>NW_006921628.1:5554997-5559665 GCF_000298275.1 Orycteropus afer afer
TGAAATTGTTCTAGGGTTTTCTCTGTGTTTTCCTCAATTTTGTCAGTGTTTTCCTTGATCTGTCTCTCAATTCATTGAAGATACCTATACATAATTCTTTTGAATTCCTTATCAGGGAGTTCCAATGCTGCATCTTCCTCAGGGTATGTTTTGGGTCTGTATCCTGGTCCCCTGTTTCTCCTGCTTTATCTTGCTTCTTTGTGTGGACTGTGATGCTCTCTTGTCTCTGAGCTATTGTGGCATTTTTGTGTTTGTATTTAATTGATGATTGTATGTTGGAGTGACTTGCCCATGAATTTTGTTTTGTTTTGTTTGTGTGTTATCTATGCAAGCAGGGTACTGTGCTGTGCTCTTCTATTTGCTAGTTGGTAGCACTTATACACTCACCATCTGTCTCCTTTCCTATTGTCAGCCTCCTGTATGTCTCTGCCATCCTTGACAAATGGAGCCTATTCTTAGGTCCCTGGAATCCAAATAAGAATGTTATCACTTTAAAATCCAAAATGGCTGCACCCTCGGTCGCTTTAAATATCCAAAATGGCCACTGCTCGTGATCAATGAAAATGGCTGTGCCCTCAGTCACTTTAAATACCCAAAATGGCTGCCGCATGTAAACAATCAAAATGGCTGCACCCTCCGGACAGTCAGGTTGTCTCCCTCCTTGCTGTTTCACTTCCTAGTCATAGGCCACCAGCTCAATCATCTCTGCAGCCCTTGGCAACCAAAGCTGATCTTTAGGTCAATTCTCAGGTCCCAACACCACTTGGAAAAATTCAGGCTGTTGGTCCCATCAGCTGATAGTCCACTGCTCTGACCATCACCATACTTACTGTTGTCGTTCAGGTTTTTCCACTATTTGGTGCCTAATCCACTTCTGTATACTTCCTTTCAAAGCTCAGGGCTCCAGGATTATCTTCTGTATCTCTGTCTCTTTTCTTTCTTGAAGAGGGTCTGTGTAGCTTGTCTGCCATCTTACCGCAGGACGACTTCTTAACCACAACTAAGCACCTTGAAGGAGTGAGTCACTGGGCCTGTGGGCTCAAGACCATAGTTGTGGGGGACATCAAGCTCAATTGGCACAACATAGTGCTCTACATCTTACTTTGGTGAGTAGCGACTGGGATCTTAACAGCTTGCAAGCAGCCTTCAAGATGCAACTACTGGTCTCTCCTTATACAGAACAAAGAAGAGTAAAGAAAATCAAAAACACATGTAAACAATTAGTCCAAAGGACTGATAGACCACGAGAACCTCAGCCTATATGACCTTGAGACCAGAAGAACTAGATGGTGCTGGCTGTCACTGCCAATCACTTGGAAAAGGATCAAAATTGAAGATCCTGGATAGAGTGGGAGAAAAATGTGGAACAAAATTAAGAAAACCATAAAAAAGAGCAGGATTACTAGCTGGATAGAGACTGATGAAACCCCAGAAACTACAGGTCCTAGTCATCCTACTGGCCTGGAATTGTATTTCCCCAAAGCTAATTTTTAGCCAAACAATAGTCCCAGGATGAACTGAACAACTACGCCAGGGAGATGCACTCCTTGGAACAATCAACTATGGGAGATCAGTAGGGTAGCATTTGTTCAGGGAGAAAGCTAAGGAGGCAGGAAGGCATAGGCAAGAAGAGCACAGAGAAAGGGTAACCACAGAGAGGAAGTGGGAGATAAGATGTTACACTGCAGGGAATGTAACCAGTACCACAAAACAAAATGCATATAAGAACTGTTGAATGTACCATGAATCTGCTTTATAAGATTAAATCCAAATCACAATAAAAAGTTTAAAAAAAAAAAAGAGAGGTAAAAAGTACAAAATAAAATAAAAATGATCATTACAATTTTTCATACTCTGTTCCATCAAGAGTTTTTAATCAAATTGGTATTGTTTTATATAACTTTTCCTTAAGTTTTGAAATTGCCTCCAGTTATGTTCCCTTTCTCATTCCTAATGCTATTTATATCTTTCTGTTTCTCTAGATGGCAATATAGTAAATATCTATTTTCTTAGTGTTGTAAAGATGCAGCTTTTGGTTTTAGTGATACATTTTATTATTTTCTGTTCTCCATTTCATCAATATCTCTTTATCATTAAAAATCATTTCCACTTATGTGTTTCATCATTTTTGTCTTTTTATATTGAACATTCATTTATTTTCTATTACGTATGCATATAAAATGATACACATTAGCCACATATTCCATGATTATATGTGTAGGACTCTCATCATTTCTAAATAGCTTAATATTAATATTTCTTTTGAAATTTTTTCTAACCCAGGAGATATTCAGAAAGATATATTTAAATGTAAAAGTAGATATACGTTTTTGGCTAAAACACTGTAATTTAATTGTATGGCATTTAACTACCCAGGGGACCCTGATCCCGCTCCTAGCTAATGCATCTCAGCACAACCATCACTCATCTGTCAGTGAAGGCTGTGTGTTACTGTGTTGCTGACAGGTTTTACTGGAGCTTCCAGACTAAGATGGACTGTGAAAAAAGGCCTGGTGATCTACTTCTGAACATTGTACATGTAAAAATTATTGAAATGGTGTATGTCCTGCTGTGTATTTTCTCAAAAATTGTATGGTGTTGAGATCACAGAATATAATACATATGCATTCTAGTCTTTGAAATTTGTCAAGACTTTTAATTTTCCTAACAAACAGTTTTATTAATTGTTAAAGAAAAATTAATAGATGTTTATCATAGAAAATTTAGGAAATACAGATATGTATATAGAAGAAAATAAAAATAATCTCAATCTTGTCACTCACAAACAACCTATATTAACATATTGATATTGTTGCTTCCAATACCTTTTAAGTGTGTGTGGTGGTGTTGTTGTTATGTGCCGTTGAGTCAGACCTGACTCATAGCGACCCCTCCTTGGGTTTCCAAGGCAGTATCACTACGGAAGTAGACTGCCCCATCTTCCTTCCGAGTTAAGTGTGTGTATATATATATAATTTTAGGCAAAATTAGTATATTCCATATAAAGTCTTGTAGTCTCCTCTTTCCTCAGTGTTTTATTCTTATCATTTCCTTTTTCCATTTAATATATATGCCATATTTTTATAACATGATTTTTCACTGGTTCCCTTGAGTCCCCAAAGATGGACATCACAATCTTTCCCTTCCTGCACACACTTCTCTTTCCTCCCATCAAGTTATAGACTCTGTTTCCCTTCTCTTTCATTCTGGACTGACCTTGTGACCTGGTTTCACCAACAGATGCAGCAAAAGTGACACTGTTCCAGCTCTGGGGTTTGTCTTAAAGAGGTCTGGCAATGGAGCATTGTGCTCTTTGGTAGCATAGTGCCTAAGGCACTTGACTGCTTACCAGAAGGCTGGCAGTTCAAACCCACCAGACACTCCTTGGAAGGAAGGTTGGGCAATCTACTTCCCAGTAGTGGGAAGTAGTGATACTGCCTCGGAAATCCAAGGAGCGAGGGGTCGCTATGAGTTGGGTCCGACTCGACGGCACATAACAACAACAACAAAGGATCAAATGGACAACAGCAACTCAAAAGACTAGATAGGAACCTTTGGGGGCAGGGAGTTTATGCGAACGAGGGAGGAACAACTCAGAAAAAGAGGGTGAGAATGGTTACACCAGTGGACGAATGTAATCAGTATCACTGAATTGTACATGTAGAATCTGTTAAGTTGGTGTATGATCTTCTCTGTATGTTCTCAACAACAACTAAAAATAAAATAAAATATTTAAATAAAAATACAAAGAGGTCTGGCAGGTTCTATTTTTTGCTCTCTTAAAACCCAGCCACCATGATATAAAGAAGTCTAATCTATCCTACTAGAAAGAAAAGCTATACAGAAAGTCCCTGGAAGATAAGATATCTAGCATGGAAAAACAGGCCATGTAGAAGAGAATCAAAGTATTCCAGAAAACAGCCAGCACCAAAACCTCAGGCTGTTAAGACAAGCCATCTTGAACATTCCAGCCCAGCCCAGTCACTATCTGAAATCAGCTTCATGAATGACAGAAAGCACCATGTGTAACAACTGAAGGATGACCCAGTCAACCCACAAAGTAATAAAAAAATAAGTTTTTGTTTAAAGTCATCTGTGTTTTGGGACTGTTTCTTACACAGCAAAACAACTGAAACAGTTGTTAAATGCTATGCTGAAACATTAATAATTTATTCTGTGGTAGAATTCTCATCTTCCATGTAGGAGACTCGGTTCAATTCCCGGCCAACACACCTCAGCACAGTCCCCATTCATTTGTCATTAGCGACTTGTGTGTCGCTATGATTCTGAACAGGTTTCATTGGCATTTTCAGACTAAGACAGACTAGGAAGGAAAGTCTGGTGACCTGCTCCCAAAAATCTGCCAATAAAAACCCCATGAATCACAACATTTGATCCCATTGTGCGTGGGATGGCCATGAGTCAGGAGCCCACCTGACAGCAGCTAACAACACCAACAATTACCTACTGTGGAAAATTTAGGTTATTTAACCTTTAAAATGAAAATAAAATAAATAATAATGCTTTGTAAGCACTTCTTATTACTTCCATAGGATAAATTTCTAGAAGTAAAATTACAAAATTGAAAGAGATAAATATTTTTAAGGCTCTTTTACCCACCACAAAAATTCCCCCAGAATATCAGTGCAGGAGATCCTGGATAGAGTG
>NW_006921628.1:5560600-5572870 GCF_000298275.1 Orycteropus afer afer
AAACCCATTGCCGTGGAGTCGATTCTGACTCATAGGGACCCTTAAGGACAGAGCAGAACTGCCCCATAGGGTTTCCAAGGCTATAATCTTTCCGGAAGCAGACTGCCACATCTTTCACCCGCGGAGCAGCTGGTGGGTTTGAATCACCGTTCTTTTGGTTAGCAGCCAAGCACTTAACACTGTGCCACCAGAGCTCCAAATTTACTTGATAAGAAAACTCTTTTCCCTTAGGAATACCTGCAAACATTTCACAGAACATTAAGATTTATTCATGCAACAAATATTTTTTAAGCATCAGCTACGCGTTGGACACTGTTAATAAAGTGGTAATCAAAACAGACACAATTTCTGTGTGGGGAGTTTACCCACTGCAACGGACTTTATCAGGCAGAGCTTTCTTCATCTGAGATCCAACAGGGTTCAGGAGGAAAATGGTTATAGGAATTAGGAACAGTTTTAAGGGCCCTCACCACCATTGCCACTGAGTTGATTCTGACTCATGGCAACCCCATATGTGTCCAAGTAGCATTGTGCTCCACAGGGTTTTCAGTGGCTGATTTTTCCAGAAGTAGGTCATCAGACGATTCCTTCTGAGGCACCTCTGGGTAGACTTGAACCTCCAACCTTTTACTTAGCAGCTAAGTGCATTAACTGTTTATACTACTGAGGGATTGTTGTTGTTATGTGCTGTTGAGGTGGATCCGACTCAAACCGACCCCTCCTTGGGTTTCCAAGGTGGTATCACTACGGAAGTACATTGCCCAACCTTCCTTCTGAGGAGTGGCTGGTGGGTTTGAACTGCCAGCCTTCTGCTTAGCAGTCAAGTGCCTTAGGCACTATGTTATGTGAAACTGACCCAAAAAATCAGAATTGACCTCCAAGAGGGAAATACAGATCAAAATAATGACTGCTTAGAGTTTGGCCTCTACTATTAAGGAAATAAACACAATTCTGTATGCATTTTGAAACAATCTAAAAGAAAAAAGGCCAGAAAGTCAAAAAGAACAAAATTCAGCTATTGGCATTTCTGAACAAGCTGATGTTGTTTATTTAACCAAGATCACACTGGACAAGAGGTGTTTTACACAATTCAACAGAACTTAGCAAATCAAATAGGAATTTCAGAGCATAGTGCCTAAGGCACTTGACTGCTAACCAGAAGGCTGGCGGTTCAAACCCACCAGCCACTCCTCGGAAGGAAGGTTGGGTAATCCTACTTCCGTAGTGATACTGCCTCAGAAACCCAAGGAGGGGTCGCTATGAGTCAGGGGCCAACTCGATGACAAATAACAACAACAACAACAACATAAAATGATAATGGGATCATTTCTTCACCACTACACACCTGCTTCTTAACAGCAAATTCTTAACAGTAAATTTTAATTAGCAACCTAGGCCCAACACTTTATTTTGGAATTAGTCCCTCCCAGCAGGGATGGTACCTGGGACACTTTCACCCTTAAACTGCAGCACATAGAATGATGTCAATTTCATAGGTGTGGTAAAGGTCACGCTGAGAAGGTGAGCCAAATGTGTGCTTCCAAGGCTGTCAAGCCTTCAGAAGCCACATGATTACAACTTGTTCTACTGAGTCACTCACAACACCCTCCACCCCCCAGCTGTGTTGAAGTTCCCTGATATATATTTAGGTACTTGTTTTGACACCTAGGCTTTTTTTGGTTGTCGTCTCCTAATTTCTCGTCTACCCTGTTTCTTTTTCATTTTATAAAATGAATCCCTGAGACAGAGCAAGAAGATCAACTTTATTCAGCAATCAATGATGTAAAACTATCTTCTATGCCCATTACTGACCTCAAGAAACTCATTTCTAAGCTTTTCCACTAAACTATAAATATATTACGGGAAGTAAGGAAATAGTAGGAACTCTGGCAGCGTAGTACCTAAGGCATGTACCTAAGGCTAATCAGAAAGCTGGCAGTTCAAAGCCACCAGCTACTCCTCAGAAGGAAGATTGGACATGCTACTTCTGTAGAGATACCATCTTGGAAGCCCAAAGAAAGGCAGCTATGAATTTGAAATCAACTCGATGGCAGTGAGTTTCTCAGGTTTTTGAAGGAAATTGTTAAGATCTTATTGTTTTAAATACTATGAAGTCATAATACGTTCAGCCTTGGGCTCTCTTGTAAATTCTTAAAAATACCTGCCACTCTTACATGTTTGTGATGTGCAACCATAAGGATGATCAGTTATTAATTAGATCAAACTGTGGGCAGAAACAGACAAATATTGCTGAATATGATACCACTGACAATATGACATTAATTATACAATATCTGTCACTTTAAAAAACATCTCATGAATAAAATTCAAAGTCCAAGGATAAGTTCAATTTAATGATCAAACAAAATATGATAGAAGATGGATTTTATGAACTTATGCAAATGCTTTGCGTAGTGTCTAAGGCACGTGACTGCTAACCAGAAGACTGGCAGTTCAAACCCACCAGCCACTCCTTGGAAGGAAGGGTGGGCAACCTACTTCCGTAGTGATACTGCCTCGGAAACCCAACAAGGGGTCGCTATGAGTTGGGTCCAACTGGACGGCACATAACAACAAAAACGTGCAAATGCTTTCTCTAATCACATATGGATTCTTAAATAAAATTCATCTACTCACTCTCTTATAAGGTTTAAGGGCTCTTGAACTGTAAACTTAGAGGGATAAAGCTGGGGAGAGCCTTGATTCCCATCTACCTCAAATATCTCAGACTATCATGGTCTGTAATGGTCTATTTTAAGACAAGCACACTTATTGCTGTCTGCTCTAAATTAGGTTAAGTTGATTTCCACAGGTCTGAGCCTCAGCCCATCACCTGAGCCCTGCTGACAGCGCCTGTGAGCTGAGATCATCAGTATCTCCTAAGATTTAGTCAACTCAAAATATCTCTCTCTTTTTTTTCTGATCAGCTTCCATAACTTTTTGAAAATTCTGAGTGACAGATCATATTTAATTCTAAAACCTTTCTAAAGGAAGACTTGGTGTAGTATATATCTCAAGCAAGAAACGGCCATCCACGAGTCAGGTTCCATCTGCAAATGTGTTGCATATGGCCAGTATAGTGTTCTTTACCATTTTTATTTGCTTGCCAACATAAAAAGATAGAGACATTCATTTCATATTAAAATCCATATTCTGGATTCTTTGGAAAAAATCTGAAAATCTGACAATGTCCTATGAGGCAACAACTATTTGGAATAAGAGAGAGCATGCATTCTCCAGTTTACCACAGTCCCCTGCATTCCCTATTGCCTTATACGTAGGCTGATTCCCTCATTTCTAGCTTGGCCCCTATAGGGCCCCCCTGTAAAGCCAGCTGTCATCTAATCTACCATAATTCATGGAGATCCCATGTGTGTCAGAGTAGAAATGTGCTCCACAGGGTTTTCAATAGCTGTTTTTAGTTTTGTTTTTTGTTTTTCAGAAGTAGATAACCAGGTCTTTCCTCCAAGGTGTCTCTAGTTGGACTCAAATTTCCTGCTTTTCAGTTAGCAGCCAAGCATATTAACCTTTGCACTGCCCAAAGTTACCTCCTCATATAAAAGACCTTAAATAAGGAGTCATTCTCTTTTACTGCAAACTTCAATCTGTTACCAAATCCTATCAATTCTACCACCAAAATCTCTATCAAATTTGTTTCTTTGGTTTCATTTCTACTACCACCACCCACTGCACTGAGACTCTTGCTTAAGCATCCCATATTCTCCTAAAGTTTCTTCCCCTTTTATTTCCCCTCCGCTCTATTCTCCACAAACCAGCCAAAGTGTCTTAAAATGCAATTCTGATCACAAACCATCTCCCTTTCCCCCACCTAAAACTCTTCAAAGCTTCCCAATGCTCTTTGGACTAAGACCAAACCCTTCCCACAGTCTCAGGCTCTGCAGAATCTGGCCTCTGACAACCGCTCCAGCCTCTTCTGTTGCCGCTCTCACCATCACCAATTCTGTCCAGATCTTCTTTCTTTTACTCAAGTGCATCAAGCCCCTTCCTGTCTCAGAGTCTTCATATGTGATCTCTTGGCAGGGCTAATTCCCATTCATTGTTTGGGTCACAGCATCCACTAACTCACCCTCTACAAGGCCTATGCCCACTCAAATCAGATTCTCGGTTATACTTTCTCGAAGCACATGTCTTCTTCTTCTTCTTTTTTTAAATAAGAGAATCTGACTCTGCCAAGGGTTGTCTGAGTAGCAGCTTCTGGTTATGGCCATAGCAGGGTGACTGGGTAACTGGGAACCTCTGGCAAGGGTGTAAGAATGCATTTTGTAACCCAATCAGCTGCCTCTCCTCAGATCCCTGGTTTGCAAAATGGAAACACACAGAGGAGAGGAATCACTATGAACAAGAATCCTGAAGCCATCAGGAGAAGAGTCAATGACACTCTGGTCCTGGTTACTGAGGATTCAGAGAAAATGAGACCTATGAGAAGGAATGAACATGGTTACAAACAAGGCTGACAGTTCCCAGAAATAAAATAGTTACTTCAAGGAAAGAGAATGTCTATGCTAATGACCACACTCAAAACAAGTGACCCCAGAGCCACAGAGATGGTGGTGTGTCCAAACCATGTGGCTGATGCTGCAAACTCCTGTGAGCCCACTATGCTGTGTGGAGCCCCTGCAGGGGGCTGTACCTAATGAGGAAGGCTGTGTCCTAGGTAGGGTTCCCCACATGGTGACCCACAGACAAGGGTTCAGGTGCAGGTGGCTCATTTAGAAGGCAATCCCAGGAAATACTAAGAGGGAATTTTGGCACTAGTTCACAAAGTAGGGCACAAAGTCAATATATGGTGCATTTTTTGAGAGATGTCTGCCATGGGCAGAAATTAGGCTCAGTCCTGCTGAAGGAGCTCTGAGAGACAAGTGTTGAATGTGCCTGATGGTTACACCTCCAAATAGGCAAGGAACCCATCCATCATTGGCCAAGGCTGCTCCCTTGACACTTTCAGCCTGCGCAGCATTGGAGGCCAAGAGAAAGCCCTCACCAACAAGCACTCATACAAGCTATGAGTGCTAAGCCTATGTGGGTGAGGCACATCTGTTATACCACACGTGGCACACCCATGGCTGAGCTTGGACACTAGGAGACTGGGGTGCCCTTCCCTTACAAGGCCATACAGTGGAGACCGCAAGGACAACTGCACCATCAATCTTCCAGTCTGAGGACCAGCTACAATAGTGACACCTTGTGGCAACAAGATGCAACCAGGTGATGGGCTTGTCAGACAGTACCCATCTCCAGGATTGGATAAGAGATTTGTATTCACATTTCCCTCACTTTGAGGCAGTGAAAGCTGAGGCATAGGCTGACCCTTGTGGGAAGACCTGGTTGCCAAGTGAGTTCCAGTATTTTTAGTTTAATTGGGTAAATTAAACACAGAGCAAGCTTTTGAAAAAATCACTTATGACCCAAAAGCACCTCTATACTTTATAATTCCACATTAATGTGTGATTATTTTTTGGAGGCTCTCTTCCGTCCTACTATAAACCCATACATGGCAACCCAGAGCTTAACATTAGCTCTAACATGTGTGGGTCCCAGCGTGAGAGTACAAATGGAGGTGCAAATGCCATACATCTATACATTTTAAAGTTATAAATCAATCATTCAAACTGTTAAATAAAATACTGCCTATCCTCTTACCTTGACAAATATGAAGGTATGGAAGGCAAAGTTTGAACTGTGAACTTAGAATTGTTTGGACTTTTCAGAGTTCCGACCAAAACATGGTGACAAGAGGAGGGCCTGCCCCCAGCCAACACCCTGTTCTTCCCACCCTGCTCAATCACTTCCCGAGGCCTCACACATTTGGACTGTGCAGGCTGCTCCATCTAAACTAGGGTATGGCAACCTTTTCTGTAAAGAGCCAGGTAGTAAATATTCTAGGTTCGATGGGCCATTTGGTCTTTGTCTCAATTACTCAACTCTGCAGTTGCAGCATGAGACCTAACGTGCATAGCAGTGTTCCGATAAAACTTTATTATAAAAACAAGTGGCAGACTGAATTTTGCTAACCCTGGCAGTAGTCTGCTGACCCCTGGTCAATACTGTCACAATTATGTGCCCCTCAGCCCCTAGGCCTAGGGGTGTGCACATTGGTAGCATGGTCTGTCCTCGGGAGGAGGAACTAAACTAAGAAGGCCAAGCAAATTCTGGAAGGTGACTCAGGGTCATTTGGGCAGGGAGGCCCTGAGCCTGTGGTACCCAGAGCAGACTCTGGAGTGCTGGGTACGAGCTCCAGGTAGGCATCTTCACTTGAGCCTGTGGGCTTCTCCTCTATTAGGGAAGGTGTGGTCAGTACACAGCTAGAGCAAGCCCTCTGAAGCACGAGATGGTGCCAGGTCTCCTCTTGCCCAGGTCTAAGGGCTCACAGGAGATATGCAAAATCATTTTTTAATATTTGAGAAAACAAAAGCTAGTGCTTCAATGTCATGATATTTTCATCATATCAGTGAAATCACTTCCATGGAAGTTATGTGACAATTTTGTAATTGCACCCAGAGAGAAGAAACAAAGTGTTTAGAAAAAAACAGAAAAGGGCTTCATAATCAGATCTAGTTGCAGTCTTATCTCTAATTTCTCTCTGTGTAACCATAAGCAAATTACTTCATCTCTCTGGTCCACACTTTCCTCATCTGTAAAATGGGGATTATAGCAGTACTTTTTATAGGACTTTGAGGAAGATTGAATAGGATATATTATGAGAATAGTATTTAGCACAATCCCTGGCACCCAGCAAATGCTCATGAAAGCTAACTTGGATAAGACCAAGGCTACCTGAACATGGTACAGTGGTTTTAAATCTCCAAGTTGTCTTAGAATTCTCTCCATCCACTACACTTAGACTTGTTGGACACTCCTGAGTCAAGTTTGACATGTTCTTCAGAAAATGCTCAAGACATCGATCTCCCAGTCTTTAAAACTAGAATGAAAAACGGACATTTCCCCATGATATTCAGGTTACAATATAATTTATCTGTAGGTATGGAGGGTTCCAATAATAAACCATTTAATCTGAACATGCCACAATGATATGAACCAGGGGAATAAAAAGTCCAGCTTGACTTAGTAGAGATTTTCCCTCATTCTCTAAGAAACTCCCCACAACTTAAACAAACCCATTCACACATCACTAATCTTTCCTTCAGTTCCCCTAAACTCATTTTATAATTACTGTTTTCCATGTGTGCATATTTAGCGTGATTACCTGTTCAGCTGCCTTGGCTTCCACTTTATGGCAAGGTGCTTGCATGAAGATGAGGACTATCCTCCATACTAAAAGGTAAGGGCTCTCTTTATATCAAAGTATTAGTTAACTGCTCTTTCCATTAGCCGCTATCATAGTTTTAATTTCAAACTCTTTAATTTTATAACAAAGTACTACATTAAATCTAAAACAGCTAAAAAAAACCTTGGTAAAGTAACAGACTATTTATCTAGTGCATAGCTAAATCCACAATGTATAAAATATAGCAAGACCCCAAGCAGTAAGCAATGGAAATAAAAAACAATTTGAAATGCTAAATAAAATTAAAATAACAGTCATGGTTAATATGCTGACTATAACAACATTATTCATTGCCTCATAAAGACTCATAAATAGAGCTCATAACTTAAACTGGTTGCAATGAAAAGATAAATAACTAAAGTTTTTAGATTCATTTTTAAAGCATCTGTGCATTTCCTTTAATCCACAAATGTAAAATGTCAATTGGCAAAGCTTTAGCTACAGTGTGCTTGCAAAAAAAAAAAAAAAAAAAAAATTATTCAGGAATTATTGGGTCTTACAATAAAAAATTCTCTGTCAACTAATAGATGTTTCAGAGAAAATGATAGAAAAAGTAGAAGAATCAAAACTCTACTCCTTTGCCCCTAAATTTTAACCACACAAAATTTTTTGATATTTAAAAATCAACATATAAGAACCAGGTCTAAATAGACTTTTACTGTTGTGTTGTTGTTATTTGCCATCGAGTCAGACCCGACTCATAGCAACCCCTCCTTGGGTTTCCTAGGCAGTATCACTACTAAAGTAGATTGCCCAACCTTCCTTCCAAGGAGTGGCTGGTGGGTTTGAACCGCCAGCCTTCTGGTTAGCAGTCAAGTGCCTTAGGCACTATTACTAGAAAAGAATATACACACAATCACATACATGGGAGGAATTTTTAGCAAATACATACTACTCAGGATATCAACAACAGAGCATAATCAAGGGTGGGGGTGGGGAGCTTAAATGTGTAAATTCAGAAACAATTATCTGAGGATTCTGTAAAGAATAGAAGAATAATGTATCATCTCTTAACACTCAGCTCTTTCGAAACTAATTGTTGTTGTTGTTGTTAAGTGCCGTCGAGTCGTTTCCGACTCATAGCAACCCCATGCACAGCGAAACAAAACACTGCCCGATCCCACGCCAGCCCCACAATCCCTGCTATACTTAAGCCCATCATTGCAGCCACCGTGTCAATCCATCTCGTTGAAGGCCTCCCCCTCTTTCGTTGACCCTCCACCCTACCAAGCATGACATCCTTCTCCAGGGAATGGTCCCTTCTTACAACGTGACCAAAATAGGTGAGACGAAGTCTGGCCATTCTTGCTTCCAAGGAGCATTCTGGCTGCACTTCCTCCAGGACAGATCTTCAAAACTAGTACTAATAACCATAAAACAGTCACATCTAAGCCTTTAGCAAGGATCAAGTTCAGGATGCTGAGTGGTACTCAGAAATCTACCTGAATAACATCTGTTGGCCAGTAACTGGAAATACATAAATTTATCTACTGTAAAAATAAATAAATTTGGAACTCATGGGACACAGTTCAACTCTAGGAGCTCTAGTAGTGTGAAAATTAAGTGCTTGGCTGCTAACCAAGTTAGCAGTTAGAATCCACCAGCTGCTCCACAAGATAGAAAGATGAAGCAGTCTTCTTCCAAAAAGCTCTACAGCCTTGAAAACCCATGGGGCAGTTCTACTCTGTCCTATAGAGTTATTATGAGTTGCAATCGGCTTGATGGCAAAGGGTTTGGTTTTGATTTATTTGTAGGGGGAGGGGGTTCAACTCTATTCAACAAATATTCCTAGAACACAAACATGTAATGTGGTTTCTGACTTTCTGGAGACCCAAATCCTTCTATTAAAAAGCGGGCCAAAGCCCCTTTATTTGGATTTACTTTTGTTATTGGTAAAGGCTGGCAGAAACGGTGAACAATGAAGTAGGTGTAAGGCTTTCTCAGAGTGGTAGGGTGTGGTCTCAGATGGATAGAGTTCTGTGAAAGAAAGACAGTGTCATCTGGAGAAGGGAATGCAATTTTTCAACTTTAGCAAGAAGTAGAGGAGCAGGGAAGGATAATCCACAGTCCTGTAGATGAAATACATTTCTGTCGAGTTGATTCTAGCTCACAGCGACCCTGCAGGACAGAGGAGAACTGCTCCAAAAGGTTTCCAAGGCTGTAAATTTTTACAGAAGAGACCTGACACATGTTTCTTCCACGGGGCGGCTGCTGGATTTGAACCTCTGACCTTTTGATTAAGCACTATGCAACCCAGGGCTCCTTTCTATAGGTGAAGGGTTCGCAAATTCTCATGAGAACTTAAGGTTGTTTTACTTCAATAATCTGAAAAAAAAAAAAATGTAAGATTCTCTTGATTGTCATAGCAGCCACATCCATTGAGTTTGAGCACAAATCCATACTCTCAAAGTAACACCGTTAGTCAATGAGAAAAGAAGGAAGATCAACTTGAGAATCTAAATGATGTGTTCTCACTAGGTGAAAGGTAAGGGATATCAAAGACCAGAGCATTAAACCAAGTTCCACATAAATTGAATATAGTGAATATGGTGGCAGGATTAAGTCATTACCCAGAACACAGCAGGGTAGACCAGCTGACCATAAAACAAACCACACAGAATAGTCACCATTGTATACTAGGTATAAGCAGCAATTTAGTTAATGTGGTTAAGTTAATGTTGATAATTTGAATTAGTAATATGATGAGTACTTAGTTTGAAAATTGATTTATGTTTTATCAATGTGTAAGAGCTAAAAAACAAACAAAAAACTTAACAGTTTTCTGTTTGTACAATTAGAAGTATCATTACAGTAACAATAATTTAAGCCAAACTTGGGGTTCTACAAGAAATCATTTCCCTTAAAAAGATTCCATCCAAGTTTGAGAAACCTTGGATTAGTGAATAAGCAAGCATACACCATCCTGGATTTGAGTCTTGAATCTGGCATTTATTATCTGGTTAACCTTGAGTAAGTTAGCAAACTTTTCTGAGCCTCAGTGAGTAACAACAGCCTCCGAAATATAATGGCTACTTCACAAAAACAAGGGGAGTAATAATTAAATCAAAGAATACATAAATGCTTAGCACAGTGCCTGAGGCTTCGTAAGTACTCTGTACAACAGCCCTCATCATCATCAATATTAATCACTGACACATTGCATTGTTTCTTTAAAGGATGGTCATCCTTTTATTAATAATTAGTTCTTCACTTTGCATTAATTTAACCTGTGACTTTATGAAAGGCATTCAAATTCTCACCCATAATGTTCCTTTCACTTGCTATGAACAGTTACAATTTAACAATATAACTGATTGAATTATGAGGAATGATAATAGTATTATTATAATAAAATAAATAATGAAACGTGGTTTTACATGGTGCCCAGAATGACATTTAGAACCTTTAGTATGCTTCTTCCTTGTAAGTGAAATAGAAATAACAATACCAAACATCTTGCAATGGCTCTAAAATGAGTAGCTTGTTAAAAAGTTCGCTAAGCAATATGCACTTGAGTGTAACATTTTAGCCAGTGCAGTAAATTGCATCATTAAGATAGTGCCGGCCCCTCTCTAGCTAGCACATACCTACACTCTTTCCTGTGGGAAGAGAATCCTTCCTGCCCCACCAGCATCAGGGTTAGCCATGTGACTTGGTCTGGCCAATGAAATGTGAGCAAAAGTGACACATGCCATATCCAAACAGAAGCTATATGAGCCATCTTGTGTGTAAGCCATGGCTTTTTCTTCTCGCCATGAGAATGGCTTATTGCAAGAAGGGACTACTCCTTCAACCTGGATCCCTGAATTTAAGCCATAGAGCAGAACGACAGGCAACCCATGAAAGAGAAATAACCCTTCATTTATAAAAAGCCCTGATATTTGGAGGTTGTTAGTTACCTCAGCATACCTTCGCAAAATCTACCTAATACACCCAGCTCCCACAGATGCCATAAGTGCTAAAACAAAATATTGAACATTTAGGTCAAAATATAGGGCAGCATTTTCTCACTTATTTATCTCTCATTTCTTTCCTTCTTCTGCCACATTACCAACCTAGGTAATGTCATCCTTTGAGGGACAGAGTATCTCACATTAGGCCTCTAGACAGATGCAAATCATTTTGTAAATGATGTCTTTTTAAACACAGATAAACATCATCAACCATTTTGTTGTTGTTGTTATTTGCTGTCGAGTTGGCCCCGACTCATCGCGACCCCTCCTTGGGTTTCCAAGGAAGTATCACTACAGAAGTAGGATTGCCCAACCTTTTAACTACCTTCAAATATATTCTCTTTATCATTCTTGGGCCCTGATTTCTTTCTTGACAAATAGCTGCTCTAATGCTTGAGCATCGGTATGAAGGCAATTGTTGGAAAGGCTCATAGTAGAATAAATCCTGTCATGAGATGACATAGTTGTGCAAGCAGCTCGAGTGAATGCCAGTGAGCATATCTGGGTGTGGGCTGAAACTCATGACTCCAAGGTCAGTGCCTCTCCTGCAGTATTAGCTCATGGTGAGTCCACCTGTGCCTTGCCCAAGCACATCTCACCTGCTATCTGTCATTCCATTTTACAACGGCTTTATGAGTTCCATATTGCACCAAGTCATGCCATTGTCTTCCCTTGAGCCTTCTGCAAGACAAATGATCTTGAGAGCTTCTTGAAAGCAAGATGCATATCTAGTTCATCTTAGTATCTCAATACTGTTATATTTATCATTATAGGCAGTTCAGTGAACAGCAGTTCAAAGTCAGTAGTCCTAGCTTCTCCACTTACTTAGTGTAAACAGAAGCTGCACCACCAACGTTCCTCAGACCTTGGTTATTTCAGAGCACCCCCAAGGATGTTGCATTGACAATATCAACATCTCTACTTGGGGGGCCGGAAGGAAGGTTGGGCAATCCTACTTCCGTAGTGATACTGCCTCGGAAACCCAAGGAGGGGTCGCTATGAGTTGGGGCC
>NW_006921628.1:5573600-5590371 GCF_000298275.1 Orycteropus afer afer
CTGCTTGCAAGCTTTTAAGATCCCAGTTGCCACTCACCAAAGTAGAATGTGGAACACTGTTTCTGTGTAGTATGCTATGCCAATTGAGCTTGATGTCTTGGGGGCCTCTTTTGAACATCAGAATGTTACCCTTGTAGGAGGAGGGCTGAAAGTATCAGAAAATTAAGCTCTCTCAACAATACCTGATAGGAGCTGAGGGTTACTATGCCCCTGCTCCCTTAACCCTCACATAGGATCATCCTAAGGCAAGCGTTTTATGCTGCCTCTAGCATTTCTTCAAGTGATTGAACTCCAGTAGCACTGCACTAACTTGTAGTCCCCATTTATTGGCTGCCTTCTTTCTCTTTCCCGTCTCATACCCACATTCCCCTATAGGTGTTCTCTGTGTGTCCCAAACAACTACCTGCACTTGAACACTTTTGTCAAGTTCTGGCTCCAGGAGAAGCTATCCTAAGACTCCTTGGAAAGTTTCTTAACCTCTCCAAACATTAATTTCATCATTGGGAAAAATATTACTTAGGTTATGGAGTTATTGTGAGGATTAACCAAACCCAATGCCACTGAGTCAATTCCAAATCATAGCAACCCTGTAGGACAGAGTAAAACTGCCCCATAGGATTTCCAAGACTGTAAATCTTTTTGGGAACAGATTACCAACTTCTTCTTGGAGAACAGCTGGTGAGCTCGAATCACTGACCTTTTAGTTAACAGCTGACTGCTGAACCACTGCACAACCAGAGCTCCTATAGTGAGAATTAAATGAGATCATTTTTTTTTTCAATTGTGATTTGGGTGAAAGTTGACAGAGCAAATTGGTTTTCCATTCAACAATTCATATACTTTTGTTTCGTGACATTGATTGCAATCCCCACAATGTAACAGCACTCTTCCCACTTTCCCCTGTGTTTGCCATTTCCCCTTGTCCTTCTTTTCCTCCCTCTCCCTTCCTGCCTTCTGAGCTTCTTCCCTGGGCAAATGCTACACTTTTGATCTCATATGGTTGATTGCTATATGAGATAATTCTTAGAAGTGCTTAGCATAGTACTTTAGTACTTAATATCAGTTTCTTGAAATTCTGGTCAAATAGTTACCTGCTTTTTTGATAGAAAATAAACTATACTTGCTTCAAAGTCAAAATTCTGTCTCTCCATTTCAAGAAGAGATTAGAAATCCGGGAACTAATTCTCTCCCATCCTCTACTTGATTAACACTTTTCATACTCACCATTCAACCACAAGAGGTATCAAAAGGAACTAGAATTTTGCATACAACTCACACCTCTGCTTAGTAGTGAGCTGAGCCCGTGAAGGAGGTTAGACAAGCTCCCTAGATGTCAACTAGACTCCCAGGGCAGAGATCACTCTCCTGACCTAAGGAACTAAAAGGCTAGTTGGGCTAATTACACACAAACCTCCATTTTTATCTCCTTCTCTACTTATCCTCAGATGTTCCACCTTAGCATCATTAAGGTTTATGGTAAGGACAAAGACGTCAAGCAAAAACATTTAGTCTTTTTCTAGTTTCCTGGTGCATAATTCTAATAAATGAAACCATGGGATCACAGCAATACATTAAGGTGCATCCTTTGCTAAGCACCATTTTATTTGCTCTGTTTGTCTTTCCTTGTTTGCCAAAAATACACAGAGAATCTTGTTACCACAGAGGTTGGGGATGCCTATTAGCAAACCAAAGAACTAGCTGACTCTCTTTTTTTAAAAAAAGGCTGATGAGAAATCTAACTCTGTATCCCCTACTCTTACAGAAAATGTCATTCTGAATATGTATATTTTTAAAAGCTGAACAAACAAATGTTGACTGGACAAATATTAAAAGGGGAAGTTCTGTTCCCCAAAACAAACAAATAATAAAAGCCCAAATTACATCTTACCCTTTAACACAGTCTCCAATGCTTTTTTTCCCACATTTCATACATAGCCTTTAACTTTGTTCTTCTCCTCCACAACTGTATAGTTGGCTAACTTAAGTCCAAAGTGCTTAAAGGCAAACACCAGCCATATTGGGTACATGTCTAAGAGTTTCCATCTTTGCCTCAATTATAAGTTTACAAGGCTCATATTTCATCTCCCTATTTTTCTGCTTACATCTTTTTTTCATTCTCCATTTACTTTTTACAAAATAAGGACAAAATTTAAGAAATATTCAAACAACTGCATAAATTCCCCTATACACATACAGGAATGTCTGCCAAAATAAAACTATTTTTTGGCATGTAAGGCCATGACACCATAGCACAAAATGTTGGTTCATAAAGAGACAGAGAAGTCCAGGTTCATGTATGAAAGGTGGCTTGGGAGTGTTATCATATAATGTACAAAAGTGTACATCATACAAAAGTAAACTCACAGGTAGCTGTCTATGTGTGTGGCATTGTATACAGTCCCAGCATGTAATTCTCAATCTTGTATATTTCAGGGAATGATTAAACCATGTTCATTCATGAACTTTCTCACATCCCTTTCAGAGACTGTTCACTATGAATTACTCCAAATATTTCCCTCTATCAGGCCAACTAAGTCAGTTTAATTCCATCTATCAACTACAAACATTTGCAAAGATTTTTAAACAAGATCGGCATTCTCCATGCTCCGCTTAAAACTCACTATAAAAAACTTGGTCCCAGATGATATTTGGAGAGATTCTCAAAACCAATATGCCATGTAGAGTCCCACAGCAGATCTTTAAGCAGGAGTGTACCCACCTTGAAAATAATCTTTTAAAGTTATTAAAGCTGCACAAATTGTGTTTGGTCAATGAAATCACTATAGGCACTGCTAGATTCTCAAAGCTATACTCAATCTCTCTGCTATATCCCAGGACATCTTGTCCAATTTCAAACCCTACACTCCCACAGCATCAAACGTAGGTAGCTATTCCAATGAAGGAGTCTCTGGGTGGTGCAAATTATTAACATGCTCAGTTGCTAATCAAAACATTGGAAGTTTGAGTCCACCAGAGATACCTTGGAAGAAAGGCCTGGAGATTTACTTCCAAAAAATCAGCCTCTGAAAACTCTGTGGAACACAGCTCTATTCTGACACACACAGGGTCGCCGTGAGTCAGAAGTGACTTAACGACAACTGGTTTGTATTGCCAGGAGAATAAAGAGAATTCAGAGACTAATTGTTTCAGTCCCCTTCTTGATAGTTAGGTTCCATCTCCTTAATGACTCACAGGGTCCTCCAGACTCTGCCATTTTCTCTGGCCTTCCGAGGCAAGCTAAGCTCCAGCTTTACAGGTCTACTTTCACCTACTAAAACCTGAATCTCAGGTTTTCTCACCCACCTTTGGACTTGGCCACATGCTGTTTCCTCTGTTATTTGTATCATCAAAACCAAGCCCTCGTCCCCAAAAGAATTGAAAGCAGGGACTCAAACAGATACTTGCACACTCACGTTATTCACTGAGGCATTATTGACAATAGACAAAAGGTGGTAACAAGCCAAATATCTATCAACAGATGAATGGATAAACGAAGTACAGAACATACATACAATGGAATATTAGTCAGCCATAAAGAGGAATGAAGTTCTGATCCATGCAACATGACTGAACCTTGACAACATCCTGCTAAATTAAATATGCCAGACACCAAAGGACAAATACAAGTACTGAATGCTCTCACCTATATGAATATATAAAATAGGAAAATGCATTAGGATAGAAAGTAGATTTGTGGCTATCAAGAGCTTGAGGGAAGGAGCTCGAGTGGTGTAGTGGTTAAAGCATTTGACTGCTAACCAGAAAGTCAGTAGTTCAAACCCACCAGCTGCTCCATGGAAGAAAAATGACGAAGTCTGCTTCTGTATTTTACAGCCTTGGAAACCCAGTCAGGGTCGCTATGAGTTGGACCGAGTTGGATCGACTCGATGGCAGTAAGAGGAGCTTGGGAGAGAGGGGAATGATATGTGAATGCTTAATGGGTACAAAGCTTCTGTTTGGGGTGATGAAAAAGTTTTGGAAACAAATAGTGGTGACAGCTGCATGCATTGTGAATATAACTAATGCCACTGAACTACATACTTTAAAATGGCTAATGTGGCTATTTTACCACAATAAAAACAAACAAGAAAGCCCTCAATTAACTCCCATTACCTTTGAGTTGTACCTTAGACGTTACCTTCTTCAAGAAGCCCTCATTCATCCTTCATCCTCAAGTGTAGTATACAACATTCGTCCTGTATCTTTGAGAGCCTTCATACTTCTTCATCAGAAGATCCACTGGAATTGCTTGCTTACTTGTCTGGTACTACACTAAATCCTACACAATCCCTGAGCTCCCAAAACTCATCTTCTTTGTTTATAGTTGTGCCCCCGGTGCCCAGCAAAGGGCCTGGAATAAGCAAGCACACATTCATACGTTGTTGTTGTTATATGCCGTCGAGTCATCTCCCACTCATAGCGACCCTCCTTGGTTTTGTGAGGCAGTAGCACTACGGAAGTAGATTGCCCCATCTTCCTTCCGAGGAGTGGCTGGTGAGTTTGAACTGCCAACCTTCTGGTTAGCAGTCAAGTGCCTTAGGCACTACACCACCAGAGTTCCCAGAGAGCAAGTAATGCATTGGCCGGGAATATGGTGAATATATAATATAATGGCTTCAGTCTTTGTAGAAGTCCCTGCATGGGACACATAGTTAACTGAGTTGGGTGATAACCAAAAGGTTGGTGATTTGAGTCCATCCAAAGGCACTTCAGAAGAAAGGTCTTGTAATCTAATTTAAAAAACTGAGCGAATGAAACCCAGAGTACAGTTCTACTCTGAGACACATGGGATCTCTGTGAGTTGGAATCAATTTGGTGGCAACTGGTTTGTATACTCTGTAACCACAGTCCATCAAGAAAACATACAAGCCATTCTTGTTTTCCAGATTAAAAATGGTACTAGATAATAAAAAGATGGTTACTTAATCGATCCTCTGCATGAGAAATTGCTTTTCAAAATTATCATTTAGTTCTGGAAATAAGGCCTTGGAAGAAAGTTGGCCTAAATGATTTTGATATGTATGGAGAAAGAGAGCCTCCACATATGGAAAAGTCTAGTGGCAAAGCCAGAAATGGAGTCTAGGTTTCCTGACTCTGAGGTCAGTGCTCACATCTCTATATCCAAAAGAATCCGTTCTGAAGTTATTCTAAGCAACTGTTCATGTGAGCAAACTCAAGGGGGGCCGTGAATTTATTCGAAGCCTGTGTATGAAAAGGCAGTTCTTTCTCAACCTTAACAAAAAAAGGTAAAGAATTGCCCTTGCATACCCCTGCCACCTACTCTATGCTCACAAGCCTGATGAATGACAGCCACTGAAACCCAGCTGCCCTTGTATCTGCCCAGTGTAAAACAAGGCCTATTTTCAACAATCCTCTAGAAATGCTAAGCTACCACACTATTCACTATTCAACCCCCTGCTTCTCCTCCACAGAGCACCTTCAGAAACAAGAAAGATAAAGGGTCAAAATGGGAAACAAAAAAGGGGCAGGGAGAATTTTATATCCTTTTGTTATGTGCCATCGAGTCATCTCCGACTCATACAGACCCTCCTTGGGTTTGCGAGGCAGAAGCACTACGGAAGTAGATTGCCCAGTCTTCCTTCCGAGGAGTGGCTGGTGGGTTTGAACTGCCAACCTACTGGTTAGCAGTCAAGTGCCTTAAGCACTACGCCACCAGAGCTCCCAGAGAGTAAGTAATGCATTGCTGGGAATTTTATAGCCTTTTATAAAGCATACTTATCACCAGAAAGGAAGAATGTGGGACAGTCAACAGCATTGCTCCACTTGGATTGCGCCACTGACTGACTGACCATTGGCAGTGGGTTTGTTTTTTGGTTTTAAGAAGTTATCAGGACTCCTGGTGGTGCAGCAGTTAAGCGCTCAGCCACTGAGAGGTCGGTGGTTTGAAACCACCAGTCATTCTGTAAGAGAAACACGTGGCAGTCTGCTTCCATAAAGATTACAACCTTGGAAACCCTTTGGGGCAGTTCCCACTCTGTCCCATAGTGTTGCTGTGAGTTGGAATCAACTTGATGGCAGTGGGTTTAGTTTTCGGTTTTAAAAAGTTACCTTGAATTAATAGTTTGCTCTTAATACATTTATAGGGAATGCGCTTCACTGCCTGCAATTCACTCGTACCCTGAAATCATTGAATGGCAACCACCTTTAGTAAGGCAGGAAAAGAGCAGCAGTGCTGCCAAACAACACCTACCACACACACACACACACACACACACACACACACGAGAACTACATGAATAAAATGTAGAATCTGAAAAACAAACTTTAAAAATATAGAATCTGATTTCAAATGCTGCCTTACTATCTTTGAGCTTCAAGGGGCCCAAAAAAGATATAGCCATGAGTTTCCCTGTTCTCACCAGATATGGCCCCCACCCAGTGGGAAAGACTCCCCATGCAACCCATTCTCCTATCAGCCAGACCACCTGTACCTCACCTAGTCCTCAACCTAATGGTTCTCACCTCCCTGCCAGCCTACAAAACTATTAAAACAATCCAATTACATCCTCCCACAGGAAGCAGGGGCCACCTCACCCTCCAGTTAATACAAAGTCTGCTTCCCACAGCCCCTGCTGGTTCCTCTGCCAAGGGCAGCCCCATGTGGACCACACTGCATGGCTCCGTGTTGCCCTTCTTCCACAGGCTGTGCTTATATAGCACTTGCAAAATGCTGTCAATCTCATCTGTTGCCTCATCTCATACTATTTAGGGTGAGTAGAAGGTAAGAAGGAGTTCTGGTAGCGTAGTGCCTAAGGCATTTAACTGCTAACCAGAAGACTGGCGGTTCAAACCCACCAGCCACTCCTCGGAAGAAAGGTTGTGCAATCTACTTCCTTAGAGATACCGCCTCGGAAACCCAAGGAGGGGTCGCTATGAGTCCGATCCGACTTGACAGCAGTGTGTTAGGAGGTAAGAAGCTCTGGTAGTATAGTAGTTAAGGCATTTGGCTGCTAACAGAAAGGTCAGTGGTTTGAATCCACCATCCTCTCTGTGGAAGAAAGATGAGGCAGTCTCTTTCCATAAAGATTTACAGCCCTAGAAACCCTACGGGAGTCACTATGAGTTGGAATTGACTCAATGGCAATGAGTTTGGTTTTGGAGAAGATGAAAACACCAGGCAAAGTAAAGCTGTGAGCATTGGGTGTGGATGGCCTTCAATCTGCAGGTGTATCCCAGAGATGGCCTTTAGACCATGCTCCTTGTCCTCTGGGGTCTGTGCCTCACTGCTGACTTCCAGGAAAAAGAACTCAGTTCCTTCCTGAAAGTGCTGGCTGCTCCCTTTCTTTCTTCCTTTTTTCTTTTTTAATTTTGTTGAGTGCCCATTAGGTGCCAGCAACTTGAGATTTCCCAGGTTCTGACCAAGATGAGGTCACTATGAGTCAGATCCGACTCGATAGCAGTGAGTTTGGTTTTTGGTTTGACCAAGATGAACCCTACTTGGCAGAGTCAATGTGACTTCAAGAACAGAGAGAGCAGACTTCAAAGTGATGAATCTAGAAGATGTAAATGGAGAAGAAATGCCCAAAAGGCTAAGAGCAGAACTTGGAGACAGAGCCCTGGGAACTGGTCAAAGAAATCTGGCTAGGGCAGAAGTTGAACTGGTCCAAGGCAAGGGGCCACCAATTACATCAACAATTAAATCAGAGAGGCAGTGGCCTTGAGTATCCCCAGCAGAGGCAGAAAGAGGAGCATAAACTTGTAGAGGATTCAGCCCAGGAGGTGAGAGATACTCTGGGTCTTCTTGGTGCCTTTGGCATTGACAGTGACTGGCAGGGGCTCAAACAGAGATTGTTGTGGGGCTACCCACTGCTCCTACTTTGTGCAGGATAATTTAACAGCTTCGAGAGTCAGGCAAATGTGCGTTTAAGCACTGGCTCTCCCATTGACTTTAACATGACATGAACATGTTCCATTCCATTTATTTATCCATTCAACAAATATTTATTACCTACTTTGGTATGGATTATACCTCAATATAAAGAAAAGAAAAATCCTCACAACTCGACCAATAAGCAACAACATGATAAATGGAGAAAAGACTTAAGTTGGCAGGGATTTCACTTTACTTGGAACCATAATCGATGCCCATGGAAGTAACAGTCAAGAAATCAAAAGACAAAATTACATTAGGCGAATATGCTAGAAAAAGATATCTTTAAAGTGTTAAAGAGCAAGATGTCACTTTGAAGACTAAAGTGTGCCTGACCCAAGCCACTGACTTTCCAATAGCATCATATACATGCAAAAACTAGACAATGAATAAGGAAGACCAAAGGAAAACTGATGAATTTGAACTGTGGTGTTAGTGATGAATATTGAGTATTCCATGGATTGCCAGAAGAACAAACAAATCTGTCTTGGAAGAAGTACAACTGAAATGCTCCTTAGAAGTGAGAATGGCCAGACTTTGTCTTTTGTACTTTGGTCCTGTCACCAGGAGGGACCAATTCCCAGAGAAGGATATCACGCTTGGCAAAGTAGAGGGTCAACGAAACAGGGGAAGACCCTCAACACGATGGAATGACACAGTGGCTGCATGATGGGCTCAGGTATAGCAAGGATTGTTTGGACAGTGCATGACTGGGCAGTGTTTACTATTGTACACAGGGATGCTATGAGCTGAAAGTGACTCAACAGCACCTAACAACAACACGTGTCAAACACTCTTCTAAGCACTGGAAATACAGCACTAGGCAAAAGTTCCTGCCTTCACAGAGCTCATCAAGCTCTCTGAGCCTCTGTTTCCTCATGTATAAAATGGGGATAATAAGCCTTTCTTTTATAGAGATACAAAGCACCTACCCATTGCCTGGCACATAGTAAATGCTTAATAAATAGTGCCCTTTATAGAACAACACAAGCTTACCTATGACCCTCAACTGAAGCTCCACATGGGTAACTATCTGTGGTTTGCCTCTGTACTCCTAGTATGTTCAATAAATATTCCACAAACAATGAATGAATAATCAATGGTCATTATTATGGTAACGGATAATCATTATTCCTCTATTCTACTAGCAATTATGTAAAAAAGCAATAGGTATCAAAGTAAAGGCTTTTTAAAATGAGAAAAGCAAGATATACCACATAGCATATCTTCTAACTTTTTTTTTTTTAACATGAAAACAAATGTTATTGAGCATAATGATTCCAACTCCAAAATCTTATTAATGCACAGACCTGTGAGGACAGATGATGTAGAGGCCTTCCCACTGCTTTCCTAAGCTCAAAGAAAGGACAAGGTGGCCAGGCAGGTTAACAATCAGGTTAAACCAGAAGACACACAAAAAACAAGTCAAATAAAGTTTAGCAGATATGCTAAAAGATGATGTATAAGTAATGATATGTTGCAATAACAAACACACAAAATCTCATTAGGTTAAAACAAAAGAGTTTTATTTCTTTGTCATGTTATACATCCAACTTCAGTTGACTGGAAGCTCTGCTCATTTAGTGACTCAGGGACCCAGGAAAATGAAAGCTCCATCTCAACAGGTTCAACAGGTACTTCCAACACAGCAGGAGAGGAGAGCACTGGAAGGTCCCACACTGGAAATCAAAGGTTCTAGCATGGAAGTGATACAAGTTACTTCCAACATATGCCTGGAAGAAGAGAAACAGTGGCCAGTGGCTATGGGAAAGCATTAACAATCTCTACCAAAGTGACACTAAGATATAATAGGTTGTAGAATAGCAAAGGGATTTGTTAAAGAAGATGCACAGATTAAAACATCTGGACAGCTAAAAGTTCACATAATCCTAGACTTTCAAGGGTGAGTAAGGATCCTTTCACAGCAGCGGTCTCAACATAAAGGCATTTCAGGCAACATACACCTGGAATTATCAGAACAACTCTGTAGTCCCCTGTGAATATAATGAAGAACGATGCAAATTTTTATTTAGGAAAAAAAAAAATCTTCAACAGCTGAAAAAATATTTAAATACTACTAATTTAAACAAAATCCTTTTTTGTACTGATTCAATAAGTATTGGGAGGGGGGGTGAGGAAGGGAAGAGGAGAAGCCCCAAAAGTTAAGAGTCCTCCACCTAAGAAAACTCTGGAATGTTTAGAGGATAACAAGCAGAAATAGATGCATTGGCAGAATTTCTTGTACTGTTTTACCACCCTCTGGCCTTACCAACTTCATTTCACCTTTAATTGGCACAATGGAGCCAGACCCAGACTAAAATTATGTCATACAAGGTCATCAAGGGCTCGGGAAATGGTACTGAGTAGAAGCCCCCACCCACCAGCACTAAATAATGATTCACCTCCCATTAGTAATTCTCTACATTACTCATTCCCTACTTCCTGGCAAATGTGAAGCCATCAGTAGAAGTTAATACTAACCTTCAGGAGACTTGTGTTTTGTTCTCAGATTACAGTTTCACAGCCAACTATGAATCCTGTTCACCCCGTTCCATTCTCTTCTCATATTCTCAGATCTGCTTTGTGCCTGGAGTTTCCTCCTCCTTCATTCACATTAAGACATTGCGTGTCAAGTCCTTAACTCTCAAAGATGTTCTAACCTCCAGTATCTTTCTTTTCCAAATAATCTTATACTTGTTAGTTCATGAAATAAAACTCAAACTTTTCAACCTGGCATCCATTTGCCTCCTCAATCTTACCCAACCTATTTTTCCAATATTATCTTCACTAAGGTTGGGCAATCTACTTCCAAAGCAATGTTGTTGTTGTTGTTGTTAGGTGCTGTCGAGTCAGACCTGACTCATAGCGACCCTTCCTTGGGTTTCTAAGGCAGTATCACTACGGAAGTAGATTGCCCAACCTTCCTTCCGAGGAGTGGCTGGTGGGTTTGAACCGCCAGCCTTCTGGTTAGCAGTCAAGTGCCTTAGGCACTAGGCTACCAGAGCTCCCAAGGAGGGGTCGTTATCAGTCGGATCCAACTTGACGGCATTCTATGTGTGTATGGTACATATTATTCTGCCCTGCCAAAGGCAGGATGATCAACTTGGAAGTCAAAATGATATGCTTTTGAATCCCAACTCCTCTACCTCCTAGCTATGAGATCTTGGCCAAGTTCCTTAACTTCTCTGCATCTCAATGTCCTCAAATGTAAAAGTGGTATGACTCATCTATTATAAAAGCCTCTTCAGAGTATATGTATCAATGAGAATTATGTTAGGTTGCAAGTAACAAATAGTGGCTTACAAGTAAAGAGACGTTTTGTTTTACTCAATAAGAAATACAGAGGAAGGCAGTCTAGGCTGGTACTACGGCTCAACAATGTCATCAAAACTGTAATTCTTCCAGCCTCCAGCTCTGCCATTCTTAATATATGGTTTTATCGTCATTGCTGAAGTTCACTGATGCACCTCCAAGCACTGTATCAATTTTCCCAAGCAGAAAAGGGTCTAAAATTGTTAGGGTATACCAGCCAAGGGGGTCCTCTTCATTAAGATTTCAGGAAAGCTCCCACCTAACAATTTTCACTTACAATGTTAACAGACACTCTAGGCTGCAAAGGAGTCTGGGAAGATGAAATGGGCATGCTGCTATCTCAAACAACAGTGGGGTTCTATTAGTTAGACAGAAGGAGAGAATGAATATTAGGTGGGCAATGAGTAGTAACTGCGCCACTATTATTTGATATTTTATGTAAAATGCTAAGCACAGTGCCTAGTACATATTAAGTACTCAACAAAAGTTAAGGTATAAACATTTCAGCTTTTAGAATAATAATTATTAGTATTACCAATCATCTATATTATCCTATGGCTAAATGGAGCTCTATCCCTGCTTTAAGGTCCAGGCAAATGACATTTCATTAAAGAAGTCTTTCCTGACACCTACTCCTAGTGATAAGTACCATGGTAGCAGAAGCCACACTTCAAAAAAAAAAAAAAACTCTGTGTTCACCACTGCATTGAGCACAGTCCCTTGAAAGAGTAAAACCAGTTGCTGTTGAGTCAATTCTGACTCATAGCAACCCCATGTGTGCCAAGGTAGAACTGTGCTCTGTAGGCTGATTTTTCAGAAGTAGATCACCAGGTCTTTATTCTGAGGCAACTCTGGGTGGACTCAAACCACCAACCTTTCCATTAGTACCTGAGCACATTAGCTGTTTACACCACTCAGAGTCTCCTAAAACAGAATAAATTAAAAAGCAAATAAATAAACACTCAAACCCATTGCCATCAAGTCAATTCCAATTCATCCCAAACCTATATAGGATACAGTAGAATGCTCCAAGGCTATAAATCTTTAGAGAACCAGACTACCATATCTTTCTCCCACAGAGTGGCTGGTGGGTTCAAACCATTAACCTTTCAGTTAGCAGCCAAGAGCTTAACCACTGCACCACCAGAGCTCCTTGTTGAACACAGTAGGTTCTAATAAATAATGTCTGAATAATTTAAGTAATTCATGAACATAGACATAATTGCTTTTACAGTTACTCCTCTGGAATCAAACTTGGTGCCTTCCTGAAATCCAAAAGTTAAACACTAGGTTTGTGTGTCATAAAGCAAAGGGTGGAGTGAGGAGATGAGGATTGCATTCTCAGAGAAACAAAAGAAAAATGTATAAATTCCGTAGTCACACCACACCTTTTAGATGCTGTGGAAGTTTAGAGTAGGTTTAGCAAATATTCTCTCCCTTACTATGGGCAGAGTATACTGTTACCCAGAGATACTGGGCTTCACCAGATGATTTGCTTTGCCCAAAATTGTTGTTAGTGAAAATGATCCACTCGAGAGGACTTACATTTGCTTATGTGGTTTAACTTGGCCCTTGACTCCAGTGATTTGCTATGCAAAGAACATGCCTCAAGTAGCTACTATCCCTTCAGCCTGGGCCCCCAAATATACGTGGAACAGACGTGAACCCAACCTTCAGCCTGCAACAGAACCACTCCAAGAAGCCCAGCCTAGATCAGGCAAATCACAGTCAACCTGAAGAGTCATGAATGTTGTGAGTCAGGGAATTTTGTTACACAGCAGAAGTTGACCAATATATCTTTTACCATCTGGTATCTTTAAGCATTTCTTACATATTTGTTCATTTTGTTCCTTTTCTTCACACAGTAAAGAACAGGCTGAAGTATCTCGACCATTATACACTCAATGATTTCCACTTTGAATGATCTGTTTTAAGTGTATGAGACCTGCATTATCATTATTATCCATACTGTCTTTTCCATTATTCCTAATCTTTCTAAAATAAGGAAAACCACAATAAAGTATCAAGGAATAATACAAACATTGAACTGTAGCTTGCAGGTAGGTTGTCCATGTGACAGCCAAAATGTTACCTTGCTAGCTGACAAAAGGGATTAAAGGATATCCTGGTAAAACAAACAAAAATGTAGATTGTACAAAAGTCAACATTACCAAAGGGAAAAACTGTCTATTCAAGTAAATTTGTGGTCTCTGCTGCTCCTCAGAAGGAAGATTGGGCAATCTACTTCTGTAGTTATACCACCTTGGAAACCCAAGGAGGGGTTGCTATGAGTTGGATCCAACTCAACGGCAGTTGAGTTTGGTTTTGGTTTTGACACTATTTATATAACTCATTTTTCAGGATACTTGTTTGGGCAAGCCATACTAACTGAGTTTCTGCAGTGGGAAGTCACTTGTAAGGCCTAAGTCTTGCATGACATTTCTAATATAATAAAACAAGAGGACCACACTATTTTAACAGAATAGTTTTAAACTTGATCATGTTTAATCACTAATGAAAAGGGATATCTTTGGAAGGAGAGGGTAAATAAAAATCCGACACATTAGCAAATGGAAAAAAAAAAAAAAAAAGAGCAAACTGAATGATATTAAGAGTACGTATCCATCCAAGGCCTGTTCAAAACTCCCACTGGTACTAGAAAAATGAAATAATGTGAATTTTGCTTTGTTTTACCTTCTTTTAAGTCATAATTCATCTGACTAAAGATGCGGAAGGAAGGTTGGGCAATCCTACTTCCATAGTGATACTGCCTCGGAAACCCAAGGAGGGGTCGCTATGAGTCGGGGCCGACTCGACGGCACATAACAACAACAACAACAACAACAAAGATGCTTTGATATTTGGAACAAAGGTCCCAATGGGTCAAAACTGGTCTTCTCAACATACATAGTACACCAAGTTACTGTATTTGCCTGTTGGTGGAAGCAGCAGCCTTTAAGTGAAGAGGCAAGTGGGATAGTGCAAGGACCATCAACATCAGACTGAACACACAAACCCCACAACTGAAACTTGAATTCAAGATCATGGCTAAGGTCATGGGTTCTGTACCAGATAAACCTGGGCTCAAGTTTGCACTCTCACACTGAGCTGCAGCAAGGTACTTAATTCCTCCTCTCTAGTTTGGGGATAATAATAGTACCTACCTCATTAGGGCTCAGAGAGGTTTAAAAATAATAATGCATGAAAAGCACTTAGCATACTGCCTAGCATATGCAGTGACAATATCCATGATAATAGTAATAGTAATAATACTGCCTTGATGAGCCTGGCTTCTACATCAAAATCATTCTAATTAATGGAGTCTGGCTCACAATCTGTTCATGAAATGCTGAATACACAGCTTTATATTCACATCCAGGTACAGCGCCTATAACGTGACAGCTCTCTACATTAACCAGTAGTTTTATTAATGAGTTCAGAGCAAAGAGGGTAGAAAAAAATAAGCCTTTGACTAGTAAAGAGTTGATTAGAATCTAGTTCTCTGTCCACCAACCATGCACCCTTGAAAATCCTGCTGGTTAAATCCACACTTCATCCTGCTGGTTAAATCCATGCTTCTATTACCATCCAATATCCCCCCCAACTGGGCAAGGCTTTTATTAAAGTATAGAAGCAGCCCAACAAGATGACTCACCTAAGGAAAAATCAAATGCCTCTACTCTCCAGAAGGATCTGGCTAGACTCCACCACCTCCAATATGACATCCAGCAAGAGAATAGGGCAGTCTTCACTTTCAGAAGTTGAGTTACACTGTCAAAACTAAAAGAATCCTTTCTATCGGCAGTAATCCTAATAAAGCAGGATTGCTTGATTCAAAAATATTGTATGCATCTGTCACACGCAGCCAAGAGCCAAGTACTATATATGAGAAGCAATGTGACTCTACAAGGACAAGAGTGACTATAGGAGACAAAGTGCCACACCCTTTTCCGAGACAGCTCAACAGTGAATGGTCTCTTATACAGGAGCCTGCGGCCATATCTAGAGGAACTGGTGGGCAATTCTAACCCTAACACACACACATTCCATACTTTACACAGTACCATTTCATTTTCAGTTTCTAGCCATTCAACAGTGGCCTCAGCATCCCCAACAACTAATAAAGAAGGGGTAGGGAATAGACAAGGAAACACTGATCAAGCATACTTGCTTCTAAGCCCATTTTCCAAGAGTTTGCTTCCCGGCTTGTCTGCCTCTCACAGCTGGAGCCCCATACCTGGTGCAAACCAATGGTTAAGTTTTAAACCGCTGATTTAAAAAGCCAACCAGGAAACTAACCATGACAAGGGGGAGCTGCCCTCCTCTCTTAGGCAATGATTGGCTCTTGGGGTTCCGACGGTATTCTTTCTGCCCACATAAGTGGCAGGTGTGGCTGTCAATCACAGAGGGAACTGACAATTCACCCCTCCGGGAGTAAATTGCCTTTCATCCAGCAAAGGCAGGTAGCCGCCTAAAATCGATCAGCTCCTAACCCAGCGGACCCTCCCTCTCTGGAGAACAGAGCCCCTTAAGTACAAAATAAATAAGGCAGTGCCGTTCTGAGAGTTTACGAGCGTTATTTTATTATCCCACACCAGGGCAGCGTTAATCTTCACTGTCCTAAAATGATCTTTCAAAGGCTTTGACAGTAATTAATAAATTAAATAGGTACAATCCCCCTCCTAAGTACCTCTTTCCTTGTATAATTCGAAGATAGGGAAGGGAAGGGAAAGAATGTCGTTCGATATAATTTCACATCGTACTCGTTTTCATACACCACCCCCCACCCCTCCCCAATAAATCCGGCTTCATTTCCCTGATACGTATTTTCTCTTTCTCACACGCTCCCCACAGAGCCCACCCGAGCAGCCAGGTACCCCACTCCCTGGCTGGGGCTACACCTTTCTGCACTTTGTTGGGCTTGGTGTTCCCCGCGACCTCAGCCCCTGTGAACAGCCCACTCCTCGAGGAAAGACGAGGAAGGCGAAAGAGGGAGCGCTGGAGAGAAGAAAGGCGATGGCAGGGAGGGTGGATGGTGGAAAAGGACTGCGGGAGGTAGCCCGGACCGCTGGGGCAAGCGAGCGACGCCCGCGCGCCGGGGGAAGCCGTGCACTTGTTCCAATCCAGGGGTTTATACATCTAGACAAATCCGCCCTTAGGCCGCCCCATCCCTTCCCCCGCCCAAGAAAGCCCGGGTTGAGGCGGATGGTTCACCCCTTTGCTCCCCCCGATAACGCATTGCAGCTCCCCAAGAGCGTGGGGGACCCGGCACTAGGGATGCCCGGGCACAGGCGCCCCGAGGGAGCCGGGCACCGGGCGGCCCCGGCCCGGCGTCTGCATCTCACCTTTCCGATGCTCGCCCGGGGGCCGTCCCACATGGATTTTTACAACCTCACGTCGCCTTGGCCCCGGGCGGCCGGGAGGAGCCGGCGCCGGAGCCCAAGCGAGCAAGAGCGGGAGGAGGAGGAACGGGGCGGGGAAACGGAGAAGCAGGGAGGGAAGAAGGGCGGGCGCCGCTCCAAGGACCAGGGCCGGGCTCGGGGCCGGGAGGGGCCAGGCGGCCGAGGG
>NW_006921628.1:5590471-5591839 GCF_000298275.1 Orycteropus afer afer
TGCGCGCTCGCGCTGCGCTGCGCTGCCTGGAGCTGAGCTCCGCGGGCCCCCTCCCGGCCGGCCAGCGCGCCCGCTCTCTTGCCCGCCGCGGCCCTGACTCACATTCCCAGCATTCCCGAGGAGCCGCTGGGGGGGCTGGGGCCGGGGCCGGGCGCCTCCGCGGGGGGCAGCAGAGAGCGCCTGACCCAGGCAAAGTGGGGGCGACCGGGGTCTTCGTCGCGCCTTCTCTCTGAAGAGCGCATAGCTGTGGTCCTCACCCCAACTCCTCTCCCGGACTCCCCTTCTCAGGTACCCACCCCCCAGAAAACTGCCAGGTAGTCTCTGGGACTTGTCAAGTGCCTTCAGTGACCGGACTAGAATGACACCTGGTAGAGGTGGGGACAACTATCTTTCATGCCAAACTTTAGAGTAGGGATGGAGTTCCTATACACTCCCATTAGCTTAACTTAATGCAAAACTGCTTGTGGTTACTTTCCTGTTCCCCCAAGGAAAGGGGAGAATGGAAGATGAAGGGGGTAAGAAAAAGATCATTTCTGCTGTCATTCATTGAGTGCCTCCTCTGTGCCTGGCAATACGAGTACACGGTGCCATTTAAGATAAGAAGATGATAACTGAATCCATTGATACCTTCCCACACAGACGAACACCCACATAATCATACCACTGAAGGTTATGTGCAGAAAGATTTGGACAAGTTTTTCCTTGGAAAAAGCTTCCATGAACAAGTTTTTGGTTTTGTTTTTAGCCCCACCCTCTCCCATTTACATTGGAGATGGGAGTGGGGAAGATGAGGAAACATCTCCAGAGTCAGTTGGGGTCTCTCTCTCTCTCTCTCTCTCCGGGGAATGACCAGGATGGAACTAGAGCACAAGGACCTACTGGTCTGAGTTACAAAAATTGGCAGGTAAACTGAGTGGAAGGTTGGCAACCACAACCACTCTTCAGTTGGCAGCCTGACACTGAGGTCTGGCCCAACTCAATCCAAAGACGAGTGAAATGTGGGATCCAGAGATCCGTTACAAGAAAGCTTCTTCATCACATATTTGAGATGAAAGAAGATGTCCTCCAGCAGCTGAGTTACAGGGAGGTTAAACCAGAGCAGTGAAAGAAATCTTTCAGTAGATCTGTCTGTATTCTTGATGAAAAGGCTTGTTTGGTTACCTGTGTGGGATAGAAATGTGAGAATTAATCCATGTTTCATGTTGTTGTTTTTGCTGAAACTAAGGGAATTTGTTAAAACCAGACCAACCTTACAAGAGATGCTAAAGGAAGTCCTTTGAACAAGAACCAAAAATAGCAAATAACAACAGACCATTAATACGCAAGATAACATAACCCAGAAACGACAGCTATGGACATATCCAAAGT
>NW_006921628.1:5607901-5608965 GCF_000298275.1 Orycteropus afer afer
GTGGGCAGGCAGTGTCAGTAGCTAGGACTTGGTGTCCCTGTCCCACTCAGGGCAGCTGGAGCTCAGAGAGGGCCCAGAGGAGAGTGCCCACTCGACCTGTGAGCCCATGACTTCCTCCCTAAACCCAGGTTCTAAACTAGGACCCCTGGCTAGAACTTAGAGCCCAGTGCCCCATGTGATGATGGGTGTTTGGTCAGGAATGTGAAGCAGCTCTCCACCTGGGCCACCCAAGCCACGAGGCTCCAAGGCACCCAATCTGGCAGAATAAGCTCACACACCACTGTGTTCCACATCAGGCCCAGTCCCTGAAGCCAGTGCAGGTGCTGGTCTGTGGCCACGGAGCTGGGGGAGCCCCAGTGAGTGCTAGCTGGGAAGTGGCAGCACCATCCCCATTTTCATCCTCTCTCTCATCACTTTGCCTCTCCTACATCCCCCCTCCCCCACCGCAGATCAGGACACCTCCTTCTCTGACCCTACCCACCTCTCTCCCAAATGGACCCTGCCTCATCCCACAACTTTCTGCCTCATCAAGTCTGTCGTCCTTTCCTCCCTGCCCGCTTTGGAACCAAGGACCCCACCAGGAAAAGGGCTGGTATGACACAGGGAAGGGAGTGTGGGGCGCCTAGGTGGGGTCACAGTGGTGGCCTGGGCTGCACTGACCGCCTCGGGCCACCTTCTGTTACCTTCTGGTTCTTTTCCGAAAAGGGCCAGACCCTTCGGGAGCGGGCACTGAGACCATGTCTCAACCTTCGGGGTAGGGTCCAACTGGATTTCTCCAGGTTGGATGTCAATGAAAAAGAGAAGCAACTACACAGGGTACTCATGGTTTGAGCGTCTACACTCAAGTGAGCTGGCCTAGCAGCTGTCTCTCCAATATAGGGGCCTAGTTACCAGGGTTCTAAGTTCTGTGTACTCCATCACCAAGGAAGTGAGGTCATATCCTGGATCACATGATCATAGCCTGACCTCAGCTAGGAGTTCCCCAAAGGCTGCTCTGGGCTGCTGAATGCTCACTTTTCCCCACGTCATCTCCATAAATGTACACGGTGACACCACCACAGTCC
>NW_006921628.1:5609422-5623943 GCF_000298275.1 Orycteropus afer afer
TCAGTCTGCACCACCAGGGGTTTGGGAGTCAAGAAAATCAGACATCGCCACCCTCTGGCCAATAACCTCCATTGTATATAGAATCTGACCCAGTGCCTCTTCTGGGACCAGGGCTGGGCATACTGCACAATAGCCCTCAATGATCCTACCTCCTGGTCTCCACATTCTATGTGACCCCTACCCTGAAAGTGGACTAGACTCAGAGCTTGCTTCTAAATAATGTGTTAGGTGCCATCGGAGTCAATTTCAACTCATAATGACCCCAAGTGGCACAATATCACTTAGCTGTCTCTGATGTTCTCTCTCTCTCTCTCTCCCCGCCCCCCCTCAATATGCAGGACCAGTGATTTCCTTCATGGCCTCATGAATCTGTTTCCAACAATCTCAATGGCAAGGTCTAAATATGACCTGCTTGGAAACAGACAAATGAAGCATCCACGGGCTGAATGGGTGAGCTGTTGTTGCTGTTAGTTACCACAGTTACCACTAAGTTGATCCCAACTCATAGCAACCCCAGTAGAACTGCTAAAACCTTTCAGAAGCAAACTGCCTGCCTTGTCTTCCAAGGTGCCTCTGACTTGGTTCTAGTCACCAATCTTTCATCTAGGAGTCAAGTGCATAACCATTTGCACTACCCATAGACATCTTTATGGGTTAGCAAAGGTATGGGTTAGCACAGGGACTAGGGAATGACTCTTCTTCCTCTCCTGGTGGGAATTCAAAGATTAAAAGATCCCTGCTCAGGGAAGTAGACTCTGAAAGATTGGGACACCTTTCTGTTCCAGCCCAAATGCCCAATTCCATATGCCTTCCTTTCACATCTCTGGTATTCAAGGTTTTCCACAGACTCATGACCTCTAAGGCTTCTTGCTCTCACCATTTCCTTTCATTCAGTCACCAAGAAATCAGTACTACTTCTCCTGACCCGCGTCCCTGGGTGGCTCAAGTGATTTGACATCAGCTGGTAATCGAAAGGTTGGCAGTTCGAGCTCACCCAGTAGTACCCTTAAAGAAAGGACTGTCGTTCTGCTACTGTGGTAGTTAAGGCTGTGTGTCAATTTGGCTGGGCCTTGGCTTTCAGTGGCTGGGCAGCTGGGTATAGTTATTCCCCATGATGAGATTGTAATCACCTCTACGGTGGAATTTGCTGTGAGCAGTTAAATAGTTGCCTTCGGGGTGTGGCCTGCTTCCAGTATATGTGGAGAAGCTTTAAGAATGATCTCTAGCCTTTGGCACATTTGCATTTGGCTGAGTCTTCTTCTCTAATTCCTGGACTTGAACTAGCGGCCTGCCCTGTTACCTGCCAATCTTGGGATCGTTCTTGGATTTGAACCTGCCATGTTGCCGGCTGATCTCAGAATTGTGCAATTTTATCTGCCAACTTTGGCTTCTTCAGTTTCAGCAGCCAGCAGCTGCCTAAGTTAAGAGATACCTTCAGCTCCAGTAGGTCTAGAATGAGAGGCAAGCTAAAGGCCAAGGCTGAGGGGCTTTCTGTCATCCTCTAGAGCAGATGCTATACATTTGGACTTCTAGCCTCCTAAACTGTAAGAGAATAAATTCCTGTTTGTTAAAGCCATCTACTTGTCTTTTTCTGTTATAGCAGCACTAGAGAAACAAAACAGCTACCATAAAGATTATAGTCAAGAAAACCCTATGGAGCACAGTTCTGTGTAACACATGGTATCACCTTAAGTTGGAATGGACTTGATGACAACAAGTCTGGTTTTCTGTTTTCTCTTGATCTGAAAGCTCCAGGAGCAGGCCAAGCTCCATCTTTTATATTTAGTTTCTCCTGTGCATCCCTGACAGGCTCAGCTGAAAAAGCTTGTTTTAAGAGAGCCTTGTTGAGGGTTCTTTGAAAATTGTGAAAATCCCTTATCTTTTGAAATGCGACCAACATTTATCAAGTACCTCCTATGTGCCGACACTTATATCTTCTCATCTAACTCACAAAACTCTGTAAAGATGTTTACTTATCTTTCAGAAAAGTCACCATATCCAAGGTAGCTCAGATTAAAAAAAAAAAAAAAGTCAATTTTCACAACTCTCGCCTGTTCCTTCTTTTTCCTTTGATCTATGGGCTTTAAAGGAGCTCTGGTAGCGTAGTACCTAAGGCACTTGACTGCTAACCAGAAGGCTGGCAGCTCAAAACCACCAGGCACTCCTCAGAAGGAAGGTTGGGCAATCTAATTCCGTAGTGATACTGCCTCAGAAACCCAAGGAAGGGTCACTATGAGTCAGGTCTGACTCAATGACACATAACAACAACAACAACATGGGCTTTAAACAGGAGTCCTTGGACATCAGGATGACAATTTCTCCTATATATGCCTATATGCATTTTTCCCTAGGGAGAAGATCCATGGTTCTCAACAGCTTTCTTTCTGATTGGATCCTTGACCAGAAAAGGTTAAGTATAATCACTTAAAGAGAAAGCAACTTTATATACTACAACAAAGGACTAGAAGACTGGAAGTTTTAAGAATCTTAAGCAAGTTATTTTTACCCTCTCCGGGACTTAGTTTTCTCATCTGAGAAGTTAAAAAGTTGAGCTAAAGGATCTTATGATCGCTTCCAACACCAACATTCTCTAACTTACTCTTATGACAGTTGCCACCGATTCCAACTCATGGCAACCCCATGTGTGCAGAGTAGAACTCTGCTCTATATGGTTTTCAAGGCTGTAACTTTTAGGAAGCAGGTCACCAGGCCTTTCTTCTGAGGCACATCTGATTGGGTTTGAACTGCCATCCTTTCAGCTAATAGTCATGCTAAACTGTTTGTGTCACCCAGGGACTCCTAACTTAGGATCACAACATATTTAACAGATACAAACACATACATACACACACACACACATGTGCACTCACACTGCTCAAAATGTTAAGAAGTAACCATTGCAGAATATCACCATTTAGGACAGAGAATTATAAAATGTGACATGGATTGATACCATTATCAGCCCAAAGGACTTTTCAAGTTTCTTTTACAAATAATATTAAGTGGAAGAAAGACTGGGTAGGTAGCTCCATGTTTTGTTGTGTCTGGCTTACCCCCACCACACACATATCAACATCTTTTTCATCATTGCTATCCCTTTCTCAGCAAGCCAAAGAAAGAAAGCACACTTTCATGGCAGGTACTTTTTCTCACATACTCATTCATTCTTTATTTTAACAAGTATCATTGAGTATCTACCCTGTGGTAGACCCTGTGGATTCAGAGCCCCTGCCCTCAAGTGCTATACAGTGTAGTAAGGGAGATGGACAAGATAACAAGCCATTATAATTCTGCCTACAAAGCTCTCAAAACTGTGAGATTGGTTGCAGAAAGTACAAATAATGTTTTCCCCGAGAGCAAAGGCTTCCTAAGGAAGTACATCAAAGCTAAGACCTGGAAGATAAGCAGGAGTTGACTATGCAATGGGGGTCCACACCAGTTTATGAGTGGATTTGCCTGCCATGGTCAACTTTCCTGGCCTGCCCTGTGCTGGGCTAGAAGTTGTAGTCCACATGCTCTGTGAACTCAGCCATAGCAGATTGGAACAATGGCAGAAACCTGAACCTATGTGGGCCACCACAGGTCCTCTCCCCAGTATTTGAAACTGAAGCTTAAGAATGAATCAGTCAGTTGGTATTGAATGGTAGGCCTGTAAAACATGGTGGCCCAAATCAGAATCCTGGCACCAAAGTCATCCAGAAGTGAGCTCTAAGACCCTTACCAAAGAAGCTGTTCTGCAGAGGGAGCAGTAGAGCAGACGTGTATAAAGAAATGGAGATTCCTAAGGACCTAAAAGACTTGGATGTCTAACTGGCATCCCCAATGTGGGCAAATAATTGACATCTTAAACTTGGACTCAAATCCAGGACTCTGCATTTCTATGTCCCAAACCAGCATTCTCCCAAGTCCTGTAGTTTTGCCATTAAGTTAACAACATCACCATTCAACCAGTTGCTCAGGCCCAATCTAAGAGCATTCTTGATGCCTCCTTTTGCTTATACCATGCAGCCACACCATCAGCTCTGTCAGTTCTAAATAGTGCTGAGTTAAGCCTTATCAGAGCCTGAGGAAAAAAGGCTCTATACATTTTTTTCAGTCAAGTAGAAAAAAAATTTTTTTCCAATCTCTACAATTGAAAGATACAACTATATAAAAAGCCCCATGCTGCTTGGTTGTTTCCCACCATTGTCAACCCTCAAAAGCCTGCCCATTGAGGGGAATGATGGCCAAGTTTCCCTGGAATGTAGGGCTGGTTGGAAACAACCCTTATCATTGCACAATATAATTCAGGGTTTAAAGCAAACAAGCAACAACAGTCTCACTTTTTTTTTTTATGTATATACTTTGTTCCTTATGGATTTTTTGCATTTTTTTTTTAAGTGGCTAAAAGGTGAAACACTCAAGTGTCCATCAACAAATGAATGGGTAAATATAATGTGGTACTATAAACAATGGAATACTATTCAGCCATAAAGAGAAATTAAGCTCTGATACATGCAACATAGACAACCCTTGAAAATACATTAAGTAAAATAAGTTTGCAACAAAAGTACAAACATTGTATGATTTCACATTATGAAATACCTAGAATAGGCAAATACCTAGAAACAAAAGTTTATTAGTGGTTATCAGGGGCTGGAGGGGAATAGGGAGTTATTGCTCAAGAAGTACTGAGTTTCAATCTGAGGTGATAAAAAAAACTTTTGGAAATAGGTAGTGGTGATGGCTGCACACCATGGTGAATGTAATGAAATGTCACTGCATTGTACTTTCACCAAAGTCGCAATAAAAAAATTTTTAAAAGATAAAATGGAAAATTTTTTGTTATATATATTTTGCCACAATATTTTTTAATAGCATCAAACGTTATTTAGCTTCTATACTGAGTTTTCAGTCAGTGCTTCAGTGCAACAGGTTTCTCTTTATATATGGTCTTTCCAGCCCAGGGTTTGTAGTTCTGCCAAGATGATTTGCTACGCCACAATCTTGCAAAGGGATTGGACAGTTTACTATGCAAATAAGGTGCCTATGGCTTACTGAGAGGATTGGTCAGTTTATGGTCTTAGTAGGAGGAGTAGGTTTATAAAAGAAATAATCCTACAGAGGTTGAGTGGGGACCTCATTACTATTAAGAAAAACTTCAAAGTGGAAAAGTCCCCTTAGAGGCCCCAAAGGGAGGAATAACTACAGATGTGGGCTTTAAAGCCTCCCAAATGCTTCAGGCTCACATATTCTTATAAGCCTCACTCAAACCCTGGCCCCTTTTGACCTGTGTTTTCTGCTGCTAAAGCAGTTCTTTTCAAATGCCACCATGTTTTGCTCCTAAAAAGCTAAAGGCTTTATAGAAAGTTAGCTGTTCTAGAAAATCATGAAGTATTCTCATCTTGAATTCTGTCTGCATTTTCATCCATGTGAATGCTGGAAGGACCCAGGAAAAATTTTAAGCAAGCTAATAATGAGTTTCATTACATGCGAGAGAAATAACAAAGCTGTTTTTGTTTTTTCTAAATATATATTAAAGATGTCTGATATAATAAATATATCAATCTACTTCCGTAGTGATATTGCCTTGGAAACCCAAGGAGGGGTCGCTATGAGTTGGGTCGACTCGATGGTACATAACAACAACAATATTTAATACCAACACTGCAAACACCAATCTTTTTTTTCTGTTTTCCTTCATAGTAGCAAAGGTTCAGTATTTAATAGTCGCATGTCTTTGGACAAATTACTTACTTTAAATTTCATTTGTTTTTCTATAAAAGGGGAGTTAATTCATAGTTCCTTCCGAACATGGCTGTGATGAAGATAAAATAGATCCATGTAGGAAAAGTGCTTGGACCAGGGTCTGGCACATGGCATGGTGGCTACTGTGCCCATAATGATGATCCTGTACAAGAAAAGTGTAAAATTTATATGTAACAGTCTAAAAATCCAAACTCACTGCCATGAAGTTGATTCTGACTCATCATGACCCTATAGGATAGAGTAGAACTGCCCCATAGGGTTACCAAGGCTGTAAATCTTCACAGAAGCAGACTACCTCATCTTTCTTCCACAGAGCAGCTGGTGGGTTAGCAGCCAAATGCTTGACTCTTCCACCAGGAACAGTCAAGAGAGTTTAAAATTAATCTGTGAAATCCCATGCTAAATGCCCAGAACTAGGGTCAGGCAAGTGAAATACTTACCTTGGGCACAAAATTTAAAGAGGCACCAAAATCTCAGTAACCAAGATATTGTTGTCTTAATCACCAACAAGTGGGTGCCAACTCATGCTGATCTTAAATATAACAGAACAAAACGTTGCCTAGTCCTGTGGCATCTTGATAATCATCGGTACATTTGAATCCATTGTTGTGGCTAATTGTGTCTGTCTATCTCATAGAGGGTTTCCCTGTGGACCCTCTACTTTACCAAACATGATGTCTTTTTCTAGGGATTGGTCTTTCCAGATGACACGTATAAGTAACTGAGCCCAAGTCTCACCATCCTCACTTCTAAGTAACATTCTAGTACTTCTTCTAAGATTGACTTGTTTGTTCTACTGGAAGTACACAGTATATTCAATATATAAATAATATTTTAATACAATATTTATTTTTTTAAAAAATCAGCCAACTACAGGCCATGGGCTGTTTGTTTTTGTAAATTGTTATTGGAACTCCTGAAGGGAAAAGGAAAAAAAAATCAAGACAAAAAGGCATCTAGAGCTCCAATTAAATGAATTTCCCACAAAGAATTTCTTATTCTGGACTTTTTAAGCAGCAGCTAACTTCCTGACCCTGGCATTCCTGTGCTGTTGAGAATGTCTGTGTTCATCTATTATCTTCACAGCCTGGCATCTCTCAGTGCAGGAGAAAAGCACTTCCCCAAAGCATGGGTTTTCATTGTGAGACAAAGGGTCACAATCCACCCAAAAATGTTTCTTTTTTTACCCCATTTAACCAAGGACCCAAGGTCTACCACATACCTCCTTTAGTCTACTTACCTGAAGAGTAAATGAGATACATTTTAAATAAATACTCTGAGCACTAGACAAATATGAGCCATTTTTTAGTAATAGGAGAACTGTTAATGTTATTTAAAGAGTGGAATCTGCGATTGTACTGCAGAGATATAAATGATGGGCCCATTAATCAGCCTGCTTCAGGATGGGGCCAAAGTTAGATAAAGGGAAAACAGGGCATGGACCCAGAAAATGCGACACAGGGTGCTGGTTTTTCTTCCAAACATTAGGTACATATCTTCCCACCTACAAGAGTGGCTCAGATTGCTGAATGTTCTAGCACCTGACATCCTCATAGCCAGTACAAAGCTTCATAACTTGTGTTGCCAAAAATTCATCCATTTCTTGAAACAGGCTTTGGATCAGCTCTGAGAAACAGAGTTCTCTAAACAAAAGCCTTCACTGCACAATTAAATGAAAGGGAACTCATTTGCTAGGAGGAGAATAATGAAAGAAAACAAGTTATTTTAAATGATAAAAATATGTACCAAATTGGCAACAGCTTTAGAATGATTGCTCCCGGGTTTGATTAATGAGATACGTTATCAGCTGAACAAAGAGCTTAAAGTTTAGGACATTTCTTACTTAACCTTTTAATGAAAAGCTTAATTCCCCACCCCAGCTTACAGAAGTAATAGGAGCATGTTATAAAATAAAATTCAAACATTCCATAAAAAATTAAAATCTTCTCTTGGAGATAACTGACCACTTTTAACATCCTGGTGTACATTTCTTTTGATTTTATAATGTATATTTTAACATTTGGATCCAATCATATACCATTAGGGGTCCTTGGGTGGTGCACACAGGTAAAACAATAGGCTGCTAATCAAAGGCTGGAGTTCAAGTCTACCCAGAGGCACTTTGCAAGAAAATCATGGTGATCTACTTCCAAAAAATCAGCCACTGAAAACTCTGTAGAGCAGTTCTACTGTGACACACATGGGGTCACCATGAATCAGAGTTGACTCCTTGTCAATTGTTTATATAAATTTTTATATATATATATATATATATATATATATATATATATTCTGTGGGGTTGCTGTAATAGTTAAGGTTGTGTCAACTTAGGTGCCCATGATTTTAAGTGGTTTAGCAGTTGTGATGTAGTCATCTCCCATGACGAGATCTGATGTAAGGTAATGACCTCCATGATGAGATCTGCTATGAGTAGCCAATTAGTTAAAAGGGATGTGGCCTTTGGAATGTGGCCTGCTTCAATATATATGGAAAAGTCTAGCAAAGTTCTCTGGCTTTTTGCTGGAGCTGGTTCCTGCATCTGGCCTGTCATCATCTGATATCTGGTTCTTGGATTTAAACCAGTGGCCTGCTGTATTGCCTGCTTATCTTGGGATTATTGCCTTCACAATCTGTGAGTCAACAGCCTGCCATCTTACTACCAATCTTGGACTCATCAGACTCAGAAGATAGCAGCCTGCTGTACTGTCTGCTGATCTCAGGTTTGTCAGCCCCTGCAGCTACATGAGTCAGGAGAAGCCTTCAGCATGACATGTGACCCATGCACTTGGGACTTGCAGACTCTGTAACAGCGTTAGCCATTTCCTTGAGATAAATTTCCTTTCCTCTCTCTAAGCTTCACTGGTCTTGCTTCTCTAGAGAACCCAGCCTAAAACAGTTGCTATGAATAGGATTTGACTCTGCAGTATGGGGTTTTTGTTATTTGTTTGTTTTTTATTGTGGCTATAAGGAGCCCTGGTGGTGCAACAGTTAAGTACTCTTTTGCTAACATGAAAGGTAGACAGTTTGATCTGCTTCCAAGAAAATCTTATGGGGCAGTTCCACTCTGTCACTTGGGGTCATTGTGAGTTACAATCTACTAGATGACACCCAACAACAACATTGTGCTATGTTATTATGGTTTTCTTCCAAGTCCCTTACTTCCTCCTCCTAGCTTTAAACTTTCCAAGTTTGGCTTCAGAAGTTGTCATGTCACCTTTTGTCCTTGACCACAATGATTGATTCTAGGATACACACACATGACCACACCAAACCAATTAGAATCCTTTCCTGGGTTTTCAACTAGAGCTTTGTTCTTCTCTAGTCAAGGAGCTATAAGAATGTAATAATGACACGGTGCACCATGGTTTCAATTTCATGGAAAAGCTACAGACAGTGAAAAGGATAGGCAAGGTGCAGAGAAAGAGTCCTGGCCCTATCAACACTCAGATACCTGGTTTCATTGCTGAGGACTCTGAAGTCTCTGCCATTCCCAAAGCTCTTCTGTGTATCTCTTTCTTCAATTCTCTGTGCTGTCCCAGCATCCTTTCAGTTCTTATGATGATGCTAGACCCAGAATAAGTTCCATTTCTCATTGAAGCCATTTCCCTTGGTTGTCTGCCACCTGCAACCCAGAGAGTCCCAATATGCATACTCTTCTGCAATTTCATTGTTCATTGTTTTCCATTTAAATTATGTATCCCAAACCAAACTAAACTCATTGCAGTTGAGTTGATTCCAAAGACCTCGTAGGACACAGTAGAATTGCCCCCATAGGGTTTGCAAGGCTAAAATCTTTACGGGACAGAATGCCTCATCTTTCTTCCATGGAGAGTGGCTGGTGGGTTAAAACCACTAACTTTTCGGTCAGCAGCCAAACTAAATTGTATACCATGTACAATTTCCATGTCAATGCGTATCTCTTTTGTACTCAATGGCTGAATAATAGTTCATTGTATAGATGAATGTTTGCAAACTTTTTTCTAGAACCAGGAACACAGGAAGGTTTTTAAAGTGATAAACACAGAAAATTACATTCAACTTAAAAGACAGCAGCCACATACAGAGTGATGATGATTCTTAAGTGAATGAGAGGCTAGCACTGATGAATTTTAAGGAGCACTTATTCCTGAGCCACCCATGCAGTATTCATCATACTTGTCTTACAGAGAACAACATGAGACATTTATTATCACCTCTGCTAGATGACTAAAGATTGTGCCTTATGTGTTCCAGTTTCTTTACCGCACCTAGCTACAGTAACCTTGAACGCATCCACTCATTCAAACAATTTTTAAACCTCTGTTAGACAAACATTAAGTGAAGCTGAGAGGAAGCTCTGTTTGCATTAGCTAGAGGCCTAAAACCTTAAGTTCAATTAGTACCATGTTTGAATCCATCTAAAAACCTGATCTCCAATGTTTCTAGACATAGAGTAACTATAATAAAGGTTTAGACTTGGGATCCTCAATCACACAGTAATGCAGTCAAGTCACAATGCCTGTACTTAGGACCTGTGTAGTCTTGAGCAATTTACTTAATCCCTCTGAGCATGTTCTTATCAGGAAAAAAAAAAAAAGAAAGAAAAAGGAAGGAGAGGAACTAGTAGTACTTGCCTCTTAAGTATCCTGTTGTTGTTGTTGTTATGTGTTGTCAAGTCAGACCCGACTCATAGCGACCCCTCCTTGGGTTTCTGAGACAGTATCACTACAGAAGTAGATTGCCCCATCTTCCTTCCGAGAAGTGGCTGGTGGGTTTGAACCGCTAGCCTTCTGGTTACCAGTCAAGTGCCTTAGGCACTATGCTACCAGAGCTCCCACTTAAGTATCCTATGAGGATTAAATAAGAAACTACATGGAAAGTTCCTGCAACTGTGTGGAAGTTAAGGTTATGTGTCAAGTTGGCTAGGCCTGGTCTCCTTGGTGGAATCTACTTGAGCAGCTGAGTTGCTACCTTAGAGATGTGGCTTGTTTCCTGTATATAAAGAGGCATGTTGAGAAAGGTCTGCAGCTATTAGCACATTTGAATCCTGCATGTAGTCGAGTTGTCGTTCAGCAGCCTGCCATGTTGTTTGCTGATCTTGGGACTGTCAGTGGACTTGAATCAGTGGCCTACTGTGTGCTTTGGTAATAATGGGACTGTGCCTTTTTACTTGTTGACCTTGGGTTTGTCAGCCAGCAGCTGCCTGAACGAAAAAGCCTCCAGCTTTAGTGGGTCAGGAGCAAGAGGCAGAGTTGAAGCCCAAGGTCAAGGGGCTTTCACCCAGCCACTAGAACTTGGCACTTTGAACTCTGACTTTTAGCCTCCAAAACTGTAAGAGAATAAACTCCTGTTTGTTAAAGCCACCCATTTGTGGTATTTTCTGAGCGGCACTAGATGGACCAAAGCAGACCATACTAGGTCCACAGTAAATGCTTGGTAAATGGAGACTAGCATCATCTTCTTCGTGATATCCAGTAAATTCATTTGTCAGAGCCTGATGCTCTTTCCACTTTCCAAGTTTCTCAACTGTTCTTCCTTAAATTTCAGGAACACACATAAAAAGCTGGGTGCTAGCCAGAAAACATTTGGAAGCAAAACAGTTCTAAAAATAAGAAGGGATGCATGACTTTTTAAATGTTGAGTTTCTCTTTAAGAGTAAAATTATGCTATGAGTAAAGATCAAAATCCATTCTTTCTGTGACCTTGTTCCAGAGTGAAGTTTATTGGAGCATGATACATGTCAGATGTTGCTTAGAGTGGCATATGCCCTTCTCAGGATATGTCAGACATACGTTGCACGTCTGGGTTTTTTTTTTTTTTTTTTTCTAGCAGGTGTTTCAAGGCTGAAGATGCAAGTGGGTCCTATATTTGCTTACAACATCCACAGCCCTAAGACTCACCCTGGATTGTGCTGTGCAAAGAACAAACAGGTATAAAAAGGACAATTTGTTAGAACCTTAAGGCAAAAAGTATCTGGAATTGAATTCAAGAGACTTTTTTTCTGATGGTTTTGAGACCTTGGTAATTCAGACTAATTATTCATGGAAAATTCACAAAAGCAAATAACATAACCTGGATTGGGATCCAACTTGACACTTCCTGAGAAATGGGATCCTTCTTGCTACTTCCTCTGCTTAACACCATCCTCTCCCACTGCTCCACCAAGTTAACTTCCATTTGTCTTTCAGCCTCAGTTCAGATGACATTTCCTCTAAAAGCCCTCCCTGAATGCTCTGTTAAGTGATAGTGCTGTTAATCTCATTGCCTCCATGGCTCTTATCACAACTATAGTGAATAATTGTTTGATTCATGGACTCAATGCTGCCACACACACTAACCTACACACTCCAGCTCCACCAGGACTGGAATCACTTCTATTATACTGATGCCAGTGTCAGCACCATTGTGGTGATATGACAAAAATCTGTTGGAAAATTGATTTTAAAAAACTTGTTTTATTCAATGTAATTCTACTATAAGCTTTGGAAACTCAAAAAGTAGCTAATTTGCTGAGAAGCCTTCCTTCTGAAGGTCAGAATAATGCCTTTATCCCATGTAACAATTACAACAAAAACAAAAATACTATAGCTATTTGATGTCATTTCATCTATATTCTTTGAAATTAATTGGTTATCAGTTTGAGGACAGAATGTGATCATTATAACAATTAGCACTAATTGAATGTGTAACTGGCTAGATCCAAAAAAAAAAAAAAAAAGAGCTGAAAGAAACTAGAAGAGAGACTTGAAAGCCATAACTTTCCTCCTACACAATCACACCTGAAGCAAAGTTCCTGACAAAAGCCAGAGTGAAGAGTGTCTCTGCTGATGCTGTTCTCCTTCTTTTAGAATCTGAAACCTCAGGTTTCAGCACAACATGGAGTTGGAAGAAACTTCTGAGACAGCTTCCCCCTCTGAGAGCCAGATAGCCCCTGCATGGCTCCTTGCCACGATGGCAGACTCACATCACAAGGCAGTCTATTCCATTACTGAATGGTTGGAACGGTTAGGAAGTTTCTTTCTATATTAAGACCTAAAGCTTCATGACTCTGATTCCACCCATCTAAATCATCCCACTCCCTGACAGATACACCCAGGTCAACAGTTTGGGTTCTGTTCAGACAAACTCATAGTTGAATCTTACTAGCTGTGTAATTTTGGGCAAATTGCTTCACTCATCTGAGTCTGAGTTTTCAACTTTAATCTTTTATCACAACTATAGTTTGTGAATTTTCTATGAATAATTAGTCTGAATTACCAAGGCCTCAAAACCGTCAGAGAAAAAGGCTCTTGGATAAATCCAAGGAGGGGTTGCTATGAGTCGAGTCCGACTCAATGGCACATAACAACAACAACAACTGCAAGGGAGGCTGGAAATATAGTTTCTTTTATCTGAGTAGTTTGTTTCATTTAATCTTAACCTGTGACCAAGATTTAAAAACAAAATGCATGTCAAGCACTTGGCACTGCTTGGCTCATGAAAAGAAATAGATGTGAGCTCTACCTGTGCGTCCTTCCACAGAGCAAGCTTTCACATATCAGAAGACAACGACCCCAGTTAGCCTTTTCTAGGCTAAAGTTCTTTACTCTTCACAGACATTTCTTCTACAAGATGCCCTGTGACCTCTAGCTCATCAGTGTTACAAAGAAGCTCCCAAAATTGAAACCATTTCTGCAAGAGATGATTCTAACTCAGAGCATTCGAACACAGAGCTCCTGTGAGGATGAAATAAGGTAATGTGGGCAAAGCACCTAGTTCAATAGGCACATAGGATGCATGGCTTTGTGATTTCTATTCTCTAAAATTATATTTTATGCAAGCAACAATTTTCAACAGTGTGAGGGGCCCCATCATACTACTGAAACTCTTTCAAAGGTAAATTTTGTCGTTCTTATTTTCCAGTTGTAAAAGCAGCATATGTTCAACACGGGAAATTTTCAAAGTCTTGAAAAGCAGAAAGAAGGAAAATCTTCATAATCCTACTACCTAGAGAAAAATCACCATCAACATTTAGTGTTTCTTCTTTCATTTTTAATTTACAACTGAGTCAATCACACAACTTCCATTTCCATCTTTTTGGTCATAACAATGTCATATGAGGTAGCGTAGTGCCTAAGGCACTTGACTGCTAACCGGAAGTCTGGCTAGTCAAATCCACCAGCCTCTCCTCGGAAGGAAGGTTGGGCAGTCTACTTCCGTGGTGATACAGCCTCAGAAACCCAAGGAGGGGTCGCTATGAGTCGGGTCCAACTCAACAGCACAAAACAACAACAACAACAACTGCAGGGAGGCTGGAAATGTAGTTTCTTTATCTGAGTACTTTTCGGTTCTGAATAAAATTCAGGTTATATTAATAAGGAATATAGGGAAATGGATATCAGGTGGGCAATTAGCAGGCTGCTCCATTCCTATTGTTGGTTTGTTACCAATTTATCTCTACTATAAACAACATTTTGATGAAAGTCTTACAGGAAAATCTTGTTACCTATCCATGATTGTTTCTTTAATATATGTTCCTAAAAATAAAATCCACCACTCTTCTGCCACTTTGTCATATTGTGGTAGGTTGTGTGTTGCTGTGAGACTGGAGGCTATGCCACCAGTATTTCAAATACCAGCAGGGTCACCCATTGTGGACAGGTTTCAGCAGAGCTTCCAGATTAAGACAAACTCAGAAGAAGAATTGGACAGTGAAAACCCTATGAGTAGCAATCCCAATCCAGATCCCATCAACATTCTTTAGGGATATGTAAAAAATGATCACTAACTTTATATGGAAAGGAAAGAGACCTC
>NW_006921628.1:5629033-5633802 GCF_000298275.1 Orycteropus afer afer
AGAAAGATTCATGCTTGGTAAAGTGGAGGGTCAGCGAAGAAGGGGAAGGTCCTGAATGAGACGGATTAACACAGTGGCTGCAACAATGGGTTCAGGTATAGCAAGGATTGTGAGGCTGGCACAGGCCCAGGCAGTGTTTTGTTCTGTTGTACATGGGGTCGCTATGAGTCAGAACCAACTGGGTAGCACCTAACAAAAACAACAAAAATAAAATGAAATTTCAGGGCTCAAGGATATATATATATATGTATTGGGAGCTTGAGTGGCATAGTGCCTAAGGCATTTGACTGCTAACCAGAAGGCTGGCAGTTCAAACCCATCAGCCACTTCTTGGAAGGAAGGTTGGGCAATGTACTTCTATAGTGATGCTGCTTCAGAAACCCAAGGAGGGGTCACTATGATTCGGATCCAACTCGATGGCAGTGAGTTTGGTTTTGGTTTTTTATTGATATATATTATGCAACTGATATATTTTTTTAATACTTAGGATTCTACATCCATTGTTCTTAAATTTCACCCATTAGGCATCAGTAGTCTAGTGCTCTAGAATTTCAATGTGAATTCTCCTTCACATTCCCAGATTTCTTCTATTTAAGTTATTAATAGAAAGACTTGGAGCAGGGTTCTGTGACATTCCACAACAATGCTTTTTCAGTTTAACACTGAACCATCAAACAACCCATTCTGGGTATCATCATTTAAAGAACCATGATTCCATTTTTTATTCATTCAACAACCATGTTTGAGTGCTTAGCATAGACTAAGCATTGACCTCTATAACATGTACACAAAACAGGTAAGTCCTCACTCCTGCCTTCAAAGGGAAGTGGCCTCAAACAGCTCCCACCATTTGCTACCTTGTCACCATGGATGCCAAAGAGATTGTCAAATACTTATCCACATCAGGATATGTTTTGTCTACAATATTACTCTGACCTTTTGGTCTACCAATCCAGTAAAGAAAAAAAAGAAGAAGAAGAAAAGAAAGGAAATAAGGTCAGTTTGACTTCATTTGGCCATACCACCACAGAGAAACTTAGTAGTATATGCTTTACCTTGACACTCAGACTATAAGCAGTTGTATATGACATTTATTTTGTACGCCTTCAAGAGCTAAGCACTATGCTCAGTAAAGATTTGTTGAATGAATATAAGAATAAATTAATATTTATAAATTCTGAAACCAAACTGAGGTTTGCTTTACCATTGTAAAATTTAATAGGTCTCTAATTTTCTTCCCTCTTTGTGTGAGTGTGTGTGTTTGTGTAAATATTTTGCCACCTCAAAATAAGTAATAGACCCTCTCATGATTAAAAAAAAAAACAAACCACTCAGCAAACTAGGAATGGAAGAGAAATGCCTCAATATGATAAACGGGATTTATGAAAAACCATAGCTAACAACTTATTCAGTGGTGAAAGACTGAAGCTTTTCCCCTAAGATCAAGAATGAGATGAGGATGCCCACTTCACCACTGCAATTCAACATTATGCTGGAAGTTCTAGCTTGAGAAATGAGTCAAGAAAAATAAATAAAAGTCATCCAAATAAGGAAGTAAGAAGTAAAAGTATCTCTATTCACAGATGACATGATCCTATATATATAAAGTGCCAAAGAATGTACAGAAAAGCTGCTAAAGTTAATAAATAAATTCAGCAAAGTTGCAGGGTACAAGATCAACAATATTTATCAGCTGTTTTTCTATACACCAACAATGAACAAGCTGAAAAGGAAATTAAGAAAACAATTCTGTTTCTGGTATAAGGATAAACATATATATCAATGGAATAGAATTGACGGTACAGAAGTTAACCCATACATCTCTGGCCACTTGATTTTCAACAAGGGTGCCAGGTCCATTCAATGGGGAAAGATTAGTCTCTTCAACAGATTATGCTGGGACAATTAAATCTCCACATGTAAGAGATTGAAGTTGGACCCATACCTCAGACCAAATATGAAACTTAATTCAAAATGGATCAATGATTTAAATATAAAAACTAAAACCATAAAAATTTTAGAAGAAATCATGGTGGTAAAGCTTTAAGACCGTTTTGACAGTGGATCTTAGGTATGACACCAAAGCACAAGGTGCAGAAGAAAAAAAATAAATCGGACTTCATCAAAATTAAAAACTATTGTGCATCAAACAACTTAAGAAAGCAAGAGAAAACCTACAAAATGGGAGAAAATATTTGGGAATTGCATATCTGACAAGAGTTAAATATACAAAAAACAGAATACACAAAAAAACTCCTACAATTCAGTAACAAAAAAGACAAACAACCCAATTAAAAACAGGCAATGGACTTACATAGACATTTCTCCCAGGAGGTATACAAATGCCTAATGTTGTTTTTGCTGTTGTTAGGTTCCAACTCATAGTGACCCCATGTACAACAGAGTAAAACACTGCCCAGTCCTGCACCATCCTCACAATCACTGAAAACATGCTCGTTGTCATTAGTTATTGTTGTTGTTAGGTGCCGTTGAGTCTGACCCAACTCATACCGAGCCCTCCTTGGGTTTCCGAGGCAGTATCACTACGGAAGTAGATTGCCCCATCTTCCTTCTGGGGAGTGGCTGGTGGGTTTGAACCACCAGCCTTCTGGTTAGCAGTCAAATGCCTTAGGCACTACACTACCAGAGCTCCCTCATTAGTTATTAGGTAAATGTAAATCACAATCACTATGAAAGACTACTTCCCACCAAGTCTTAGATAGCTAAATGAGAAAAACAGAAAATAACAAGTGTTGATCAGGATGTGGAAAAATTGGAACTCTCATCCATTGCTGATGAGAATATAAAATGGTACAGCTGCTTTAGAAAACCATTCGGAAGTTCCTCAAAAAGTTAAACAAAGAACTACCATATTACCCAGCAATTCCACTCCTAGCTATATACCCAAAAGACTTGAAGCAGAAATTCAAACAAGTATTTGTATACCTGTGTTCATTGCAGCATTAGTCACAGTAGTCAAAAAATTGAACCCAAATGTCTATTAACAGATGGATAAACAAAATGCATTAAATAAAACCAAACCAAACTCACTCCCACTGAGTCAGTTCCGACTCATAGTAACCACTCCTTGGGTTTTTGAGACGATATCTCTACGAAAATAGATTGCCCAGTCTTCCTTCGGAGGAGTGGCTGGTAGGTTTGAACCACCAACCTTCTGGTTAGCAGTCAAATGCCTATTTGCCTATTTTCCCTCCCCGCAAAAAAACTCACTGCCATCAAGTAGATTTGAACTCATAGCAACCCTATAAAACAGGGCAAAACTGACCCATAGGGTTTCCAAAGCTGAAATCTTTAGAAAAGTAGACTATCTCATTCATCTTTTCCCTGTGGAGCAGCTGGTGGGTTTGAACCACCTACCTTTTGGTTAGTAGCCAAATGTTTTAACCACTGCAGCAAAAGAACTTTATTTATGTACAATGGAGTGCTATTTAGCCATAAAAAGAAATGAAGTTATGATACATGCTATGACATAGGTTGAACCTTGAAAACATTATACTGAGTCAAAGTCCAGACATAAAAGGACAAATATTGTATGATCCCAATCGTGTGAGATATCTAAAATAGCCAGATGCATGGAGACAAAAGTTTGTTAGTGGTTATTAGGGGCTGATGTAGTAGGTATGGGGAGTTACTGTTTAAGGGGTACAGAGTTTGAGGTGATGGAAAACTTTTGGAAATGTATAGGGGTGATGGTTGCACAACACGGTGACTGTAATTAATGTCACTGAATTGTACACTTAAAAATAATTGTTTTTATTAGGTGCTGTTAAACTGAATATGGCTCATAGCAGCCCTTTAGGACAGAGTAGAACTACCTCTTAGGGTTTTCTAGACTGTAATTTTCACAAAAGCAGATCACCAATTCTTTTTCCTGCAGAGTCACTGGGTGGGTTTAAAGTGCCAACCTTTTGGTTAACAGGTGAGTACTTCACCACTGGACCATCAAGGCTCCTTTAAAAATAATTACAATGCTAACTTTTTTTGTTATGCTACGTATATTTTCCCATATTAACTTTTTTTAAAAAATGGTAATAGGGTTACAAGATTCTGGAGGGTTACGTCACTGTAGTTAGTTATTTTTTATAACTCTTTTGTTAATTCTCAAAGCCATTACAAATCAAAGTATTTAAATAAACTTAATTCTGAACCAAGCACATAAATCCACTTCATTTTTAATACAAGAAATGGAAAAGAGCCAAATGTTTTGTCTGTTTTGCCACACTCCAGAACCTTTCTTTTCTGGACAAGGAAATACTCATACCATAAGGAAGAATTGGTTAATTGCTTCTAATTAGAATAAATGTCCAATTCACCAGGGCCTCTGGGAACATGACTAACACTTGCCTCACCTTGCAATATCTGCAGATGAAGCGTGGGTGAGGATGTAAAAATGGTAGGTATCACCTCAACACTACCCCCTCCTCCTCTAACCTCACAGCTGAAATCAGGCATTCACAAATATGGGTGGCCCAGAGCTCTTTCCAATAGCTAAGTGTGTGAGAATATTTTGGAAGCTCAGATATTGAGTCATTCTTGAAACAGATTTGGAATGGGGGTAGCTTAATGATTAACAGGTCACGGCTTTGAAGACCAAGAGACCCTGAGTTCCACCCAGGCTTCACCTCTTACTCAGCTGGATGACTGGCAGCATACTTAACCACTCGGTAGGACTGAAGTAATTCTACAGCTTGTGTGATGGTTATCAGGAGTCTATGGCTAACATATGGAAAGCTCTTTTTTTTTTTTTT
>NW_006921628.1:5637677-5638606 GCF_000298275.1 Orycteropus afer afer
GTTTCCCTTTTCTTTGTTGAAGAGGGTCTGTGCAATCCTTCTGCCTAGTCCGCCATCTTGCTGGAACTCCTCTGGAAAGCTCTTAATAGTGCTTCACACTATTCACTATTCACAAAGTAAATAAATACTAAAAGAGTGTTTGCTACACAGGTATCTAAGACTACCCCCGCAGAATGATTTAATGGCCGACAGTGGAACACCTATATGTTCTAGAAGCATGCCCACTAGATGTATCTAATGTATAGCCAAAGAACCCCCCGCTCAGTTTTGATCCAAACACTGGCAAAGGCTGAGAAAGCAATATGTACTACCCTTGATGGAATTCTAATGTCACATGAATTGCATGTTTCAGAAGGAGAAGGAAAGAATTTTACCTAAGGAACTTCCAGCAGGGATTCTGGGGAGGGCTGTTAGGAAGGAGGGAAGAGGGTTACACTAGTCTCAGGCAAAGACTGAGATGAGTAAGGACAGCTTGGGGTCTGTTTCAGATAGTGGTGCTGGCCCCCCACCTACTGCCCCATGAAATTATGCCTGAGTCCTGTGCAGAGAGAGCCTTTACACAGGAAGTGATGGAGTCACAACCATTGGGTAAGGGTTCTGTGAGACAAAGAAGCAGGGCTGATGTGGGGTCCTGATGACAAGGGAAAACATTAACAATAATAATAGTAAAAATATACATACTTCTGCCGAGAACTTTGCATTGACAATAACGATAACTGATATTCATTGAGTATTTATCAGACACTAGTTTAAGTGCTTTATAGGCTTAAGCTTACTTAACTTCATAGCTACTCTCTGAAAAGGCTACTACCATAAGCACATTGTAAGAGAAAAGGGGAAGAAAATTGAAGGAAAAATTCAATCTTAAAAAAAAAAAAGCCAGATGTACTGGACAAAGACCTGGGGAACCCTCAAGACTATTGCCCTGA
>NW_006921628.1:5638876-5644691 GCF_000298275.1 Orycteropus afer afer
TTGCTATGTAAACATTCACCAAAAGCTTCATAAAATATATTTTTTTAAAAAAGGAGGGGGGAGCTCAGAAAGGTGAGATGACTGGCCCAAGCTCACACAGCTGATAAAGTTCTAATTGGGTTGTTGTCTGCTTCCCAAATCTAAGCTCTTGACCAAGAGCTGCTAGACAACTGAGCCTCCCACAATCTGACACATTTCAGAAGCTGCAGAATGCCCATCCCAACCTTCAGAAAAGAAACTGCTACTTCAGAAGGTGCTGCCCACACAGCCGCAGGATATAAATTTATACCATCCTCCTCAGAGTGGGTTGTGTGGTTGGGTGTTCCAATTTTAATCCTCAACAGTAATGCCCAAGTAGTTTTGGCCATTCAATACACTTTCTCTGAGAAAAAGCAGCTGGCAGTCTGTCAAAGCAAATGCTGCAAAACACATAAAGGCAGAAGTTGGGGAGCAGATGTAGTTTCTGGAGGTAACAAAGGTTAAATAAAGAACATATTTCTTCCTTGAGATTAGCATCTAAAACATAAAATGACAAATGAACCTCAATTCCTGGCTACTGCAAAGCTTTTTCCAAGGTTATCAACAATAATTGAGATATACTTAATATGTTTTTGAGTATCTACATGATTCTTCCTTGCCAATCCATTGATTTGGGAAAGTGCATTAATTAAAAGTAGGCTGTTGGTAGCACTTTGACTCCAAAGGGCTGAAGTGCTTCCATGTCATAAGCAAACCACAGGGAACAATGAGATTTCTGGCTTGTCTCTACCCTGAACACTTGTCTTTTGACCTTAGGTAAGTAATTGTACTGCAGGGAGTTCATTGGAGGAAGTAGAATACAGGATGGCTGACCTTCTCATATAGGCCATCTACACAGGAAGACCCAAAGGCACACAGATAAGGGCTGTGTTATGATCTGAGTCTATTCCCTGTTGCACCCTTGTGCCCATCTCCACGCCCATTAGAAGCAGACATGAATGATGGCTGCAAGTGGATATTTAGCTTTCCATCTTTTTGCTTTATTGTATTATCCTAACAACCTTTTGAGGAGCTCTGGTAGCATAGTGGCTAAGGTACTTGACTGTTAACCAGAAGGCTGGCAGTTCAAACCCACCATCCACTCCTCGGAAGGAAGATGGGGCAATCTACTTCCATAGTGATACTGCATCAGAAACCCAAGGAGGGGTCATTATGAGTTGGACTGACTTGATAGCACATAACAACAACAACCTTTTGAGGAAACAAACCCAAAACCCACTGCCATTAAGTTGATTCCAACTCATAGTGACCCTAAAGGGTTTCCAAGGCAGTCTATCTTTACAGAAGCAGACTGCCTTATCTTTCTCCCATGGAGGATCTGGGGGGTTCAAAGGGCCAACCTTTCCATTAGCAGCCTAATACTTTACCCATTGCTCCACCAGAGCTCCTTTTTTGAGGAACAGAGTGCTGATATTATCCTCATTTGATACGTAAGGAAACTGAGTCACAGAGCTTGCCTAATTTGTAGGATTAGAACTAGAATTGTGACATCCAGCCTCTCCAACAAATTCACAGTCAATCATGCTTGTACAAAGATTGATGGAAGGCTTCTGTCTCGAATATTCTCTGTAAGTAAGTGTAATGTTGTTGTTATGTCAAGTCAGACCTGACTCATAGCAACAACTCCACGGGTTTCCGAGGCGGTATCACTACAGAAGTAGAATGCCCAACCTTCCTTCCGAGCAGTGGCTGGTGGGTTTGAACCGCCAGCCTTCTAGTTAGCAGTCAGGTGCCTTAGGCACTATGCTACCAGAGCTCCCAAGTAAGTGTAATATGAGCCTTAAATAAATGAAAGTACTTATGAAAGCTATGGAACCTGGGATGGGGAATATTAAACAGGGGCAGGCTCTCCAGCTGAACTTAAAGGATTCCCATAATAATAATAGAAGCAGCCACCACTCATTGCACACTTGCTGTGTGCCAGACACTGGGCCAAGGGCTTTGCATACATTTCCTCCTTTAGCACTCACTACAGCCTAGGAGGTGTGATGAAGTTCTCCCCACTTGCAAGATGAAGGACTACATCCCACAGTTTAAGTAATTCTCTACAAATGTAGGCATTTCTCACATCAAAGCTATTACTGTTCACCAAAACACCATGACACTTCCTGTAACTAATGGATTGGAAGAGGAAAAAGAATTTCTTAAAAGCATTTCAGTGGCCTGAAACTTAGAAGTACATTATCTTTCCATATGCAGAAAATGAAACAGGATCCATGCCTCACACCGTACACAGAAACAAATTCAAAATGAATTGAGGACCTAAGTTTTAGTGCAGACTAAAACCATAAACTTCTTACAAGAAAAAGGAGGGCAACACTATCAGACCTAGCTTTTAACAATGGATGATGTAACATAATAACAAAAGCACAAACAGCAAAAGACAAAATAAATAAAAGGGACCTCATAAAAATTAAAAACTTTTGTTCATCAAAAGACTTTACAAAAAAAAAGTGAAAAGAAAAGGCTATCATTGCTGATGTCAAATTGCTCTTGGCTGAAACCATTGAGTTGTTTACTTGGGTTTTATTGGCTTTGCAAAGGCATTAAATCTTGCAGATCATAACAAATTATGGATAACATCGTGAAGAATAGAAATTCCAGAACACTTCATAGTCCTCGTGCAGAACCTGTACATAGGCCAAGAGACAGTTATTTGAATAGAACAAGGGTGGATTGTATGGTTAAAAAAAAAAAAAAAAAGAGAAAAGACAAGGTACTGAGTGGAAGAATATCTTCTGAAACTATACATCCAACAAGAATCTAATAAACAAAACATGTATAAACTTTGACAACTTAACAAAAAGACAACTCAATCATAAAGGGCAAAGGACTTGAATAGACATTTCACCAAATGGTCACCAAACACATGAAAAGATGTTTAGTATCATTAGCCATCAGAGAGATGCAAATCAAAACCACAATGAGGTAACATTTCAATCCCACTAGGATGACTAAGATATAAAAAAGAAAGAAACTGAAAATGACAAATGTTTGTGGGAATGTGAAGAAATTGGAACACTTACTCATTGCTGGTAGGAATACAAAATGGTACAGCTGTTACAGAAAACAATGTGACAGTTCCTCAAAACACTAAAAATAGAACTACCATATGACTCAACAATTCCACTCCTAGGTATATACCCAAAAGAGTTGAAAGCAGAGACTCAGAGACTTATACATTAGTATTTATTGCAGAACTATTCACAATAGCTAAAAAGTGGCAACAACCTAAGTGCCTATCAACAGATGATGGATAAACAAAATGTGGCACATCCATACAATGAATACTATTCATTCAATAGGAGAAATGAGGGATTGATACGTGCTACAGTATGAATGGAGCTAGAAGACACGCTGAGGGAAATAAGCCAGTCACAAAAGGAGAAATATTGTATGATATCACTTATATAAAAAGACAAGAAAAGGCAAGTGTATGGGGAGGGGGGCGGGAACATTGCCATCAAGTCAATTCCAACTCATGGTGACCCTACACATGACAGAGTAGAATTGCCTCATAGGACTTCCAAGGCTATAAATCTTTACAGAAGCAGAACGCCTCATCTTTTTCCTCCAGAGCAGCTAGTGGTTTTGAACTGCCAACTTTTTGGTTAATAGCCAAATGCCTTAACCCCTGTACCACCAGAACTCTTTTGTGGTTGTTGTTGTTGTTGTATGCATTCAAGTCTGACCCGACTCATAGCGACCCCTCCTTGGGTTTCCGAGGCAGTATCACTATGGAAGTAGATTGCCTGTCCTTTCTTCCAAGGAGCTTATTAGTGGTTACTAAGGGAGGGAAGCAGCTCTGGTGGTGCCTAAGGCATTTGACTGCTAACCAGAAGGTTGAAGATTCAAACCCACCAGACACTCCACAGAAGGAAGATGGGGCAATCTACTTCCATAAAGATTCACTGCCCTGGAAACCCAATGGGGATCGCTATGAGTCAGAATCGACTCAAAGACAGTGGGTTTTTTTTTTTTTTTAAACCAGGGGAGGGAAGAAGGGATAAAAGAGTGGCTATGGTAACGGAAATATGGTGTTAAGGGTATTGTTGCACAGCTGATTATTATAATTGCTGGCAATAAGTTGTACACCTATTAAAAAGCTGAACTGGAAAACTTGTGTGATAGACATATTTACAACAATAACAACAACACAAAAAGGAATAGCTGCTGAGCCTGCTTATGTACAGCCACAGTCTTCATGGGATTTGGTTTCTTTGTTTGAAGGTTAGGGTCAGGGTTTCATAGGATACCCCAGTTAATTGGCCTAATAATGTGTTTAGTGCTTCTGTTCTACCTCCTAGTTCTCTGTGAAGTGCCTGGGGTCTTAAAATCTTGCAAGTGGCATCCAGGACACAAAAATTTGTCCCTATTTACCTGCAGCAACATAGGAAGAATCAGCACCAGTAATGAAAGGAGGATATGGAATGTGTAGCTCACTGCCTCCATGAACTACAGCCTCCTTTACAGATCAGAACTGGATGGTGCCTGGGTACCATTACTGAACATTTTGATCAAAGACTCTCTAGAGGACTCCTGATCAAAAGGGGGAAACGCAGAACAGAATTTCAAATTCTCATTGACTCCAGACTTCCTGGAGCCATGAACACTGGATGAACCACTGAAACTATTATTGTCCTGGATAATCTTTAAACCTTAAACAGAAAATATCCCTGAGGTCATCTTAAAACCAAACAATAGTTTAGCATTAAGTAATTAATAGTAACAAATTTCTGCCCTGAGTATTATGCTCTTTTAAGAACTGTCTATATGAATCATTCATCTATCTATCTAATTATCTATCTAAAATTATTATGGAAAACGTTACACACACAGAAGTGAACAGAGGAATATTAGAAAGAAAGAAAGAAAGAAAACAAAGAACTATCTATATGGGATCAAACTAACAATAGAAACTTGGAAGTTTTGATAGGCCTCTTAGGGAGCAGTGAATGTATGTTAATGGTGGAGGAACAACTCAGAAAAAAAAGGGTGAGAATGGTTGCACAACTCAAAGAATGTAATCAATGTCACTAAATGATACATCTAGAAATTGTTGAACTGGTGTATGCTTTGCTGTTTATATTCTCAATAATAACAAACAATTTTTTTTTAAAGTACATTATCTTAAGATTTTGCATGTCAAAATGAAAAACCAAGCAAGCATTTTCAAAACCAAAAAATCAAACCAAACTCACTGTGGTAGAGTGGTTGAAGAGGCTGGCTGGCTTTGAAGCATTAGAGCCTTTTTTTTTTTTTTTTTAAATTTTTATTGTGATTTGGGTGAAAGTTTAGAGTAAATTCACTTTCCATACAGCAGCTCACATACACTTTTGTCTCATAACATTGACTGCAATTTCCCACAATGCAACAGCTCCCCTTTCACTTCCTCCCCATAATCACCTCTTCCTTGTGTCCTTTCCTCCCATGCACTCCTGCCCCCCTAGCTGTCTCCCTGTGCATACATAGCCCTTCTATTCTGCCATAATTGATCTCTCCAAGAAGTGTATCTACCTATTGTAAATGTTCAGCTCATATGCCTGTCTTTTATTTGGCTGAAAGCCACAAGAGTGGGTTCAATTCCAGACCTAAAGGGCAACTAGGAACCATAGTCTTAGTGGTTCCATCAGGCTCTATCAGAGCCACAAGCATGGTCCCTTCTCCCCCACCCCCAATGATTTTGAGTTTTGTTCCACATTGTTCTCCCACTCTATCCAGGATCTCCTACAGAGATCCCCCTCTAAATGGTTGACAGTGGTAGTTGGGCACCATC
>NW_006921628.1:5645396-5647122 GCF_000298275.1 Orycteropus afer afer
TTTTTTTTCTTTTTCCTTTTTTTTTTCTAGAAACTTAGACTTGTGACTTTGTTTGGTGGAGGGGGTTCTGGAGATTTTATACCACGATAGTCGTTTCTGCTTGATCATCGGAAAGCCAAAACAGCAGCAACAGTGGCGTGTGGAAAGCTGTGATTTATTAGCTCTTTTCCTATTGCAAAACTAGCCCAGGGAGTACAGACTCACCAGATGAGGACCATGTAGGAGCTGCCAGTTTTCTTCATTTAAGAAAATGATGAGATGGGATCATGCACCAAATGCATCCAAGTGTGCATGGGGCTGCCCTTTCTTGTTTATGTTGAAAAACAGCAGTAACAGGCAGTCCTGAGAGTATTCCAAACTTCTGAGTCCCTTCACAACAGGTGAAGACACAGTGATGCCCCTGCTCCAGCTGGCTGGGTCCTGTTGGGGTTACATGCCATTGAAAATGTCCTGGAGATGATCTACTGATACCCTGCAAAAAGCGTGACAGGAAAGCCCCGCACACCTACATCTCCTATATACCAACGCTTTTTCAATGTTAATTTGTCCTGAGCCATATATCTTGTATGAATTTGAGATCCCATTTTCACATCCATTATCTCAATGACTTTGGGTAAATCTTTGCTCTCTGAGCCTCCGTTTTCCCATCTATAAATTGGGGATAATAATGGAAACTCATGAGTTTGTTTAGAAATACAACAACTTCTAAAATAACACTGTGATAATGTTCTACCAACAGACAAATTGATACAGTGCTGGCACTTAAACCTAAAAATTTCTTCTGGGCCTGACTCAACCATAAAATTCTTTTTTCTGCCCTCACCCTGGAGTTTGACATTTAGGTTTTTTTTTTTTTTTAAATAGACTTTATTCTTTAGAGTAGTTTTAGGTTTTCAGAAAAATTGTGCAGAAAGTACAGAATTTCTATATACCCCCTTTTCATCCTGCATATTGTTTCCTTATTATTAACACTTTGCATTCAAGTGGTACAGTTATTACAAATGTTTAACCAAAATGGATACATTATTACTAACTAAAGTCCATAGTTTACATTAGGGTTCACTCTGTGTTATATAGTCCTATGAAGTTTGACAAATGCCTGATGTCATGTGTCCACCATGACAGTATCATACAGAATAGTTTCATTGTCCTATGTCCCACGCTCCACCTACTTACCCTTCCCCTCCACCACCTGATTATCTGGCAACCACTGATCTTTTTACTGTCTCTATAGTTTTGCTTTTCTAGAGTGTCATATAGTTGGGATCAGACAGTATGTAGCTTTTTCTGATTGGCTTCTTTCACTTAGCAATATGCATTTAAGGTTCCTCCATGTCTTTTCTTAGCTTGATAGCTCATTTCTTTTTATCACTGATTAATACTCAATTGTGTAACTATACTACAGCTTGTTTACCCATTCACTTATTGAACAGCATCTAGGCTAAACCAGTTTTGGGCAACTATAAAGCTGCTATAAACATTCATCTGCAGGTTTTTATGTGGACACACGTTTTCAACTCCTTTGGGTAAATACCTAGGAGCATGATTGCTGGATTGAATGGAAAACCTATGTTTATCTTTGTTGTTGTTGTTGTTGTTATGTGCCGTCGAGTCGGACCCGACTCATAGTAACCCCTCCTTGGGTTTCCGAGGCAGTATCACTACGGAAGTAGATTGCCCCATCTTCCTTCTGAGGAGTGGCTGGTGGGTTTGAACTGCCAGCCTT
>NW_006921628.1:5647222-5660649 GCF_000298275.1 Orycteropus afer afer
ACCCCTCCTTGGGTTTCCGAGGCAGTATCACTACGGAAGTAGATTGCCCCATCTTCCTTCTGAGGAGTGGCTGGTGGGTTTGAACTGCCAGCCTTCTGGTTAGCAGTCAAGTGCCTTAGGTACTACGCTACCAGAGCTCCTCAAATTCTTGTTCAATCGATTATTCTCTAATTTGTAATGTTTTGTAGGGTTTTGCCAGTTTTCCCACTGCTTTTAAATAGAGCAGTATTTCTTCCAAAAGTCTAAGTGCATTCCATGAAATGCTAGTCCCATAGACACTCCTGGAAACGGGACTGGACACCATAAACCTCCCTCAGGGATTCCCTGCACTCATCAGCAAATTAAAGGCTCTGTGCAATGAAGTACTGCAGTAGAGAAACCTATCTGTGTTTAACTCAGAGTTTCCCAGTTACTGGTCCACAGAACCCATTTGTCCTTAAACGCTAACTAATTTAAAACCTATGAAACTTGTGTTTCACATAATATCCTTTGGGATAATAGTTCTCAGACCTTAATGTTTATAGCATCATCTGGAGAGCTTGATAAAATACAAATTTCTGAGCCTTGCCTCCCAAGTTTCTGATCCAGTAGACTGGGGATAGGGCCCAAGAATTTGCCTTTCTAACAAGTTCTTAGGAGCTCTGGTAGCATAGTGCCTAAAGGCACTTGACTGCTAACCAGAAGGCTAGCAGTTCAAACCCACCAGCCACTCCTTGGAAGGAAGATGGGGCAATCTACTTCCATAGTGATACTGCCTCGTAAACCCAAGGAAGGGTTGCTATGAGTCCCGTCCGACTCAACAGCACATAACAACAACAAGTGCTTAGGTGATGCTTATGTTGCTGGTCTGGGGACCACACTATAAGGACCATAACTTTGATATATGTAAGAGTAGACCATCTCTACTGGTCTTTTTTAGTTGTTTTTGTTTGTTTTGAACTAACTTCCAGATCTGATTGGTATTAATTCCAGGCTATCAAAATTTATAGGAGTCATAGGATGTTAGATCTGAAATGGAACTTATTTTAATTATCCATTTATATAGTCAATCAATATTTATTGAGCACCAACTATTCATGAGGCATTGGCCTAGGCAGTTGGAATAACTGGCATAATATCTATCCTCTCAGAGCTCACAATATAATGGGGAATAAACTAAACACAAATAACATTATTACAAAATATGATAAGAAGAACTATGAAGGGAATGTACAGTGTGGTTAGGAAAAGATTAGCATGAAGATTTAATAAGGAGCCTTGATGGTGCAATAGTTAAGTGCTGGCTGCTACCAAAGAGTTGGCAGTTCAAACCCACCCAGTGGCTCCATGGGAGAAAGACCTGATGATGTGCTTCCATAAAGATTACAGCCAAGAAAACCCTGTGGGGCAGTTCTACTCTGTCACTTGGGGTCACTATGAGATAGAAGTGCCTGGATAGCACTCAACTATAGTAGATTAAACATGGCCACAAGGCAATTATAACTTCTCCCATTAAGAGGTGGAGTCTCTGTCCCCATTCTTTGAATCTAGGCTGCCCTGTGACTTGCTCTGACCAATAGAGTATGGCAGAAGTATAATGTGTGCTCCAGAGCTGAGGTCTCAAGAGGCCTTCAGCTTCAATTTTCAATCTCTTAGGACCCTGAGCCCACCATACCATGAACAAGCTTGGATGAAAGATGATGTGGAGAGAGCCAAACCTGGCGCCTCAGCTAAACCCAGCCCCAAATCAACCTTCAGCTGACTGCAGCCACATAGGTGAGCCCAGGCAACTCTAGCAAAAAAAACCATCCAATCTACCCTCAGAATGATGAGAAACAACACATACTTGTTGATTCAAGACACTAAGATTTGGGGTGCTTTGGTATACAGTGGTATAAACAATTGTGATCATGCAAGACTTCTATGAGAAAGGTCATTTAGGCTGAAGAATAAGTAAGAGTTGGGAAGGCAAAGAATAGATTGTGGAGAATGCTGCAGGCCAAGAATGACAGAGCCCTGGCTCAGGGTGGACCGCTATCAGCTTGTCCAATAACAGAAGGGAGACCCCTGTGGGAGGAACAGAGACAAAGCACTGAGCAACATGAGGTCAGAGGTTGGAAGAGCCAAATGATGCAGGATCTTGGTTGGGCTTGCCTGGGTTTTATGCCAAGCTCAATGGATACCAACGAAGTTCTAAGCAGAAGAATGATAGGATCGGATTTGCATTTCAAAAAAAAAATGACTGTAGCTACCAGTGAGAGAAAAGATTTGGAGAAGTGTAGTGGATACTGTGATGAGCCATCATGATACCTCTCTTCAAGACTGAAGCTCTCAATACCTCAGGCTCTCCTAGTATTGATGGCTAACAGCTCTCAGCTGACCCGTCTATGACAACTGGCCTAGTCTGAAGATAGCTGCCTAGTCTAAATTCATGGGCACTCCCTGGGAGGGAACTTGCATCCAATGTCAAGTCTATTTGTGTATGTGGAGGAGCTGGGCAGGTATCGGTATAAAGGTCTGGCAACTGATGCAGCAATTCAAGTCCAGAGCTTCCTGTAAGATCTACTGAGGCTTTTGTTGTAATGCATCACATGTCAACTTCTCCCTCTGCCCCATCCTGCTTCCCTCACTCCCCTCCATGTTGATACCCAACACACCTGAATCAAACCTCAATCTCAGTCTACTTCCTGGAAACCCAGAGCAGAGGTGAGAAGGACATTTGGGGAGACTATTCCAGTTGCACAAATGAAAGAAGACAGCTTGCACTAGAATAGTAGCTTTGGGGATGGAGATAAGCAGGCAAATTTGGGATCAGGAGGTAGAGTTTGGAGATTACATGGTTCTTTGAAAGATGGGGAAACTGAAAGCAACAGAAGGGCACTAATGGTGCTCCACTGAACCAGACTGAAGCCTGAGCAAAAGAGAAAAAATCAGTAGTACAAATCTTGTCTTAATTTAAAATGTTTGTATTTTGTTCCACATGGGTTTTTTGTTATTAATTTCGATTTTGGGAAGTACTGCAATAAAATATAGTTTATTGTGGTTGCTGAGTATTTTGGCACTCCCTTAAATTTTGCACCTGAGGCTAGTGCCTCACACACTTCACCTTGGCCTCAGCCTTAAAAATATTCATTGTTTTAAGAGACTATGTTTTGGGATAATTTGTTACACAGCAATAGACAACAGTTTACTATCTGTGTTTCCTCGGGAAATTTACTTAATCTCTCTAAATTTGTTTCCTAATCTGTAAAATAGAGATAATAAATTCACATGATTATTTGAAAGATTAAATATTTCACACAAAGCCCTTGGCACAGTGACTGTTATAATGTGTTTCAATAAGTGTCCACAGGCAGCATCAACAGAATCTTAAGAGTTAGGTTCCAGTTTTAAGATCCCAGAGTAATACTGATCATCTTTACAGAATATTGGTGGGAACTTCTTGTTCTGTTTCTTAACTATGTCTTCTAATTTTCTCTCCATATTTCTCCTCATGCATTTAAGTCTAAAAGTAAATATGAGGATTAATGCCTAGTTGCTTAAGAGTAACCAGTGATTAAATGATCTTAGTGTTCTGAATATAAACAAAACAAAACAAAACTCACTGCCATCAAGTCAATTTCGACTCATAGCGACCCCTCCTTGGGTTTCTGAGGCGATATCACTACAGAAGTAGATTGCCCAACCTTCCTTCCAAGGAGTGCTGTGGGTTTGAACCACCACCTTGAATTCCTATCCTAATTATCATTAACATTTATTGGGCACTCATGAAATTTGAGAGGATGGGGCAAGCACATTACATACATCACATCATTTAATCCTTCAGACCACCAACAGAGCAAGCTCTGTTTTCCCATATTATAGATATGGAAACTGAGAGAGACACAGAGATGGTAAGCACTTTGCCAAGGACACAAGTGTTGGCCTCTAGCCCCAGAGATCTCCGGGCCTCCACAGCTTGTGTGTAGTTTGGAGTGGGAAGTATTTCTCTCCATTCCAGCTGTACCCTTGATTGGGCAAACCACCTTCCCATAGCCCAGAGCAAATATTACATCTCGGTGTGCTCACCCACACATAATATGGATGTATGGATGTTTCATCCTTTAAGAGTTAATCCTTTTAGGGATTTTTCTATTAATAATATGAATTGTAGGCTGGAAATGATGCTGATTCAGCACCTTGAGTCTTGCTAGTATCCCCACTTCTGCATGAATAACAGCATGTGCTGAGTAAGACGTCTAGAGTTGCTTTAATTCCTTCCCTGTGGCTTTTGCCTCAAGAATTGGCTTACTCTGCTGCCGCGGTCTGATATGCCAGCACAACACAGCAGACTTCTTGGGTTGCAGAACTCTAATTTTTTCAGTACCTTATGGTATCTTTTGCCCTTGAACTACAGATATCGACTTTTCACTTTAATGCACATTATCTCGAGAAATTCAAGGCCAAAGGAAAATACAAGGCCTACCACTGCAGGAATAGCATTGAACAAGAAATAGAAGAGATTGTATGAGTGTCGTATTTGTCCCACAAGTCCAGACTACCTGAGCCTTGCTGATGGACTTCCCTTGCACAGCTGGAGGGCTTATCTCTGAGAGACTTTATATGCTTGGAAATACCTAGATATTTTTACTTTTTGAAGAGAAATCCGATGTTTGCCATCTAGAAAGGATTTACATTTTTATTCTTTATATTTAATTTAATAAGAAACTTTTTGGGTGAAAGGATCATTGCTTGTCTTAGTGCCAGTTATTAGGAATCTGCTAAGCATATACTAGGTTGCAAAGCACCTATTATTTGTCTTGTATTCCAAAGTTGCAAGAAGTTTAAAATCAGATACAACTGAAAATGGATGCCCCTGGAAAGAAAGTATATATATCCCAATTCCAGAAAGAAAAACCCTTGACATTCTCTGTTTTAAAAATCCTAGAAAGTGGTATAAGTGTATGTATTATGTCATCTGCATCAGAGGAAGAAAAGGAATTACTTATTTATGCACATTGATGATCAATTTAGTATCATCAGTTCATTCCACATTGTCAAGAGTGTTTATCAAGGGTTCTGCCTAATAAGGTCTCTGCCAGCTGGAGAACTCTCTGACTTGTAATTCACAAACTCTTATATGTGATGGGCTTTTGAGGTCATTTCATCAAACACTTTTCAAGTGCATAGTTTCTCCCTGGTACCCTTGACAAATGGTTGGCAAATGCAGCCACTGCCCCAGCACTATCCTCCCTACCATATATCCCCTAATTCACTGCTATCCCCTCTGCATCTCTGTAACACCTTATACATCACAAATGCTATCATTATAATAATCATCAAATCAATTATAACTTCCTGAGGACCCACTATGTACCAGGTACTGCATTATCTGTTGTATGTAATACTAACCACTACTCGTCTATCTAGTTTGTGGTCCTGTGTTGGCTTGTGTGTTGCTGTGAGGCTAGAGGCTATGCCACTGGTATTTCAAATACCACCAGGGTCACATATGGTGGACAGGTTTCAGTGGAACTTCTAGACTAAGACAGACTCAGAAGAAAGAAGGGACCATCCACTTCTCAAAGAAATGGTCAGTGAAAACCTTATGAATACCAGTGAAACACTGTCTGATATATTATGGCAAAACTTTATGAATAGCACTGAAACACTGTCTGATATAGTGCTGGAGGATGGGCCCCTCAGGTCGGAAGGCATTCAAAATACTGGGAAAGAGATGCCTCATCAGAGTAGAGCTGAACTTGATGTGGACAGGGTAAAGCTTTCAGGACCTCCTTTTGCTGATGTGATACAAATCAAGATGAGAAGAAACAGCTATAAACATCCATTAATAATTGGAACATGGGATGTACGAAGTATGAATCTAGGAAAATTGGAAGTTGTCAAAAATGAAATATAACTCATAAAGATCGACATCCTGGGCATTAGTGAGCTGAAATGGACTGGTTCTGGCCATTTTGAATCAGACAACCACATGATTTACTATGACAAATTGAAGACAAATGGTGTGAGATTCATTGTCACAAAGAATGTTTCAAGATCTATCTTAAACTACAACGCTGTCAGTGATAGGATAATATCCATATGCCTACAAGGAAGACCAGTTAATATTATTATTATTTAAATATACACACCAACCACCAAAACCAAAGATGAGGAAATTTATTTTTACCAACTTCTACAGTCTGAAATTGACCAAACAAGCAATCAAGATGTGTTGATTATCACTGCTGATTGGAATGCAAAAGTTGGAAACAAAAAAGAATTGCCAGTAGATGGAAAATATAGCCTTGGTGATACAAATAATGCTGGAGATCACATGATAGCATTTTACAAGGCCAATGACTTATTCATTTCAAGTACCTTTTTTCAGCAACATGAACAGTGGCTGTACAAGTAGTCTTTGCCAGATGGAGTACACAGGAATCAAACTGACTACATCTGTGGCAAGAGGCAATGGAGAAGCTCAATATCTTCAGCCAAAACAGGCCAGGAGCTGATTGTGGAACTGACCATCAACTGCTCATATCCAAGTTCAAGTTGAAACTGAAGACAATTAAAACAAGTCCACAAGAGCCAAACTATGATCTTGATTATATCCCTCCTGAATTTAGAGACCATCTAAAGAATAGATTTGATGCATTGAACACCAATGACCAAAAACTAGAGGAATTGTGGGATGACATCAAGAACATCATCCATGAAGAAAGCAAAAGGTCATTAAAAAGACAGGAAAGGAAGAAAAGACCAAAATGGATGTCAGAAGAGACTCTGAAACTTGCCTTTGAACAGAGAGTAGCTAAAGTAAATGGAAAAAATGACAAGATAAAAGAGCTGAACAGAAAATTTCAAAGAGCAGCTCAAAAAGACAAAGTCAATTATTTTAATGAAATGTGCAAAGACCTGGAGTTAGAAAACCAAAAGTGAAGCAAGCTCGACATTTCTCAAGCTGAAAGAACTGAAGAAAAAAATTCAAGCCTCGAGTTGCAATACTGAAAGATTCTATGGGCAAAATGTTGAATGATACAGGAAACATCAAAAGAAGATGGAAGGAATACACAGAGTCACTGTACCAAAAAGAATTGGTTGATGTTCATCCATTTCAGGAGGTGACATATGATCAACAACCAATGGTACTGAAGGAAGAAGTTGAAACTGCACTGAAGGCATTGGCAAAGAACAAGGCTCCAGGAATTGACAGAATACCCACTGACATGTTTCACAAATGGATGCCATGCTGGAGGCACTCACTAGCCTATTATGCCAAGAGATTTGGAGGACAGCTACCTGGCCAACTGACTGGAAGAGATCTATATTTGTACCCATTCCAAAGAAAGGTGATCCCACAGAATGTGGAAATTATCGAACAATATCATTAATATCGCATGCAAGTAAAATCTTACTGAAGATAATTAAAAAATGGTTGCAGCAGTATATTGACAGAGAACTTCCAGAAATGCAAGCTGGATTCAGAAAGGAAGTGGAACAAGGGATGTTATTGCTGATGTCAGATGGATCTAGGCTCAAAGCAAAGAATACCAAAAAAATTTCACTGACCAGGAGGCTGTCGTTTGAACAGAACGAGGGGATACTACATGGTTTTAAATCAGGAAGGGAGTGTGTGAAGACTGTATCCTTTCACCATACTTATTCAATATGTATGCTGAGCAAATAATTCGAGAACCTGGACTATATGAAGAAGAGTGTGGCATCAAGATTGGCGGAAGACTCATTAACAACCTGTGATATGAAGACAATACAACTTTGCTTGCTGAAAGTGGGGATGACTGGAAGAGATACATATTTTTACCCATTCCAAAAAGAAGTGATCCCACAGAATGGGGAAATTACTTACTGATGAATATTAAAGAGTTCAGTCTGCAGTATGGATTACATCTCAACATAAAGAAAAGGAAAATCCTCACAACTGGATCAACAAGCAGCATCACAATAAATGGAAGAATGATTAAAGTTGTCAACGATTTCATATTACTTGGTTCCACAGTCAACATCAATAGAAGCAGCAGTCAAGAAATCAGACGACATACTGCACTGAGCTAATCTGCTGCAAAAGACCTTGTTAAAATGCTGAAGAGCAAAGATGTCTCTTTGAAGGCTAAGTTGTGTCTAACCCAAGTAATGATATTTTCAGTTGCCTCATATGCATGTGAGAGTTGGACAATGAATAAGGAAGACCAAAGAAGGGTTGATGCTTTTGAGTTGTGGTGCTGGCGAAGAATACGGAAAGTACCATGGACTGCCAAAAGAACTAACAAATCTGTCCTGGAAGAAGTGCTGCCGGAATGCTCCTTGGAAGCAAGAGTGGCCAGACTTCATCTGACCTACTTTGATCATATTGTCAGAAGGGATACTCCCTGGAGAAGGATTCATGCTTGGTAAAGTGGAGGGACAACGAAAAAGTGGAAGGCCCTGAATGACATGGATTGACACAGTGGTTGCAAGAATGGGCTCAGATACAGCAATGATTGTGAGGCTGGCACAGGACCAGGCAGTGTTTCGTTCTGTTGTACATAGGGTCACCATGAGTTGGAGCCAACTCAATGGCACCTAACAACAACATGTAATAGCAATGATAACCCTGCGAAGGAGGTACAATCAGCCTCATTTTTCAGACAGGAAATGAGATAAGCTTAATCTCACATTAACCTGTCCAATGTCACAAAGCTAGAAAGTGCTAGAGACAAGTAGGATTCTCAAGCCTGTATTCCCATTTCCCTCTCCATGCTTCCTGTCTCATACAATAGTTAACACATGATGTTGGAGTTACTTTCTTACATCTGTTTCCTTTCTTTTGAGGGTAAATGTCTTAAAGACCAAATGGTGTTATTTATCTTCTAATCTCCAATTCTTACCACGGTGCCCAGGACATAGTATGGTCTCAGTGAGCATTACTTGTTGGATGGGCCACTCAGCTCCCCTGACACCTCAAACCCTGATTCTAGATCACCTCCTTTGTCCATCTTGAATAATGCTGATGAGGATTAATAATCAGGAAGCAAATAAATCATATTAATGTAGACAGAATGTAGATAGATCAAGTGTTATTGATAGGGACTCAAGCTTCTAAGAAGTCCTGTATAACGAAAGGTATGATTATATTATGATTATATGTACATAGGTGTTTACAACTCTTTTGTGCTTTATGTTTGTTGGCAGAAATAGAATATATTAAGTCAGTAAAAGTGGTGAATATGAGAAAAGCCCAGTCAAGGAAGTGATCTTGGGACCTCAGGAGAGAGGGAGGCACTAACACAGAGTTTGGGAACAATCCATGCAGAAGATGAAAGCTGAGGCTATATGGAAAAGGTTTTGAGTTTACAATCAAAGGAACTCAAGAACTTTTGGGCAGACCTCACTTGTTCTTGGCCTTAGCATCTTGATCTTAAAGGTCCCTGGACAGTGAAGGAGCTCTGGTTGTATAATCGTTAAACCATTAGGCTGCTAATCAAAAGTGGGTGGTTCAAACCCACCAGCCTCTCTGCAGAAGAAGATGAGGCAGTCTGCTTCTATAAGGATCTACAGCCTTGGCAACCCTGTGGGGCAGTTCCACTCTGTCTTAAAGGGTCACCATGAGTCAGAATCAATTGAATGGCAGTGGGTTTGGTTTGGATGGTGAAGCAACAGAGTGTCCTTTCCTGGTAACTACATTGTGCCTTGGGTTGCTAACTACTAAGGCAGCCTCTTCCCTTGATTGCTGTTTTTTCCATTGCCCCCTCCTCAAAAAAAGTGTCTAGTCCTCTCAAACTAGGTGGGATAGGGGTTAGCATTCATTCCAAAGAGAAGCTACTACTATTTTTACCATTTCATCATGGAAAGACTCTTTCTCTCTTCTCTCGGGCACCTAAAAAAAGTAGGATATTCCCTTCCCTTCCCTGTACTGCACTTCAGTATCTATGTCTGTCTGTCAATCTGTCTGTCTCTTTCTCTCCCCAACCCTACCCCCATCTCTTTCACCTTTACTGGCTATTACTTGTTCCAGCACCCATTCCTTAAATGCCTTCCTTATTATCCTTTCTACATATCCATACTTTATTGATCTTTCATAGATCTCTTCTGCAATGAAGGATTTACTGACCATACCAACCCACAGTGACCTCCCTTTAGAATTTTGTAGCATTCTACCCAGCCTACCTTTTTGGTAGTGTATACAGTCCTGTTCTCAGGTTACATTTCAGATTTAAGTCTATTCTATTTAATGTTCCTTTGTTCACATATTGCTTGATCAATATGTGTCTTATCTCCAAAAGTCTATCATTAACTCCTAGGAAAGAACAATCAAGTTATAGAAGTATCTTTTGTTCTACAATGCCTACAAAGATGTTGTGCAGCCTCTGGGCATTTTCTAAATCTAAATTGCTTAAATAAATGGTAATTAAGCTACTGCTGTCAGTTATTAGTTTTGCAACCTCGAGTAAATTAATCCTCAGGTTTCTCATCTATAAAGGGGGAATAATCATAGTTTTTCTCTGATGGGTTGTTATTGTTGTGCCATCGAGTTGGACCCACCTCATAGCGACCCCTCCTTGGGTTTCCGAGGCGGTATCACTATGGAAATAGATTGTCCAACCTTCTTTCCAAGGAGTGGCTGGTGAGTTTGAACCGCCAGCCTTCTGGTTAGCAGTCAAGTGCCTTAGGCAATGAGGTAAAAGTGCATGGCACTCAGTAAGTGCTCCATTAAAAATGAGGCAGACAGAATTTTACTTGTTAGAAGAGATAAATAATGGAACCTAGGCTCCTCTCTCTCTACAATGGCACTCCAGAATGGAATCCTTTTTGCCTTAGTAATGTTTTCTAGTCCCATTGGTTGTTTCAATTTAAATAGCAATTTGATGTGGCCAGAGCCTCAGCTACAAGTATGCTCTATTTACTGAACACATTAAATGTAAGAATGAAGAAATATTAGAAAGATGGACTTAACAAGTCCAGGTTGTGAAGCTCATGTTTTCTCCTCTGTTTTAGCTTAAAAAAAGAATCCCATTGTCCCAGATACAATTCTGAACAGACTGCACAGAGAGACAACTGTATGAACATTTGTCTTAGTTATCTAGTGCTGCTATAACAGAAATACCACAAGTGAATGATTTTAACAGAGATTAATTTTCTCACAGTTTAGGATGCTAGAAGTCCAAATTCTGGATGCTGACTTTAGGGGAAGGCTCTCTCTCCCTATAAGCTCTGGAGGAATGTCTTTGTCTCTTCAGTTTATTTCCTGGTTCCTTGGAGATCTACACATTGTCTTGGCATCTATTTTACCCCACTCTGCTCTGCTCTCTTGTTTAATCTCTTTAATATATGAAAAGAGATTAACTCAAAATACACCCTATACTAATCCTGCCTAATTAACATAACAGAGAACCCATTCCCAAATGGGATTATAACAAAAGGCAGAGAAGTTAGGATTTACAGCACCTATTTTGGGTGGACATAATTCAATCCATAACAACATCATGTTGGAAAACTTCTAATTACTTACAGGCAGTTGAGGGTGTAATCTGTCATAGGATTTCTGCTTTTGTGGTGATTCACTTCACCCCACCTCCCCCAGAACTGACACAACTCAGGGAAATTATCCTGCAATTGTACAGTTTGCAAACACTGATACATCTGGTGCCTTAGTTCATTTTTATGAAGGCTCTGTATCAACACTCACCCTTTTATTTAGAATTTTTACAAAGGATTCCTTCTGTGGATGTCTCAGGAATCTTTTCAAGGCCAAACTGACTTCCTGTTCCCCAAAACCTCACTGCCCCTTCCAAAGTCAAGAGTTTAATCAATAGTAATAGAACTTGGCATATGGCAATTGAAAGATGACTCTTATACACTGCTAGGAACCCGAGCCATGTTTTCTCAGATCCTGGGTGTCAGTAGAGCAGCACCCCAAACCTCCCAGCCAAGAAGCCTTGGTAAGTGGCTTATACATCCTTAACTGTTACTGTAACTCTTGCAGAAGGGACATGTTAGCTGATCTATTAAGCTGCCAAAGGAAATTTGTGATGTTATTTCTAGTGAGGAATTTCTAGGGTAATAGCTATCTCACTTTAAAAAAGCTTCTGATAAATTCCCTTGCTGGAGACCAAAAGGAAAATAAAGAGAATAAAATCTGCTAATGGCATTAAAAATAAAACAGAAAAAAATAAAAATTTTGAAAAGATACAGACACAGGGAATAGTGATATATCCTATCTCAATATTTTGGTTTACACAATTCATTTTTATCCTTCTACTACTCTAAATGGTACCTGCTTGATGCATGTATGAATAATAATACAAATGTGTGTTGTTGTTGTTATTTGCCGTCGAGTCGGCCCCGACTCATAGTGACCCCTCCTTAGATTTCCAAGGCAGTATCACTACAGAAGTAGGATTGTCCAACCTTCCTTCCGAGGAGTGGCTGGTGGGTTTGAACTGCCAGCCTTCTGGTAAGCAGTCAAGTGCCTTAGGCACTATGTTACCAGAGCTCCTAATACAAATGTGTATCAAGTAGCAAATGAAAAGATCCTCCCCCTCCCCCCAGCAATCCCAGTTTTTAAAGAAAAATTACTGTTAACATTTTAATGTTAATCTTCTAGATCCTTCTATCCATACATATGCAAGTATCTTTACCTTAGTAGATTATACTATACATACTATCTTAACCCTGTTTTTTTTCTTTAATTCAACAAAATATTATGGGTTCTAAATGACTGCCTAGTAAACACTGACCCATTACATAACCAATCTCCTATCAAGAACATATAAGTTGGCTTCAATTTTTTACCATAACAAACAATAACATCTGCATGGTTGCAATGCAAAGATACTGTATGATATTATATTTCTCTAGGTTAAATTTCTAAAGTGAAATTACTGAGTCATAAAGAATGTTCATTGATATTTTGATAACCAAAACCAAAACCAAACTCACTGCTGTCAAGTCTGTCCCGACTCATAGTGACCCCTCCTTGGGTTTCCGAGATGATATCACTACGGAAGTAGATTGCCCAACCTACCTCCCGAGGAGTGGCTGGTGGGTTTGAACTGCCAGCCTTCTGGTTAGTAGTCAAATGCCTTAGGTACTATGCTACCAGAGCTCCTAATAGGGTCTGTCAAATTGTTCTCTAAAGGGTCGGAGCAATTTAAATTTGTAGGAACAATATATATCCATAGGCATTTCCCTAATCTTTCACCAACTCTGAGCATTGTAGGCAATTTTCATTTTTGAAAATTTTTAAAATTTTACATTTGCATTTATAATCTGTTATAAAACAGTATGCAAGGTATCATTTACAAATTACTAGGAGCTCTGGTAGCATAGTGCCTAAGGCACTTGACTGCTCACCAGAAGGCTGGCGGTTTCAAACCCACCAGCCACTCCTCGGAAGGAAGGTTGGGCAATCCTACTTCCATAGTGATACTGCCTCGGAAACCCAAGGAGGGGTCGCTATGAGT
>NW_006921628.1:5660755-5663068 GCF_000298275.1 Orycteropus afer afer
AACAACAACAACAACAGTATGTGACAAAAGAGTTCAAATTTTGGATTCTTTAAGGTAATTGAAAGCAATATATTTTTCAACTTTATCATTTTTTCCTAGACCATATCTTCTCCCAAGTATTTGAGAACTGCTGATTTCAGTTGCCAGCTGAAGCTTCCACCCAGAGTTTCTGGAATGCCAGTCTCACCAGAATTCCTGATGGCAATGTCATCTCTGTAATTGGGAAAGGAACATATCAAAATACTATCACTCTTTTATCCTTCCCTGACATGCTAGAGCTAATTCACAATGGAGTGGCAAAGAGGATTAAAGAATTCAGCCAAGTCCTCTACCCTCCAGCCTTTTACCAACTGGTTCCCATCTATAGAGCTTGGTAGTGGCAGCTCCAAAAGACTTTCTACAATTCCAAGTATTATACCAGTGAGCTACTCCTAGTACCCACCACCCATCTATCAGTTTGTCATGCTGGTTTGGCTTGCATGTTGCTATGATGCTGGTGGAAGCTGAGCCACAAGTATTTCAAATACCAGCAGGATCACTCATGGTGGACATTTCAGCAAGTTTACAGATTAGGAAGAAAAGCCTGGTGACCTACTTCCAAAAGTTAGCCAATGTACATCTTATGGGCCACAATAGCATATTATCCTATATGTGGGCAATCTACTTCCTGTAGTGATACCATCTGGGAAACCCATGGAGGGGTCACTATGAGTAGGATCCGACTCAACGGCAGTGAGTTTGGTTTTTTTTTTTTTTCTGGTTTGTGCTAGAAGATGAGCTCCCTAGGTTGAAAGTCACTCAACATATTCAGTTGTTATAAAAGTGGACTTGAGTATATCAGCATTGTGAGGATGGTGCAAGATCAGGCAACGTTTCATTCTGTTATACCTGGAAACACCACAGTCATAGCTTACTTGATGGCAATGAACCACAACAACCCACACTACTACATACTTCAGCACCTGGACAGATCCCTAAGCACTACCTCTAGAGGGAGATCATGGTAATCAACTTGTTGAGCCCTCTAGTGCTTACTTTAAATGTTCACAGTGTTTTTTTTAAGTACTCAGTGAGTTTGGTTTTGCTTTTAAGGTTATACACAAAAGTATTATTGTTATAAAATATTCAAGCATCTTAAAAATATAGAGTGTAAAATATGCAGGTGCCCATAATCCTCCTCACTCACTCCCTTCCACAGAGATAAGCACTGATAACACACAACACATACGTTTACTTACCAATATCTTTTGTTTTGTGAATAGATTAATTCTAAACACACTTGTTTTCATCTTCAGTTAATAAAATTCTTTGGAGATTATTTTCATCTCAGCATATGTAGTTCTTACATATTCCTGGAAGACAGTATAGAGGGGTGGTTGAAAGTATGGGCACTAGTGTTATACTGATTCTGAATCTGAACTTTGTCACTTCATCATTGTCTGCTCAACTCACTGATCAGGTGAAGTAGGGATAATAAAAAGTACCTTCCCCAGAGGAGTGTTAGGGGAAATACATGATAAAATACAGGTAAGCATTCAATCACTCTTAGCCTTTATTACCATTACTAAGTCATAGCATTCCATAGTATGAATGTATCATAAATTATGTAATGACTCCTTTACTGATGGACACTTTGGCTGTCTTCTAGTTTTTGTCTACTAGAAACAAGGCTATAATGAACAGCCTGGTATATAAGTCTTTGTGCCCATGTGTAAGTAATCCTTTAAGATCTATTTCCAGAAGAGTGAAAACTTTTTCAGTTAACTCCCAAGTTTCCTAGAGTCCACATCATTACTTGATTTGCACAGAGGTACTGAAAGAGATAGAATGAGAGGCTATTTCTCCCCATGAGATGCATGTTAGTATAGGTATAAATGTCATGAAGAAAAACAATGCAGTGTATAAGGATAGAAGGTACTGGGGGATGGGATGTGGGGCACCCTACTTAAGATAGGGCAATTAACAAAGGTTTCTCCGTGGGGATGAAATTAGTGAAAGGACCTGAATAAGTAAGAAACTAACCATAGTAAATAATCTATAAATATGTGAGACCAGGAATCAGTCCAGACTTTCTGGTCCTTTCTTCCCCTCCCCAATGAAAGAAAATCCTGTATCCACCCTTTTCCTTTTTCCCAGTATTTATCCCCAGGGACAACTCAGGGACACACAAAACAGCAGGGCAGAAGAGCAGGAGAAAGGGGATTAAAAGCCAGGAAGCCAGACAGAGGTACAGTCGGCCACAGGGACCCAGGTGGGGGTGATATGAGAGGTCTCCAACAGCAAGACAAACTTGTCTGTCGGTTTGTCTTACTG
>NW_006921628.1:5666158-5672572 GCF_000298275.1 Orycteropus afer afer
ATAGCAGGGATTGTGGGGCTGGCATGGGATCGGGCAGTGTTTCGTTCTGCTGTGCATGGGGTCGCTATGAGTCGGAAATGACTTGACGGCACTCAACAACAACAACAACAATCCATACATGGTCTATATTTTTCTTGACTATCACCCATCTGGGAGCTCTGGTGGCATAGTGCCTAAGGCATTTGACTGCTAACCAGAAGGCTGGCAGTTCAAACCCACCAGCCATTTCTTGGAAGGAAGATTGGGCATTCTATTTCTATAGAGATACCACCTCAGAAACCCAAGGAGGTATCACTATGAGTCGGAAATGACTCAACAGCAATGAATTTGTTTTTTGTTTTTTGGGGTTTTTTTTGACCTCCAATCTATCTTACCTTACCTTAAACATAAGCTTTTTTGCAAGCAGGGCTTAATTCCTTATGCTTAATACTATTATAAGTATTATAAGTATTAAGTCCCCCAGCTTCCCATCAGAACAGGGTCTAGTGTTGTGCATTCCATGGGTACTCAAATGTTAACTAGTTGAGATGTGCCTGCTGCTCCACTGAATAATCCCTAAGGTTGCTATGCATCACGGCCCTTGGCTACTGGTACTCACGCAATTCAATGACATGGCAACATGAATGGAGAGGGGTGTATTCTATGCGTGTTGATATTCTGAACAAAATGAGTCCTTCACTAGGACCTTGAGCTTTAGCCACAAGAAGGCTATCTTACGCTGGAGCAGTTTACTAGATGTGAGAGTTCGGGCTTTTTGGTGCAGGCCTAAATGCACCTGAGGGCTTATAGAAATTATTTTTCTTTAATGTCTTTTTTCTGGGTTTAAATTATACCAATTAGGATGCTTTTGACTACACGCAAAAGAAAACCAATCTTAAACTAGCTTAAAAGTAAAGAAACTACATTATCTCATTAAATAGCCTGAAAGTGGTTGACTCCAGGATGATTTATTTGCTAGTTCAAAAGGCATTATCATGGATCCATATCTGTTCTATTTTTCTCTTCTTCTGTCCTTAGCAAGGCAGGCCCCTTGAGCTAGCTTCTCTGACGATCCAAGCTGGCTGCCATACTTTTAGGTATTGTATGCAGGTATGACTTTTTTTGGTTGCTCTGAGATACCATTGAGTCAATTTTCAATTCATAGTGACCTCATGCAACAGAACAGAACTGCCCCTTAGGGCTCCCTAGGCTGTATTCCTTATGGGAGCAGATCCCTAGTTTTTTCTCCCATGGAGCTGCTGGGTAGATTTGCCACCAACCTTTTAGTTAGCAGCTAAGTGCTTAACTGTTATGCCACCAAGACTTCTTATTGCTGTTGGTGCCATTGTATCATTTCTGACTCATAGCGACTCTATAGGACAAAGTAGAACTGCCCCCAGAGAGTTTCCTAGGCTGTACTCTTTATGGAAACAGATTTCTAAGTCTTTCTCCCTCAACGCCACTGGCTGGGTTTGAACCACAAACTTTTCAATTAGCAGCTGATTAACCATTATGCCAGCAGTGCTCCCAAGTATAACCACATCTGGCAAATATAAACTACAAACCAAATGGTGACTGTACCTTAGTGTTAGTCTCATCTAGGGAAAATCAGAAATTCTCCAGACTTTCACTTATGATTGGCCAGAATTAACTAATGTCTAAACGAATGACTGACAAGGAAATGGACCTACCATCAATGGTTTGGATGATGGGCTTGGTCCCATTTCTCACAGGGAGGGTGGACACCTAAACTAAGATGGAGTTCTATTAGAGAGGAGGAAGTGGGTGAAGACTGCCAACAATGCCACCAGCTATTCGTAGAGAATATATAAACCAAAAAAAAAAAAAAGAAAATCCAAATTACTCATAATCTCACCACCCACAGGGACCCGCTCCTCTAGTCATATCTGAAGTGTATACAGAGATAATTTCTTTTTATCATAATAGTTATCATAATAGGTTCTTATTGTGTCTGTTGTTTTGTAGACTATTTTTTTGTCTTATCATATCTTAAACATCTTTTCACACCTGAACTTAAAAAAATAAAACAAAACAGATTAAAGTATTACCTCACATAAATTTACCACAGTTTACTTACCTACTCATGTCCTGTTGGGTAGTTAGGAAGTTTTTACATGTTATTAAAAACATTGTTTCAACGAACATCTTTATAGCTAGATGGTATTGCATCTCTATCATTATTTCTTTAAGGTCAATCCCTAGAAGTGGAATATTTCAATTAGTCTTTCCTAAAATGTTGAGTCAGAAAGGCCCTGGGCTTACAGTTGTCATGTCACCATAAGTCACCTTCACCTTGGTGTAGCCAGCTAGCCTAGAGAAGGCAGAGAAGACCCCAGGTAGACCCTTTTTTGCTCTACAGGATTCTTTTTAGCTCCCAGAGAGTGAGTGATCTTTCTGTCTGTGATTCATTCTTTCAGACCATGTTTTGCTTTATACTCGATTTAAGGAAACACGTACAAAGACACATGGTTTAGGGGCCAGGACGCTAAGGGCTTCACATTCACGCAACTCAGAGTTATAAAGTCCTCCCAACAGTTTTGAGTGGTAAGAACAAATGCTTCAGAAATCTCCATCTGCCACTCTGAAGTGGAATTGAGAACTACAGTGAAAGTGGGCTACTTTATCCCAGCACTTTATCATCACATCTTTGTAAATCAGTCTAAAAAGTAAAGATTCTAAAAGGAAAATGAAATACATTTCATTCTCATCCCTGTGGAAGGTTTCCCAAACCCTGGATGTAACATGAGCAGCAGAGTGGAATGGAAGGCACATAGGGCAGGGAGTGAGATCATTTAAGTCCTGGCTCTGGCTCTGTGGCTCTGTGCACAGCTTTTCTCCTGTGTCCCTGCCAACCCTGCCAACTGTTCACATTTGACACAACAATCAAAATGACAGCTGATGTGAGAATCTTTCTGGAAGGTTAAGATCCATGTCAGGATTATTTCCAAACACTGAAAATGACTGTTATGGATTGAATTGTTTCCCCAAAAAAAGTGTACTGGAGTCATGAGCCCTAAACCTGTGGATGATATCCCAATTGGTAATAGGGTTTTCTTTGTTATGTTAGTGAGGCCATATCAGCACAGGGTGTGTCCTAAATCAAATCACTTCTGAGTGATTTAAAGAGCAGCCTAGACACAGAAGCAAGCAAGTACAAATAGGAGAAAGATAGATGCCATGTGGAGATTGCCAAGAAACTGAAAATACTGGGGATAGAGAAGCTGAGACAAGGACCTTCACCCAGAAGCAACAGAAAGAGAGCCTTCTCCAAGAATGCCCTGAATTTAGACTTCTAGCCTCCTAAACTCTGAGAAAATACATTTCTGTTCTTTAAAATCACCCACTTGTGGCATTTCTGTTACAACAGTACTAAGAAGCTAAGGCTGACTATCAAATAACAGGTAATTTACCAAGCTTCTTCTATTAATTCTTGCTATTTGAATTTTTTGGCAGGTTTTATTATTTTTTTTAAATTTTAACTTTTATTGTGATTTTGGTGAGATTTTACAAAGCAGATTCGTTTTCCATTCAACATTTCATACACATTTCGTTTCATGACACTGATTACAACCCCTATAATGTAACAGCTCTCTCTTCCAATTTCCTTCCTGTGATTTCACTTTCCCTGTGCCCTTCTTGCCTATGGATCCCTGCCTTCCTAGCTTTCTGTGCAAAATTTGCCCTTCTGATCTCCCATGGCTGGTTGGTTTATGGAGTGCATCTATCTGAAGTAGTTCTTCTACTCATAGGCCTGTCTATCCTTTGGCTGAGAGTTAAGCCATGAGAGTGAGCCCAATTCCAGGCCCAAAGGGTGACTCAGGGCCCTCGTCTTGGGGGTTTCACCAGTCTCTATCTGACAAGTAATCCTGGTCTTTTTAATATTTTTTAATCTCGTTCCACAATTTTTCTCCCACTCTATCCAGAATCTCCAATTTGATCTCTTTCTGAGTGGTTGCCATTGGCAGCCAGGCACCATCTAGTTCTTCTGGTCTCAGGGTCACATACGCTGAGGTTCCCATGGTCCATTAGGCCTTGCACAAATTGTTTCAATACATCTTTGATTTGCTTCACTCTTCTTGGCTCTTGCTGAGAAGAGATGAATAGTTGCATCTTAGGTGGCCACTCACAAGGTTTTAGACCTCAGTTCTACTCACCAAAGCAGGATGAAGAACAATGTTTTTGTGTACTATGCTGTGCCAGTTGAGCTTGATGTCCCCCATGACCATGGTCTCAAGCCCACAGACCCAATGACTCACTCCCTCAAGGTGCTTAGTTGTGGCTAAGAAGTTATCTTGACTTTGTCCCATTAGCTCTATAATGCATATGAACATTTTTCTACTACATATAAACATGTATGTAGGAATATCATCTGTTTTGGCCAGTTCGTCAAGTAATTTTTCTAAAAGGACTTTCACCTCCACATAAGTAAATGTGCCTTCCATTTAAAACTATATACAAAGAGTTCTGGTAACATAGTGGAAAAGGCAGACAAACTACACAGACCCTCTTCAACAAAGAAAAGGGGAACCAATTAACCCAGATACAGAAGATAATCCTGGAGTCCTGAGCTTTGAAAGGAAGGATATAAAAGTGGACTAAACTCCATCTAGTAGAAGAAGCTGCATGAAATCTCCGAAAAAGGAGACGTATGGAGCTGTGGTCTGTCAGCAATCCTGATGGCACAGACAGCTTGGATAATGCGAAGTGGTATAAGGACCTAAGAATTAACCTAAAAATCAGCCCTACTAGCCAGGGTCTGCATGGAAAACTGCACTGCTGGCTGGTGAATAAAAGGGGAAGCATCAAAGAGGGAAAAGGGCAGAACTGTGGACTTTTGGCTGTCTGGAGGGTACAGCCATGTTGAATGTTTACAAGCGGTTCAACAATATTGGATATTTAAAGAGACAACATTCTCTCAGACTCCAGGGACTTAAGAATAGGCTCCACTTGCCAGGGACCACAAGGACATTCTGTACACAAATGACTGGAAAAGCGTGATATTCCCCTTATTATTCTTATACCCCACACCATCTTGGTGAATGGGGCTGTAGCCATCCCTCACTCCCACCTGCCTTCTGGGCAATCTGTGTACTCTGACAGAGCCTAGGTGCACTGTCCTGCCCTGCATGCCCTGATTTCTTTTCCTTTTTTTTTTTTTTTCAGTTTTTTTTTTGTCATTCTAAAATTATTACTATTATTTTTTCCCACGCTTTGTATTATTATTCTTTATTCTTCCCTTCCCAGGCTCTAGTTTTCAGCTTTTTCTCTCTTCCCTGTCTTGGTTCCCATTTTTTTCTTTCTCATGGTTAACCTATTCCTTATATTTATTGTTACATTTTTCCCATTTTTTTCTTCATTATTCCCCTACTCTATCTCTTTTCTTTTATTGCCCCCTCCCCAGATATTGTGGGGTTTGTTTATTTTTCTTTTTTTGGTGATCATTTGTGTGTGTTTATGCAGTATGTTTTTTCTGCACTTGCTTTTACTTTTTTGATGGTTTCTCAATCATTGTTTTTGTCTGAGTGGGAGACAGCAATTGTGCCCACACAATGCAACCACACCCACACCTCCTGCAGCTTCACTTACTGAATGAGAGTCATTACTTTCTTCTCCACCAACAGGCCAATGATAAATGACCACCAAGAAGAGCCAGACTCCCTCTTAACTGCTCTTCACAAACAGTTAACAGAGATCTAAATACAACAACATCACAATGTCCCAGAGACAACAGAACATCACAGTCCACCCCAAAAAGCAAGATAAAGTGGAAGAAACAAGGGAGCAGAATACAGACCCAGAACACATCCCTGAGGAAAAAGCAGCACTGGAACTCCCTGATGAGGAATTCAAAAGAATTATATTTAGGGAGTTCTGGCAAGATGGCAGACTAGGCAGAAAGACTGCACAGACCCTCTTCAACAAAGAAAAGGGAAAGCAACTAACAGACACAGAAGACAATCTTGGACCCCTAAGCCTTGAAGGGAAGGATACGGAAGTGGACTAAACCCAAACTAGTAGAAGACTTTACATGAAAATACCAAAAAAGGAGACAGATGGAGCTGCGGTCTGGCAGCGATCCTGACTGATCCTGATAGCACAGACAGCTTGGAGATTCCCAGGTGCTGGTAGGACCTAAGAATTAACCTAAAAATCACCCTGCTAGTCAGGGACTGCATGGAGGACTGTGCACAGTGGCTGGGGAACAAACGGAGGTGAAGAGAAAGGTGGGATAAACTGTAGACTTTTGCTGCTCCGGAGGGTGCCGCCATTTTGAAGGTTTAAAAAGCGGCTTGACTATTTTGGATATTTAAAGAGACAGCACTCTTACAGATTCCTGGGGCTTAAGAACACGTTCTTCTTTCCAGCAACCCCAAGGACACTTGAGACCTGCAAGACTGAAAAGGTACGACATTC
>NW_006921628.1:5686019-5688018 GCF_000298275.1 Orycteropus afer afer
TCACCACTTCTATTCAACATTGTATTGGAAGTTCTAGCCACAGCAATAAGGCAAGAAACGTAAATCAAAGGTATCCAAATTGGTAAGAAAGAAGTCAAACTATCTCTATTTGCTGATGGTATGACCCTATACCTAGAAAACCCAAGAGATGCAGTCAAAAATCTACTGGAACTACTCGAGAGATTTAGCATCGTAGCAGGATACAAGATCAACATCCAAAAATCAGTTGGATTCCTTATACCAGCAAGAGATTGCTGAAAAAGAAATAAGGAAATAAATGCAGTTTATAATACTCACTGCCGTCGAGTCAGATCCAACTCATAGTGGCCCCTCCTTGGATTTCCAAGGTGGTATCACTACAGAAGTAGATTGCCCAATCTTCCTTCTGAGGAGTGGCTGGTGGGTTTGAAGCAAGAGCCTTCTGGTTAGCAGTCAAATGCCTTAGGCACTACACCACTAGAGCTCAATAAATAAATAAATAGATAGATAGATAAATAAATAAATAAAATAGTTGGGAATAAATCTTAACCAGGGACACAAAAGTCCTGCACAAAGAAAATGATAAAGGACTGCTTCAAGAAACCATAAGAAATCTACATAAATGGAAGAGCATACCATGCTCGTGGATAGGAAGATTAAATATTGTGAAAACGTCAATTCTACCCAAAGCAATCTGTACATTCAATGCAATCCCAATCCAGATCCCATCAACATTCTTTAAGAGTATGAAAAACCAATCATTAACTTTATATGGAAAGAATAGAGACCTCAGATAACCAAAGAATCATTGAAGAAGAGCAAAGTAGGAGGTCTCACATTCCCAGATCTTAAAACCTACTATACAGCCACATTAGTCAAAACTGCCTGATATTGGTATAATGACAGACACATAGACCAATGAAATAGAATTGAGAACCCAGAAATAGATCCATCAACCTATGGTCAGCTGATTTCTAACAAAGGGCCGAAATCCATTAAATGGGGGAGAGAGTTTATGTTTAACAAATTGTACTAGCAAAACTGGATATTCATTTGCAGAAAAATGAAAAGATTGGTATCTCAAACCTTACACAAAAACTAACTCCAGATGGATCAAAGACTTAAATGTGAAACCTAAAATTATAAAATTCTTCAAGGAAAAACTAGGGGCAAATTTAGGGGCCCAAATATATGGCATAAATAGACTATCAAGCATAACTCAAAATGCACAAACAGCAGAAGAGAAATTAGATGAATGAGACCTTCTAAAAATTAAATTCTTATGTGCTTCCAAAGACTTCTCCAAAAGAGTCAAAAGAGAACCTACAGATTGGGGGAAAAAAAAAAAAATTGGCAATGACATATCTGACAAGGGACTTATCTCTAGAATTTATAGAAAACTCCAACACCTCAACAACAAAAAGACAAATAATCCAATTAAAAACTGGGCAGAAGATAGGAATAAACACTTCACCGAAGAAGATATTCAAACAGCCAACAAACACATGAAGAAATTTTCACAATCATTAGCCATTAGAGAGATGCAAATCAAAACAACAATGAGATACCCTCTTCCCCAGCACTAGTAGCAAAGTTCAACAAGGCAGAAAATAACAAATGCTGGCAAGGATGCGGAGAGATTGGGACTCTCATACACTGCTGGTGGGACTGTAAAATATTACAACCACTGTGGAAAGCAGTATGGTGATTCCTTAAAAAGTTGGAATTAGAAATACATTTGACCCAGTAATCCTATTACTAGGTATATATACTAAAGAAGTGAGAGCCAGGACAAGAACAGACATATGCACACCCATGTTCATTGCAGCACTATTTACAATATCCAAAAGATGGAAACAACTTAGGTGTTCATCAACTGAAGAATGGGTAACCAACTGCAGTAAATACATACAGTGGAATACTATGCAACACTAAAGAATAACGTAGAATCTGCAAAACACCGCATAAAGTGGATGAACTTGGAGGACATTATGCTGAGTGAAATAAGTCAATCACAGAA
>NW_006921628.1:5689298-5694634 GCF_000298275.1 Orycteropus afer afer
GTAAGATCTATGAGGGCAGGGCCACGTCTGTTTTGTTTACTCTGTAGAGCAAAGGTGATACTTGATGCATATTTGTTGAAGAAGAAAAAAATAGGATTGAATCACTAACATTTACAGAGCATGTGCAGGAATAGTGCTAAAAGCTGATAGTGTGTTTGTGTGTGTATAAAATCTCATAGCAATCCCATAAGGCATATCTATTTTACAGATAGAGAAACTGAGGCTTAGAGAGGTTTTAAAAATTCATCAAAGTCAAACCACCAGTATGCAGCAGAGCTGGGATTAGAATCATGATTTGACTTCTAAACTTGTGCTCTTAACTATAACAGTGTAGAGAAGAAATTAAAAATACTATTACCAATTAGCACCTTAACTAAGGGTGATATCAAAGAGAAGGCATAGAATTGAGTCTAATGAGTACTATGATTTTCACCTGTATTTTCAGGAGTATTATTAAATAAATCATCCCCACTGATCACTGGAGGATCCCAACATTTGAGCTATTCCAAGAGACATTGCACATTTCAAGTGGCATTGCACACTTTTTAAAAAAAGTAATCAAAGGGATAAACCTAATACTTCTGAAATTTATTTAGAAGGACTAGAAGGTCAGTACAGCAAGTTTATGTGGGCAAGGCTGTAAATAACTACAATAACTAGTTGCCATCCAGTCAACTCCCACTACAACTCATGGGAACTACATGTGTACTAGAGTACAACTATGCTCTATAGCATTTTCAATGGCTGACTTTTTAGAATTAGATTGCCAGGCCTTTCTTCCGAGGCACCTCTGGGTGGACTCAAACCTCCAATCTTTTGGTTAGCAGTCAAGTTGGTTAACCATTTGCACCACACAGGGACTCCAATAATAATGTCAGAATGCCCTATTCCAGGTGGCCTGATTGCAAGGACTCAAATACTAGCCAAGTTCCTGCTATATATACTGCTAGTTATCCAGAGCACTCACCTACCCCAACCCCTCTTATTTGCCCACACACAATCAGTCTGGACCATGTTCTTATCTGGCCTATATACATCAAAACCTGAAAAACACACCTCTTGGTGGCCATGGCCATGACACCGCAACCCCCACTACATTAGTGAGCCTTATGTATATATAGTTAAAGCGGTCCTGGAAAGCCCATGAGTAATCATAACTTCTCTATTACCTCTCCTTTATCAGCCCTCAAATCCCAACTTCAGGGAATTTCATCTGAGATGTACTTTCTGAGCTCCTTGCTTGCCAGCCTGCAAAAAAACTTCCTTTCTCAGCACTTCAAAGCCTGGTGTCTCCTTATTGACCCAGGAGTCACACCACATAGAAGCCCACCCAACAGATTTCACTAACAGTAGCATTGTAGTAATTAGTGGGTATGGTAGTTAATGTTGTGTGTCAACTTGGCTAGGCCTGGCTGAGTGGCTGGGCAGTTTGTGGTAGTTACTCCCCATGATAAGACTGGCAACCAACTCCATGGTTGGATCTACCACAAGCAGCTGAGTAACTGCTTTAGGGATGTGATCTGCTTCCTGCATATAAGCAGCAGCTTTGGGAATGGTCTCTAGCATATGTATGGTATGCCTGAGCCCTGCACATAGCTGAGTTGTTGTTCAGCATCCTGCCATGCTCTGCCAATCTTGGGACTTTCAATGGACTTGAATCAATGGCCTGCTGTGTTGTTTGGTAACATCATCACTGTACCATTTTGTAGATCTTGGGCTTGTTAGCCTCAGTAGCCAGTAGCTGCCTGAGTGAAGAGATGCCTCTAGCTTCAGTGGGCTGGGAACAAGAGGCAGAGCTGAAGCCCAAAGTTGAGGGGCATTCACACAGTTCCTAGAGCCTGGCACTTGGAAATTGGACTTTTAGCCTCCAAAAATTTTAAGAATTCCTGTTTGTTAAAGCCATCCCAGTTGTGGTATTTTCTGTTAGAGTAGCACAGAGGTAACCAGAACAGCAAGTGTATACATCTTTTCTTTTCTTTCTTTCTTATTGGTCTTTTTAAATTTTATTGTGCTTTAGGTGCAAATATAGAATAAATCTGTTTTACATTCAACAGCTCATGCACATTTGATTTCACGCCCCAGTTACCATCTCCAACCACAAAAAACTCTCCCCGTCTCCTCTCCCTGTGACTACCCTCTCCCTGTGTCCTTCTTAACTATACATTCCTGTCTGTCCAGCTTTCCCTCTTTGTGACTTTGAAAAAGTGCCCCTCTGGTGTCTCATGGCTGATTGCTCTAAGGGGTGCATCTCCCTAGAGTAGGTGAGTCCATGTAGAGTAGGTGTTCTTCATGTAGGTCTTTTTACTATTGAGCTGAGAGCCAATCCATGGAAGTGAGGCCATTTCTAGGCCCAAAGGGTAAACCGGGGCCATAGTCTCAGGAGTTTTACCAGTCTCTGTCCAACCAGTAATTTTGGTCATTAGTGTGTTTTTGAATTTTGTTCCACATTTTTCCTCCCACTCTATCAAGGATCTCCAGTTTTGATCCCTTTCCAAGCAGTTGGCATTGGTAGCCAGGCACCATCTAGTTCTTCTGGTATCCAGTTAGTGAAGGCTGAGGTCCTCATTGGTCCATCTTATCCTTGGACTAATTGTTTCCAGACGACTTTTATTTTCTTCATTCTTCTTTGCTTCAGATGAGAGGAGACCAATAGTTGCCTCCTAGATGGCCGCTTGAAAGCTTTTAAGACCCCAGTCACTACTCACCAAAGTACGTTGTAGAACAAGATTTTTATGTACTATGTTGTGCCAATTGAGTATTATGTCCCCAAGACTACGGCCCAGAGTGCTCAGGCCTGGAGATTCTCTCTCTCAAGGTGTTTGATTGTCTCTGAGAAGTTACTCCAACTCTGTCTTCTGTTGCTTCTGTAAAGTGTGTGGCTAATTTTGTAGCACAAGCAGCAGCATCTTTTCTAATGCTATTAATCAGTTGTATCTACTGGGCATCTACAAAGGAGCTATCATTGACAAGGACAGAGCAGAAGTTTCATATGTCATCCCCTTCTTCAAAGCACAATTCTGTTTGGACAGTTAAGACAAACACATATGAAACAATTCAAATGTTATAATACAATATATATACCAAGGTGAAGTGGGTCTAAGAAATGTAGTTTAATCCTGTCCACCACCCTACAAGCTAGGGATTGTTGTCCTCATTTTACTAATAAGGAAACAAAGCACAGATAGGTTAATCTGTTTGCCCAAGTCACACAACTCATATGTGGGAGCATCAGGGTGGTGTACACATTTATCAGACTCTTAGGCCCATTTGCTGAACCAAAGACTTCATTGCCTCCAAATAAGGAGTACACAGCTAGAGGCCAAACTCATCAGGCAATATTTTGTGGAGACATGAGATTTGAGACTGACTTTAAAGGACAAACAGGGATTGGACAGGCAGAAAGTAACAAACAAGACACTCTAAGAAGTAGGAAAACTATGTGCAAAAAAAGCCCAGAGGTGGGAATTAGTCTAATAAAAAAGGATTGATGGAGTTGGGAGATGAATCACAGCCTGACTTCTAAATCTGCAAAACATGTCACTGTTATTGTGTGGTGTCAAGTTGATTCCAGCTCATAGCAAGTGACCTATGGGACAGAGCAAAACTTCCCCATAAGGTTTCCTAGGTTATAATCCTTACAGAAGCAGATCGCCAAGTCAGAGAAGCTGGTGGGTTTGAACTACTGACCTTTCAGTTAGCAGCTGAATGCTCTACCCACTGCAGCACCAGGGCTCCTTACTATGGAGAAGAAATTCAAAGCACCTGCTACCATCCAGCACATTAACTCAGGATGGTCCCAAATAACTAATGGAAAGGAATGAGAAATGAATTGGAAGTGGGGCAGATTGTAATGGGCCTTGAAATCAGGGAGTGAGGAAAGAGCTCAGGGAGAGTCTGAATATGCTATGCAGGACTCTACAGACCTATGGGAGGCTTGCAAGCATGGAAGTGATCACAACAACTCATAGTTTAGGGCTCACTTTGTAAAACCAAAGACCAAACCCACAACCGTAAAGTCTATTCTAACTCATAGTGGATAGAGTAGAACTTCCCCATAGGGTTTCCAAGGCTATAAATCTTTACAGAAGCAGATTGCCATATCTTTTCTCCCACAGAATAGCTGGTGGGTGCAAACCACCAACCTTTCAGTTAGCAGCCAAGGTCTTTAAACACCAGGGCTCCTTTCACTTTGGCAGCACATATACTAAAATTGGGATGATACTGAGCAGATTAATATGACTCCACACAAAAATGACATGCAAATTTGTGAAAATTTATATATATATATACACATACACATAGGAGCTCTGGTAGCATAGTGCCTAAGACACTTGACTGCTAACCAGAAGGCTGGTGGTTCAAACCCACCAGCCACTCCTCAGAAGGAAGGTTGGACAATCTACTTCCATACAGATACCGCCTCAGAAACTCAAGAAGGGGTCGCTATGAGTCGGGTCCGACTCGACAGCACATAACAACAACAACAAAATATATATACACACACACACATACACACACACACACACACACACACACACACACACACATATATATATATATAAAACGTCCTAATTTAGAATAGTGGGTTTGAAACTAGGGGTGATTTTGCTCCCTAGGGACATGTGGCAATGACTAGAGACATTTATGCTTGTCACAACTGGGAAAGGAGTACTGACATCTACTGGGTAGAAGCCAGAGATGCTGCTTAGCATTGTACAGTGCACAGGGCAGCCTCCGACAACAAATAATTATCTGGAGCAAAATGTCAGTAGTGTGAAGTTGAGAAATCCTGGTATAGGAAGCTAGTCTGGCAGTATCCGTCAAAGCAGAACAAAGGGAAAGTATGGAAGAAAAGGGCTGAAGCAAGATGCTTATTCAGGGAGACAGGAGTAAGACGAGGGCCCAGAAAGGGGGAATGAACAGAAATAGCAAACTTCCAAAGTAGTTCAAATGAAAAAAAAAATGCAATTTGTAATCTCTCTGATAGGAAGTTTTCTACAAAATGTGGGAAAACTAACTTTAATACATTTTTCCTTTAAATCACCTAAGGACATCTTATTTCATAATGTGAAAACTTGTGAATGATAGGCAACTTCAAGAAAATTGCTACCTCAAGACTGTGGGGTACAAATCTTTATGTCAGTAATATTTTCCTTCTTTTTTTCAGGGCTTTTAACTGGCTCATTCTGGTTCAACCTCCTGCTAAGAATTTCCCTTTCCACCCCAGATATACTGAATCAGAATCTACACTTTAACAAGATTCCTAGGTGATACTTATAGATCTTGTTAAAATGTAGATTCTCATTCAGCATATCCGGGGATGGGAAGGCAAAAAA
>NW_006921628.1:5695164-5700443 GCF_000298275.1 Orycteropus afer afer
AGACAGAAGGTAGGGAGGGAGAGAGGAGGTATGTACAGATTTATATCTCTTGGTGATCTACCTGTCTTAAATGGGGGGGGGGTGTCACATCACTTGTGTGACAAAAAGAATCTATATAGAAGTATTCTAATCAAAAGGGTGAAAATTCAGAACAGAATTTGAAATTCTCATAGACTTCAGACTTTCTGGGGCTCAAGGGCCTAAATAAACTCCTGAAACTACTGCCCTGAGATAATCTTTAAATCTTAAACCAAAAGTATCCCTGAAGTCTTTTTAAAACCAAACAACAGTTTAGCTTAACTGTTGTTGTTGTTATGTGTTCTAGTCAACAAAAAAGGAGCTCTGGTAGCATAGTGCCTAAGGCACTTGACTGCTAATCAGAAGGCTGGCGGTTCAAACTCACCAGCTACTCCTCGGAAGAAAGATGAGGCAATCTACTTCCATAGTGATACTGCCTCAGAAACCCAGGGAGGGGTCGCTATGAGTCAGGGCCGACTCAACGGCAAACAACAACAACAGTAAACAAAACATACCAGCCTTGGCACTGTGCTCTTTTAAGACCTATGGGGCAATCTACTTAGATTGAGATACTGTAGAGATACCACCTCGGAAACCCAAGGAGGGGTCGTTATGAGTTGGATCTGACTCGATGGCAGTTAGTTTGGTTTATATGGGATCAAAGCAATTTGAAAGATCAGATAGGAACCTTAGGGGCCAGTGAGTTTATGTAAATGGGGAAGGAACAGCTCAGAAAAGGAAGATGAGAACGGTTGCACAACTTGAAGACTATAATCAATGTCATTGAATTGTATATGTAGAAATGGTTGAATAGGTATATGTTTTGCTGTGTATATTCTTAATAATAACAAAAAATAAATTTAAAAACTTTTAAGTTTCTAATTTAGCACTCTTAAAGGACAGCTTTTCCATATCAATTCATAAAAACCTATCTTTTTCCTTTTATCTCTCCATAATATTTTAGAGCTCCTTAGAGTATAAAGAAAAAAACAAACTCACTGCCGAGTCGGACCCGATTCATAGTGACTCCTCCTTGGGTTTCCGAGGCGGTATCACTACAGAAGTAGATTGCCCAACCTTCCTTCTGAGGACTAGCTGGTGGATTTGAACCACCAGCCTTCTGGTTAGCAGTCAAATTCCGTAGGCACTAAGAGCTCCTCCTTAGAGTACAGATGTGCCATAAATTGTTTACCAAGTTGGCTGTATATGTAAGGTGCTTCCAATGTTTTGCTGCTTCAAAGAATGCTGGAATATACAACTGTAAATATGTACATATTTCTATGGAACAGATTAATAAACTTGTGGAGAAAAGAATATGCAAATTTGTTATTTTGATATATAGCAAGACTGCTTTCTAAGAACAATGAATGGGCTACCCACTTCCTTGAATCCTCACTGTGGTGGTTATGTTTGTGTGTCAACTTGGCTGAGCCTAGTTGAGTGGCTGGACAGCTAGTGGTAGTTATTCCCCATGATGAGACTGGCAATCAGCTCCATGAGGGGATCTACCACAAGCAGCTGAGTAGCTGCCTTTGGGATGTGGCCTGCTTCCTGTATATAAGAAGAAGCCTTGGGCATGGTCTCTAGCTTGTGGCACACTTGGACCCTGCATGTAGCCGTGTCGTTGTTCAGCAGGCTGCCATGCTCTGCCAACCTTGATACTTACAATGAACTTGAATTAATGGCCTGCCGTGTGCTTTGGTAACATTGTAACATCAGGAATGTGCCTTTTTACTTGTCAACCTTGGGCTTCTCAGCCTCAGCAGCCAGCAGCTGTCTGAATGAAGAAACACCTCTAACTCCAGTGGGCTGGGAGCAGGAGGCAGAGCTGGACCCCAAGGTTGAGGGGCTTTCACCCAGTCCCTAGAGCCTGGCACTTTGAACTTGGATGTAAAGCCTCCAAACTGTAAGAGAATAAACTCCTCTTTGTTAAGGCCATCCCATTTGTGGTATATTTTTGTCAGAGTGACACTAGGTAACTAGAATACTCACCAATGCTGGGTATAATCAACTTTTAAAAGTTTTGCCATATTGATCAAAATAACATCAAGGAATTTACTCCATAGATATATTGATATATATAAATGTACCAAACCAAACCAAACTCACTGCCATTGAGTTGACTCTAACAGCGACCTTCACTGGGTTTCCAAGGCAGTAAATGTTTAAAGAAGCAGACTGCCTCTTTCTTCCATGGAGCAGCAGGTAAGTTTGAACCACTGAACTTTTGGTTAGCAGGCAAATACCTGAACCACTATACCCCATTGGCCTTTCAAGGTGGTAAATCTTTACAGAAGTAGATTGCCTCATCTTCCTTCCAAGGAGTGGCTAGTGCATCTGAACTGCCAACCTTCTGATTACCAATCCAATGCCTTAGGCACTGTGCCACCAGAGCTCTTTAAATGAATGTACAGTGCAGTGCTAATAATAATAATAATAAATACTGAAAATGTGTTTCCACCAATAGTGAAATAATTAAACGGACTGTGGTATATCTGGAATGGAGTCCCTGAGTGATGCAAACAGTTTATGTGTTCAGCTGCCAACCAGAAAGCTGGAGGTTTGAGTCCAGCCAGAGGTGCCTTAGAAGAAAGCACTGGCAATCTACTTCCAAAAATCAGTCAATGAAAACCTTATGGAACACAGTTCTACTCTGACACACACAGGGTCATCAAGAGTCAAAGTCAACTTGATGATAACTGGTTAACATCTAGAATGGAATACTATTCAATTGTAATATATATATATATATATATAAAGGGAGCTCTCTATGCACCAATAGGGAATGCTCTTGAATATAGAGGAGTAAACAATGTGCAAAGCAGTTTGCACAGTGCCCAGCAATATATGCATAAAGTGCTGATAATAAATATACATATTGATCTGTATGTACATTAAATCTCTCTGGAAAAGTACACAAAACACTGATAAAATTGGTTGCACTGGGGACAAGAAAATAAAGATCACAGAAAAAGGAGTGGAAAGCAGACTTTACCCGTATATCCTCATGTTGTTGTTAGGTGCCATCAACTCAGCTCCAACTCGCAGTGACCCTATGTACAGTAGAACAAAACACTGTGCCAGCCTCACAATCCTTGCTATACCTGATCCCATCATTGTAGCCACTGTATCAATCCATCTTGTTGAGGGTCTTCCCCTTTTTTGCTGACCATCCGCTCCACCAAGCATGATATCCTTCTCAGAGAATGGTCCCTTCTGACAACACAACCAAAGTAGGTGAGACAAAGTCTGGCCATTCTTGCTTCCAAGGAGCATTCCGGCTGCACTTCTTCCAGGACAGTTTGTTAGTGCTTCTGGAACCCCAGAGTACTTTCAATATTCTTTCCTAACACCACAATTCAAAAGCTTAAACTCTTCTTCAGTCTTTCTTATTCATTGTTCAGCTTTCACATGCATATGAGGCTACTGAAAACACCATGGCTTGGGATAGGTTCACCTTAGTCTTCAAAGACACATCTTCACTCTTCAGCACTTTAAAGAGATCTTTTCCAGCGTATCTGCCCAATGTAATATGTCATCTGATTTTCTGATTGCTGCTTCCATGGATGTTGATTGTGGAACCAAGCAATATGAAATCTTTGACTTCAATCTTTTGTCCATTTATCATAATGTTGCTTATTGGTCTAGTTGTGAGGATTTTCATCTTCTTTATGTTGATACTGTAGTCTTTAATCTTCATCAGTAAGTGCTTCAGGACATCTTCATTTGCAGGAAGCAAGGATGGGTCGTCTGCATATTGCAGGTTGTCAATGAGTCTTCCTCCAATCTTAATGCCATGTTCTTCTTCATATAATCCAGCTTCTTAGATTTTGTGCTCAGCATACAGATTGAAAAAGTATGGTGAAAGCATACAACCCTGATGCACTCCCTTCCTGATTTTAAACCATGCAGTATCCCCTTGTTCTGGTCAAATGGCGGCATCCTGGTCTATGTACAGATTCCTCATGAGCATAATCAAGTGTTCTGGAATTCCCATTATTCTCAATGTAATCCATAATTTGCTATGATCCATACAGTGGAATGCTTTTACATAGTCAATGAACAACAAGTAAACATCTCTCTGGTAATCTTTGCTTTCAGCCAAGATCCATCTGACATCAGCAATGATATCCCTTGTTCCACGTCCTCTTCTGAATCCAACTTACATTTCTGGAAGTTCTCTGTCAATATACTGCTGCAACCATTTCTGAATTATCTTCAGCAAGATTTTACTTGCATGTGATATTAATGATATTGTTCAATAATGTCCACATTCTGTGGGATCACTTTTCTTTGGCATGGGTACAAATACAGATCTCTTCCAGTCAGTTGGCCAGGTAGCTATCTCCCAAATTTCTTGGCATAGACAAGTGAGTGCCTCCGGCATGGCATCCATTTGTTGAAACATCTCAGTGGGTATTCCATCAATTCCTGGAGCCTTGTTCTTTGCCAATTTCGTCAGTGCCGCCTCAAGTTCTTCCTTCAGTAGCATTTTTCTTGATCATATGCCACCTCCTGAAATGAATGAACATCAACCAATTATTTTGGGACAATGACTCTGTGTATTCCTTCCACTTTCTTTTGATGTTTCCTGCATCATTCAATATTTTTCCCATAGAATCTTTCAATATTGCAACTCAAAGCTTGAATTTTTTGTTTAGTTATTTAAGCTTCAGAAATGCCAAGCGTGTTCCTGCAGGTCTTTGCACATTTCACTATAATAATTGGCTTTGTCTTCTTGAGCTGCTCTTTGAAATCTTCTGTTCAGCTCTTTTATCTTGTCATTTCTTCCATTTCCTTTAACTACTTTCCATTCAAAGGCACGTTGCAGAGTCCCTTCTGATATCCATTGTGGTCTTTTCTTCCTTTCCTGTCTTTTTAATGACCTTCTGCTTTCTTCACGGATGATGTTCTCGGTGTCATCTCACAATTCCTCTGGTTTTTTGGTCACTGGTTTCAATGCATCAAATCTATTCTTTAGATGGTCTCTAAATTCAGGAGAGATATATTCAAGGTCGTATTTTGGCTCTCATGGATTTGCTTCAATTGTCTTCAGCTTCAAACTTGAACTTGCGTATGAGCAACTGATGGTCTGTTCCACAGTCAGTTGCTGGCCTTGTTTTGGCTGAAGACATTGAGCTTATCCATCACCTCTTGCCACAGATGTAGTCAATCTTATTCCTGTGTACTCCATCTTGCAAAGTCCATGTGTTTAGCCACCGTTTGTGTTGTTGAAAAAAGGTATTTGCATTGATTAAGTC
>NW_006921628.1:5701138-5702330 GCF_000298275.1 Orycteropus afer afer
GGAAACCCAAGGAGGGGTCACTATGAGTTGGGTCCTACTCAACGGCACATAACTATAACTACTCTGAGTAGGCAACTCTTCCCCAGTCTTATTTTGAGTTCTTTCCAATCTGAGGGGCTCATCTTCTGGAACTGTATCGGACAATGTTTCAGGGCTATTCATAAAATGTTCCAGTAACATATCTGACAGTGTTTCACTGCTGTTCATAGTTTTCATTGGCCAATTCTTTGAGAAGTGGATGGCCTCTTTCTTCTTTTGAGTCTGTCCTAGTCTAGAAGCTCTGCTGAAACCTGTACACCATGGGTAACCCTGCTGGCATAGCCACCAGCCTCATAGCAACACACAAACCACAACAGGACAACAAACTGACAGACAAGTTCATCTCCCTTAGCTGTTCCAAATGGCTCCATTCACTTCCTGCCCTCCCTTAAAGTTGCTCCAAACCCTGTGCCTGGTTCTCCTTCCTGGCCTCCCCTTACAGCCACCTCCAAAAGCCCCTTGGCACCTAGCTTTGCTTCTAGGCTGCCTCTTAAAGTCACCTCCAAAAGCTCCCAGCACCTGGCTCTACTTCCAGGCAACCTCTTAAAGCCATGTAAAGCCCCTTGAAGCTGCTTCCAAAAGCCCCTGGCCTATGTCCCAAGTCTGCAAGTGGTGAAAAATGATTTTGAAATTTGTTAATCTCACATTTCTAGATACTTTTCTTTTCCGAAGTATATATGTATATATTTTTCATAGCAATCAACAGAGTGAGTGTGTTTCCTCCTTTTACTTTCTCCACAATAAAACTTTTCAGGCTGTCTAAATATCTTCTTTATTATTATTTTTGAAATATAATTTATGTACAATGAAATACACAAAACTAAAGTGACATGAGTCAATACATTTTTTTTTCAGTGTTCCCTCCCCTCACCTCCCACCCCTGGCAACCAACAAAGAAAGTTTCCCTCCATGTATAAACCTTCCCTTGACCCTCCACAACAATGAACTAATACTATATTTGCCCTTCTGTGATTGACTTATTTCACTCAGCATAATGTCCTCCAAGTGCATCCATATTATGTGGTGTTTTGCAGACTCTACATTATTCTTTAGTGCTGCATAGCATTCCATTATGTGTATGTACCATAGTTTGGTCATCCGCTCTTCTGCTATAATCTTAGAGATAAGTCCCTTGCCAGACATGTAATTATCA
>NW_006921628.1:5703819-5710371 GCF_000298275.1 Orycteropus afer afer
ATCTGTCTCTCAATTCATTGAAGATACCTAAATATAATTCTTTTGAATTCCTTATCAGAGAGTTCCAATGCTGCATCTTCCTCAGGGATGTGTTTTGGGTCTGTATCCTGGTCCCTTGTTTCTCTTGCTTTATCTTGTTTCATGTGGACTGTGATGCTCTGTTGTCTCTGAGGCATTGTAGCTTTTTTGTGTATATGTTTAATTAGTGATTGTATGTTGGAGTGACTTGCCCATGATTTTCGTTTTCTTTGTATGTACACAAGCAGGGTACTGTGCTCTTCAATTCACTAGTTGACAGCACTTATACATTCACCACCTGTCTCCCTTCCTATATCAGCCTCTCATACATCCTTGCTGACCTTGGCAAACACAGCCTATTCTTAGGTCCCTGGAATCCAAATGAGCATGGTATCACTTTAATATCCAAAATGGCCACCACTTGTAAACATTTGAAATTGCTGCACCCTTGGTCACTTTAAATATCCAGAATGGCTGCCACGTGTAAACAATCAAAATGGCTGCACCCTTCGGACAGTGGAAAGTCAACAGCTCATGCTGTCTCCCTCCTTGCTATTTCCCTTCCTAGTCATAGGCCTCCAGCACAGTTGTCCCTTCAGCCCTTGGTGACCAGGGCTGATCCCAAGGTCAATTCTCAGGTCCCAATACCACTTGGAAATATTCAGGCTGTTGGTCCCATCAGAGTAGCTGACAGTCTGCAGCTCTGACCACTCTGTACTCACTGTTTTTGTTGAGGTTTTTCTACTAGTTGGTGCCTAATCCACTTCTGTGTAGTTTCTTTCAAAGCTCAGGGCTCCAGGATTATCTTCTGTATCTCTGTCAATTGTTTTTTCTTTTCTTTGTTGAAGAGGGTCTGTGTCACTTGTCTGCCTATTCCTCAATCTTACCGGAAGGTAGTTAAGATATTAAATATCTTAATACACAGCTGTCTTATTGAGACTTTTTTACTTTCCTGTAATCAAATGGAGGAGCTCTTGTGGTGTTGTGGTTAAAGTATTGGGCTGCTGACTGAAAGGCCAGCAGTTTGAACCCACCAGCCACTCTGCAAGAGAAAGATGAGGCAGTCTGCTTCCATAATGATTTGTTGTTGTTGTTGTTATGTGCCGAGTCAGACCTGACTCATAGTGACCCCTCCTTGGGTTTCTAAGGCGGTATCATTACAGAAGTAGATTGCCCAACCTTCCTTCCGAGGCGTGGCTGGTGGGTTTGAACTGTCAGCCTTCTAGTTAGTAGTCAAGTACCTTAGGCACTATGCTACCAGATTTGCAGATTTGGAAACTCTATGGGGCAGTTCTCCTCTGTCCTATAGGGTCACTAGGAGTTGGAATCAACTCAGTGACAGTGGGTTTTTGGCACTTAAATAGAATTTAAAAGCCAACAACATCCTGATACCAAAACCAGGCAAAGACTTCACTAAAAAGGAAAACTACAGACCAATATCCCTCATGAATATACACACAAAAATCTTCAACAAAATTCTCACCAATAGAATCCAAACTATATCAAAATAATAATACACCATGACCAAGTGGGATTCATACCAGGTATGTAAAGATGGTTCAACATTAGAAAAACAATCAGTGTAATCTATCACATCAAAAAAACAAAGGAAAAGAGCCAAATGATCATATCAATCAATGCAGAAAAGGCATTTGATAAAATCTAGCACTCATTCCTAAAAAAATAAAAATAAAAATAATCTCTCAGCAAAACAGTCATAGAAGGGATACTCCTCAACATGATAAAGGGTATATACACAAAATGAACAGCAAACGTTATTCTCAATGGAGAGATTTAAAGCATTGCTCTTGCAGTAGGAAACAGGCAAGGATGTCCTCTATCACCAGTTCTTTCAACATTGTATTGGAAGTCCTAGCCAGGGCAATAAGGCAAGAAAGAAAAATAAAAGGCATCCACATTAACAAAGAAGAGGTAAAACTATCTGTGTTTGCAGATGACATGGTCCTGTACACAGAAAACCCTAGAGACTCTGCAAGAAAATTACTGAAACTAATTAAAAGTTTCAGAAAAGTGGCAAGATACAAAATCAACATACAAAAATCAGTTGGCTTCCTCAACACCAGCAAAGAGATCATTGAAGAAGAAATAAGGAAAGCAATACCATTTACAATAGCTACCAAGATGAATAATTAGTTGGGAATAAATCTTACCAGGGACACAAAGACCTATACAAAGAAAACTACTACTATAAGAAACTATGAGAGATCTGCATAAATGGCAGACTATCCGATGCTCATGGATAGGAAGACTGAAAATTGTGAAAATGTTAATACTACCCAAAGTAATCTATACATTCAGTGCAATCTCAATCCAAATTCCATCAAAATTCTTTAAGGACATGGAAAAATCAGCCACTAATTTTATATGGAAAGGAAAGAGAGCACAGATAAGCAAAGCACTACTTAAGAAGAAAAACAAAACAAGAGGGCTCACACTTCCAGATCTCAAAACCTACCATATAGCCACAGTAATCAAAGCACCCTGAGACTGGTACAACAATAGGCATATAGACCAGTGGAACAGACATAGATCCATCCACCTATGGACAACTGATCTTTGACAAAAGGATGAAACCCATTCAATGGGGAAAGATAGTCTCCTCAACAAATGGTGCTGGTAAAACTGGATATCCATCAGCAGAAAAGTGAAACAAATCTATACCTCACACCACACACCAAAATAAACTCAAGATGGAGATGGATCAAAGACCTAATTGTAAAACCCAAAACTATAAAGTTCATCAAAGATGAAACAGGAGAAGACTTATAAGCCTTAATTTATGGTATAAATAGACTATCAAGCATAACCCAAAATGCACAAGCAGCAGAAGAGAAACTAAAGGAGTGGGACTTTCTAAAAATTAAATTCTTATGTGCATCAAAAGATTTCTCCAAAAGAATAAAAAGAGAAAACTACAGACTGAGAAAAAATATTTGGCAATGACATATACAACAAGGGACTTACCTCTAAAGTTTATTAAAAATTTCAACACTTCAATATCAAAAAGACAAATATTCCAATTCAAAAATGGGGAAAGGATATAAACAGACACTTCACCAAAGAAGATATTCAGGCAGCCAACAAACACATGAAGAAATGCTAGTGATTATTAGCCACCTACTCTGTCCTACAGGGTCACTATGAGTCAGAATCAACTCAGTGGCAGTTGAGATAAGACATCATCTCATCTCCAACAATAATAGCTAAGTTTTATAAAACAGGAAAAAAAAAAAATGCCGGCAAAGATGTGGAGAGATAGAAATTCTCATACACTGCTGCTGAGACTGTAAAATGGCACAACCATGCTGGAAAATGGTGTGGTGCTTCCTTAAAAAGTTGGCAATAGAAATACCTTTTGATCTAGCAATTCCATTACTAGGTATACATCCTAAAGAAGTGAGAGCCAAGACAAGAACAGATATATGCACACCCATGTTTATCACAGCACTATTTACAATAGCAAAGAGATGGAAACAACCTAAGTGCCCATCAACAGACAAATGGATAACCCAACTATGGTACATACACACAATGGAATACTATGCAACACTAAAGAATAATGAAGAATCAGAGAATCATCTCATAATGTGGATGAACCTGGAAGAAATATGCTGAGTGAAATAAGTCAATTACAGAAGGAGAAATATTGTATAAGTTCATTACCATAAAAATCAAGGAAAGCTGTACACAGGGAAGGAAATTTTCTTTGTTGTTTACCAGGGATGGGAGGAAGGAAAGGAGATATGAGAGAAAATAGACTGATAATTAAGAGGCAGTTTTGATATGAGTGAAGGTATTTAAAAAAGAAAGAAAGAAAGATTAGCCATTAGTTTTTGAAGCTAGGTTATGGGCACATGGAGGTTCATTATAGTAGTCTGTTTGTGTTAGAAATATTTTATATAATTTAAAAAAAAACAGCTTTTACATGGATTTTTAAAAATATGTATGTATATTAAAATCACGGCCAAGTAATAAAGAAAATTTTCACCTGCTGCCCAAGTTTCTTTCCCACATGGAGGCCAGAGCTGATATTCAGATTGCTTTCCTACAACCAAGCAAAGAGAGGTAAAATCTCTTTGCAGACATACCGTTTTGGTAATGATCATTTCCTACCTGGATTTTCATCTTTGAAATTTTAAAGGGAACTATAGAACTCCATTCAATAAACAATGTTTGCATAGTTCTTCTTGGTAAGACTTCTCTGGAGATACGTGTAAGCACAAGTTAGATTTAAAAAGAAACTTCCACCTAAAGAGCTGTTTCTAAGAGCTAACCAAAATTACAAGAGTCATGTGAAAGCGTGCTGCAAACACCATCTTTCCCCAAGCCCAGAGTCTGTCTGCTTTCTAAGTGATACATCTGTTCTGAATAATTTCTTCTGCTCCATGTGCTCTACTGACATGAGAGTTAAAGAGGTGGTAAAGTTGATTTAAACTGGGCAGTGCGAACATCAATGGGCAGTTTGCATCAAGTCTAGAGGATAAAAAGTAGATTCAGAATGTACTGGGAATTCATCATAACTCCAGATTACTCTCTTTCATAGGGTTGCCAGATAAAATACATGCCAAATATTACATGGGACATACTTATACTTAAAAAGCATTTCTTGCTTATCTGCAATTCAAATTTGACTGGGCAACTTGTATTTATATTTGCTAAGTCTGGCAACCCTACTCTTAGGTTAAATTGTTTCTGTGGGAAGGAGTTTATGTTGCTTTATTTAAGTATTCATAAAGTCAGTAATAGCTGACATGCTCATCAATCTTCCAGAATAGAAACATTCCCAAAAGTATGCTAGGAAAAAAAAAGATATTAAGAAATTATTTTAAAAGTATGTTCAAAGAAATCCAGCGATTTATACTTCTGCAGCAATAATGGCTATCATTTGAATTGTTGCTTTGTGCCAGGCCTTTGTATACCTATTATTAACTATGAGGCCCTGGGTGGTAAAATGGTCAACACACTCAAGTGCTAACTGAAAGAATGGAGGTTCAAGTCCATACAGAGATAACTTGGATGAAAGTCCTGGTTATTTACTTCCAAAAGGTCAGCCATTGAAAACCCTTTGAGCACAGTCCTAATCTGTCACATATGGTGTTGTCATAAATCATAATCAATTCGATGGCAACTGTTTTGTTTTGTATTGTCTTTCATTAACTATTAATTAAACAAACAAAAAACAAAAAACAAACCCTCACTGCAATTGAGTCAATTCAACTCATAGTGACCCTTCCTTGGGTTTCCAAGGTGGTTATCTCTACAGAAGTAGATTGCCCAACCTTACTTCCGAGGAGTGGCTGGTGGGTTTGAACCACTAGCCTTCTGGTTAGCAGTCAAATGCCTTAGGCACTCCACCACCAGAGCTCCCTTTATTAACTATGGGGTAGGTTATTTTTGTTCTTATTTTAGAGACGAGGAAACTGAGTCCCAGAGGAAGGGCAAGAGTTGCTGACTAACTGCTGAACGGTGGTCATTTGGCACCAAGTCCTGGGCTATTTTTATCCCACCAGACTAATTAACCTTCTTTCCAGGTTCAGTGGACTCATCAGTGGCTTCTTGAACTTTACAACTTTGTGTTCATTTAGGTCTTCATATTTCTAGTGAGGAATCACTCCTTCAACATTTTCATTTCAGGTCAAGTGCCATGAAGCTATCAAATAACTCTCAATGATACAATGATTACGATGTGTCTGCTCATCACTGTGGTCACAACAGAGGTACTTCAGACCTTGCATTATAGTTTATGAAGCAGGGATGGAAATTATGCAGGACATGTGCTCCCACCTCTCTCAGCCAAGGAAGATATTGCTAGTCTATTACATACAGTAGCCTTCCCTACAGGGTTCAGGCTTGGCTTCAGGGTCTTTCTCAACCTGGCACACCTGGCACACCAACTGATCAGATCCCATAAGTCAGATTAAATCCATTTATCATTGCTGATATAAGAAAACCTTTATGTGTACTAGATGCAGAAACCTTTCTTAATTAGTAAAAAGAAAAATATAGAAAATTATCCAAAAATAAAAACTGCCGAGTATACACAGCTGGAATACAAATTTCCTTATGCAAGTCAAATTCTAATAATCAAGAAGAATCTGTCATTAAATCAGAACACTGGCCAAACAGGCATTTATGTTTATTTTAAACATAATTACAGAAGTGCTTCATGCTATTTCCCAAAAACTAAGGTATCTGGGCACTCAAATCTCTTATCTGTTTTTTCAGGGGGTGCCTTGGCCCAAAAGCAACTTGCTCTTTAATGATGCAGAGGTATCATTATATTATTGAGTTGTGCTGAAATGGGGGTGTGGGGAATGGAGTCAAATCAGGACTTAGTCACATGGGTCAGTATGAACACCTCCAGAAGCAAGCCACAGAAAATCTAACCTACACTGTTTGAACCAAAAGGACAACTGCTGTTTGCTTCACAAGAAGTCCAGAGTTAAGCTGTACTAAGTTTGGTCACTGGTTTCAATGTCATCAAATTTATAAGCTGAATCAATCTTTCCTGTC
>NW_006921628.1:5710801-5713011 GCF_000298275.1 Orycteropus afer afer
TTTTTTAATGATTTTGAGTTTTGTTCCACATTGTTCTGCCACTCTATCCAGGATCTCCTACAGAGATTCCCCTCTGAGTGGTTGACAGTGGTAGCTGGGCATCATTTAGTTCTTCTGGTTTCAGAGTTGTGGAGGCTTAGGATAGCATGGTGTACAGTCACTTGGACTAATTGTTTCCATGTGTCTTCGGTTTTCTTCTTTCTTCTAGACAAGGAGAGACCCACCATTGCATCTAGATGGCCGCTTGCAAGTTTTTAAGATCACAGTCGCTATTCACCAAAGTAGGATGTGGAACAATTTTTTGTGTAGTATGTTATGCCAATTGAGCTTGATGTTCCCTGGGACTATGGTCCCGAACTCACAGGTCCAACTCCTCACTCCCTCTGGGTAGCTGGCTGTGGCCAAGAAGTGTCTACAACCTTGCCCCTTATCAGCTGTACCATATACCTGGGAATTCTTACCGAACATACAAATACACTTGTAGAAACATTGTCAAGCCTATACATGATCTTGGGCACACCCCCTTTGCATAGACATACCTAATAGTTCAGCTTGTACACTCATCTATCCACCTGTATATCAATGTTTGCCTTCACTGACAATGCAGTACAGTATGTGCACAGGATTCATCTTTGTTGTCTGTACCTTCCATGCACCTCTCTAGGTCTTCTTCTTTCTCAATGCCACCGTGTTGATCACTCACATTTGGTACATTGCCCTGCTCTTCACCCAAATCAATACTTGTCTCTACCTATCTAACATGTTCCCTCCCGTCCCCTCCCACCCCTGGTAACCAACAAAGAAATTTTCCTTCTATATATAAAGTTTTCCTTGACTTTTTACATTAATGGACTAATACAATATTTGTCCTTCTGAGATGATTGACTTATTTTACTCAGCACAATGTCTACCAAGTTCATCCATGTTATGTGGTGTTTTGCCAATTCTACATTATTCTTTGGGAATGCATAGTATTCCACTGTGTGTATGTACCATAGTTTGGTTATCCATACTTCTGTTGATGGTTGTTTCCATCTTTTGGCTATTGTAAATAGTGCTGCGATGAACATGGGTGTGCATGTCTGTTCTTGTCATGGCTCTCACTTCTTTAGGATGTATACCTAGTAATGGAATGGCTGGGTCAAATGGTATTTCTAATTCCAACCTTTTAAGGAATCACCATACTGCTTTTCACAGCGGCTGTACTATCTTACAGTCCCACCAGCAGTGTATGAGAGTTCCAATCTCTCCATATTCTTGCCAGCATTTGTTATTTTCTGTCTTGTTGAACTCTGCTACTAGTGCTGGGGCAAGATGGTATCTCATTTTTGTTTGATTTGCATCTCTCTAATGGATAATGATTGTGAGCATTTCTTCATATGTTTGTTGGCTGCCTGAATATCCTCTTTGGTGAAGTGTCCATTCATGTCTTCTGCCCATATTTTAATTAGATTATTTGTCTTTTTCTGTTGAGGGGCAGGAGTTTTCTATAAATTCTAGAGATTAAGTCCCTTGTCAGATATGTCATTGCCAAATATATTTTTTTTCCCAATCTGTACGTTCTCGTTTGACTCTTTTGGAGAAGGCTTTGGAAGCAAATAAAGATTTAATTTTTAGAAAGTCCCATTCACCTAGTTTATCTTCTGCTGTTTGTCCATTTTGGGTTATATTTGATAGTCTATTTATGCCATATATTGTTGTTGTTATGTGCTGTTGAGTCGGACTCAACTAATAGTGACCAATCCTTGGGTTTCTGAGGCAGTATCACTACAGAAGTAGATCGCCCAACCTTCCTTCCAAGGAGTGACTGGTATGTTTGAACTGCCAGCCTTCTGGTTAGCAGTCAAGTGCCTTAGGCACTATGCTACCAGAACTCCTATGCCATATATATATATAGATAGATAGATCTATATATCTATATATTTCCCTAAATGTACCCCTACTTTTTCCTTAAGGAAGTTTAGAGTTTTAAGTTTCACATTTAAGTCTTTTATCCATCTGGAGTTAGTCTTTGTGTATGGTGTGAGGTACAGATCTTGTTTAATTTTTCTGCAAATGGATATCCAGTTTTGCCAGCACCATTTCTTAAACAGACAATCTCTTCCCCATTTACAATTTTGCCGGGTATATAATTCTTGGTTGAAAATTTTTCTTTTTCAGGGTTTTATATATACCATCCCATTGCCTTCTCGCTTGCATGGTTTCTGCTG
>NW_006921628.1:5725067-5736586 GCF_000298275.1 Orycteropus afer afer
GACTCAACAGCACCTAACAACAACAAGATTTCCAATACAATGTTGAATAGAAGTGGTGACAGAGGGCATCCTGTCTGCTTCCTGTTCACAAAAGAAATGGTTTCAGTCTCTCTCCAATGAGAATAATATTGGCAGTTGGTTTTGTATATATGCCCTTTATTATGCTTAGGAATGTCCCTTCTATTCCTATTTTGCTGAGAGTTTTTATCAGGAAAGGGTGTTGGATTTTATCAAAAGCTTTTTCTGCATCGATTGATGTGATAGGTGGTTCTTTTCCTTTATTTATGTGGTGGATGACATTGATTGTTTTTCTAATGTCAAACTATCCTTGCATACCTGATATGAACCCCACTTGGTCTTAATGAATTATTTTTTTGATATGTTGTTGGAGTCTATTGGCTAGGATTTTGTTGAAGATTTTTGCATTCCATGAGGGGTATTGGCCTATAGTTTTTCTTTTGAGTGATGTCTTTCCCTGGCTTTGGTATCAAGATAATGTTTGCTTCATAAAATGAATTTGGGAGGATTCCATCCTTTTCTATGTTGTGGAATAGTTTGGTGTCAGTTCTTCTCTTAAAGTTTGGTAGAATTCTCCAGTGAAACTGTCTGGGCCAGGACTTTTTTTTGTTGTTCATAATATTTTTTTTATGACCTGTTAAATTTCTTCTTTTGTTATGGATCTGTTCAACTTTTCCACCTCAGTCTCTGTTAGTGTAGGTAAGTGGTGTGTTTCTAGAAATCTGTGTATTTCTTCCAGATTTTCAAATTTGTTGAAGTACAGTTCTTCATGTTGTTATTGTTGTTGTTGTGTGCCATCATGTTGGACCCAACTCATACTTGGGTTTCCAAGGTGATATGACTATGGAAATACATTGCCCAACCTTCCTTCCGAGGATTGGCTGGTGGGTTTGAACCACCAGCCTTCTGGTTAGCAGTCAAGTGCTTAGGCACTATGCTACCAGAGCTCCTGATATTATCCATTTTATGTCAGTTGGTTCTGTTGTGATGTTGCCCATTTCGTTTCTTATTTGTGTTATTTGTATTCCCTTCCTCTTTTCCCTTGTTAAATTTGCTAGTGGTTTGTCAATTTTATTAATCTTTTAAAAAATCCACTTTCTAATCTTATTGATTTTTTTCTATTATCTATTTTCTGCTTCATTTATTTCTGCTCATATCTTTATTATTTCCTTTCTTTGGGTGACTATAAGCTTTTCTTGCTATTCTTTTTCTAATTGTTGGAAATGTTGGTTTAAAGTGTTAATTTTGGCTCTTTCTTCTTTTTTGATGTGTGTATGTACTGCTATAAATTGGCCTCTGATCACTACTTTTTCTGTGTCCCAAAGACTGCAGTATGTTGCATTTTCATTCTCATTTGATGCAAGGAATTTTTTAATTTCATTTCTTCCCTTACCCAGTTGTTTTTAAGGAGAGTGTGTTTAGTTTCCATCTGTTTGCTCTTTTACCACTGATCTTTCTATCATTGATTTCTAATTTTACAGCATTATGATCTGAGAAGATGCTTTACAGTATTTCAATGCTTTTAAATTTATTAAGGCTTGCTTTATGGCCTAACATATGGTCTATCATGGAGAATGTTCCATGTGCACTGGAAAAGAATGTATAATGTGCTGTCTTTGGGTGAAGTACTCTGTAGATGTCTATAAGGTCAAGTTGGTGGATTGTACTGTTTAGCTCTTCTGCGTTTTCATTGAGTTTCTTTCCAGTTGTTCTTTCATTGAAAGTGGTGTATTAATGTCTCCCACTATGACTGTGGAGTCATCTATTTGCCTTTTCAATTGTTTTAAAGTCTGATTTATGCATTTTGGGGCTCTTTTATTGGGTCCATAGATATTTGTTATGGTTATATTTTCCTGTTCAATTGAACCTTTAATCATTATTATAATGTCCTTCCTTATTTCGTATGGTGGTTTTTGTCTTAAAGTCAATTTTATCAGAAATTAAAATTGCCACTCCTGCTCCCTTACGGTTGCCATTTGCTTGATATATCTTTTTCCATCCTTTGATTTTTAGTCTTTTTTGTCTTTGTCTCTAAGGTGTGTCTCTTGTAGACAGCATATTGATGGGTTATGTTTTCTTATCCAGTCTACAACTCTCCATCTCTTGAGTGGTGCAGTTAATCCATTGACATTCAGTGTAATTGTCGACAAGTATGAATTTGTTGCTGTCATTTTGTTATGTGTTTTTTCATGGTGTTGCTGATTTCTTTGTTCCATGTAAATTTCCATCCTGATCTCATTATGTTTATGAATTGTGTTATCATTTCCTTTGTTGCTATTGTTTTAGTATTTGCTAAATGTTTTTGCTTGTCCTCTTTTTTCTTGTGATGTGAAGTTTTATCAATTTTCTTTGAGGTTACCCTGTGATTTATAATTTTCTCCTTGAGTTAGAACAGTCCATTCTAGCCTGCAACTCTTTTGACTTCCTCACCATTTAGAAGTTCTGTAACTACACTGTTTTTTTCCCTCTTTTTGTTTTGTAGTTGTTCTCATTTGCCAGTTGATGTCTCTGCTTCCCTGTTTAAAATGTTGTTAGCTTATTTTACTTTGGACACTTCCATAGCAGTGTTGGTTTCTGGGTTATGTCATCTTGTGTATTAATGGTTAGTTGTTGTTTGCTATTATTGGTTCTCTATTCAAAGAACTCCCTTTAGTATGTCTTGTAAAGTTGGTCTGATTTTATGAAATTCCCTTAATTTCTGCTTATCTGGAAGTGTCCTGATTTCACCATCATATCTGAAAGACAATTTTGCCAGACATATAATCCTTGGTTGGAAATTTTTCTCTTTCAGGGTTTTATATATACCATCCCATTGCCTTCTTGCTTGCATGGTTTCTGCTGAGAAATCAGAGCTTAGTCTTACTGGATGCCCTGTGTAAGTAACTTTTTGTTTTTCCTGTGCTGCTTGCTTTCAAGATTTTTTCTTAGTCTTTGGTTTTGGTGAGTTTGATGATGATAAGTCTTGGTGATTTTCTTTTGGAGTCTGTCCTGTTTGGGGTTTGTTGGACTTCCTGAATGGATATATTCTCATCTTTCATCATATCAGGGAAGTTTTCTTCCAACAAGTCTTGGACAATTTTCTCAGTGGTTTTATTTTTCTCTTCCTGTTCTGCAATTCCAGTTACATGTAGGTCATTCCTTTTGATGGAAACCTAAGGCTCTCTTTATTTTGTTTTGATCTTTTTTCTAATTCATCCTTTTCCAAAGATGTATTCAGGTATTTGTCTTCAATTTCATTAACTTTGTCTTCCATTGTTTCAATTCTACTCCTTTACCCTTTCAATGTATTATCTATTTCTGAAAATTTAGTATTAATGTTCTTGATTTCTATCTGTAGATTTTGTATCATTTCTAATTTTCCATTTATTTTGTCATTTTGTTCTTTTACTTTCTTCCAAAATTTTTCTAGAGGTTTGTCTATGTTTTCCTTAATTTTGTCAGTGTTTTCATTGATCTCTCAATCCTCTGAAGATAACTAAGTATAATTCTTTTGAATTCCATATCAGGGCATTCCAATGCTGCTTCTTCCTCAGGGATGTGCTCTAGGTCTGTATACTGGTCCCTTGTTTCTACCACTTTATCTTGCTTCTTTGTATGGACTGTGAAGATCTCCTGTCTTGGAGACATTGTGACATTGTTGTATTTACATCTCTGTTAACTGTTTGTGAAGAGCAGTTAAGAATAAGTCAGGCTCTTCTTGGTGGTCATTTATCATTGGCCAGTTGGTGGAGTAGGAAGTGGTGGTTCTCACTCAATAAGTGGAGCTGCATGAGGTGTAGGTGTGGTTCCATCATATAGGAATGGTTGCTGTCTCCCATACAGTTCTACAAAAGCAATGATCAATAAAACATCAAAAAAGTAACAGCAAGTGGACATAAAACACACCATATAAACACACAGGAACAATCACCCAAAAAAAAGGAAAAAGAAAAGAGAAGAAAAATAAATAAAATTCACAATATCTGGAGAGGGGGCAATTAGAGAAAAGAGGTAGAGTAGGAGAATAATGAAGATAAAAATAGGAAAAATGCAAAAAGAAAAACAAGGAATGGGGTTAATCATCAGAAGAAAAACAAATGGTACTCAGGAACAGATAAAAGAGAAAAAACTGAAAACTAGAATCTGGGAAGAACAAAGAATAATAAAAAAAGGATTAAAAAGAAGAATAGTAATAATTTTTAAACAGACAAAAACAAACAAACTTAAAAAAAGAAAGGAAGAAATATCTGGGCAGGGTAGGGTAGGGCACCCAGGCTCCGTCAGAGCACACAGACTGGAATCTAATTCCTGCCAGCCCAGACGGTGGGTGGGATTGAGGGATAGCGGCACCTCTGTTCACCAAGAAGGTGTGGGGTATAAGAGTAACATGGGAATATCACATCTTTCCAGTCATTCATGTCTGGAATGTCCTTGAGGTTCCTGGCACCTAGAGCCTATTCTTAGGTCCCTAGAATCTGAGAGAATGCTGTTACTTTAAATATCCAAAATGGTAAAATGTTTGTAAACATTCAAAGTGATCGCGCCCTCTGGACAGACGAAAGTCCACAGCTCATCCTGCCTTCCTCTCGCTGCTTCCCCTTTTATTCACTGGCCACCAGTACAGTTCTCCATGCAGCCCCTGGCTAGCAGGGCCTATTTTTAGGTTAATTCTTAGGTCCTTATACCACTTGGCAATATCTAAGCTGTTCATGCCATCAGGATCACTGAACACAGCTCCATATGTCTCCTTTTTTGGTGTTTTCATGCAGGTTTTTCTACTAGTTGAAGTTTAGTCCACTTTTGTATCCTTCCTTTCAAAGTTCAGGGATCCAGGATTATTTTCTGTATCTGTACTAATTGGTTTCCCTTTTCTTTGTTGAAGAGGGTCTGTGTAGTTTGTCTGCCTATTCCACTATCTTACCAGAACCCCCCATGTCTGCTATCTTTAGTATGTTGGCAATATCTCCCTATGGTCACAAGAAGACTGCCCACTCCAAGCAACATGTCTTTACACTATACTATCCAGACTCCAAAGGGGAGGAAAAGCAAGGAGACCTTTCCCCTCTCCCTAAAAAAAAAAAAAAATGTTTTCCCATTTTGCCTCTCTCTCTTAATCAGAAATTGCTCAGAAAACTTTTACTATTGTGGGGTAACATGCTTATCCTTTGGCCAACCACAATAACTAGACCAGTGGCTTCCAACCCTATCTGTATCTTAGAATCATCTGGAATGATTTTAGAAAATACTAATGTCCTAATCCCATCCTAGAGATTTTTATACAATTGATCTGGTATATGGATCAGGCCTGATATTTCTTCAAAGCACCCCACTGAGAACCTAGACCAATTGAGATTCACCCTTTGACAGAAAAGAGGGTCTGCCACACTCTAGAACTTGTCTTCTCAAATAAATCCTTGTTTTTAGTTGATTTTTTGCTCTTTTTCACAAAGTAAGTCAATCATTATTAGAGAAAGGATATGCTCTGGTGTTATGGATTGAATTGTGTTCCCAAATTATATATGTTGAAGCCCTAACACATGTACCTATAAATATGACCCTTTTTGGAAATACAAATTTTTTCTTTTGTTATGTTAATGAGATCATGCCAGAGTAGAGCAGGTCTTAAACCTTATCATCTTTAAGTGGTATCTTAGAAGAAGAGCAGAATACACACAGAGATGAACACATAGGGCAAGATGGACACCATGTAAAGACCCATCTACAAGCAAAGGAACATTAAAGATTCCCAGCAGACACCAGAAACTAAGAAAGAGACCCACAGAAAGAATCAGTATGGCTGAGACCCTGATTTGGCCTTTTAGCCTCCAGAACTGTGAGAAAATAAATTTTTGTTCTTTAAAGCCACCCATTTATTGCCTGTGTTTTTTGTTTTGTTTTTTGCTACAGCAACAATAGGTAACTAAGACATTTGGCAATAAGATTTGTCGTCATGAATGTCCCACCATAAAACCAGGATAGCAGAGGCCAAATGATATACATGGAATAGCCAGGCTCTGAACACAGAGACAAACAGAGGGAAGATAGTCATGTGACAATGGTGTTATGCTGCAGCTACAAGCCAAGTACTCCTGATGCTACTAGAAACAGAGAGAGACAAGAAAGGCTCTTCCCCTGGATCCTTCAGAAAGAACATGGCTCTACTGACAACCAGAATTCATACTACTTAGCTTCTAACACTATGAAACAATAAATATCTGTTCCTACCAGCCACTTTGTGGAAGAAAGATGAGGCGTCTGTTTCCATAAAGATTTACAGCCTTGGAAACCCAGGAGGGTCACTCTGAGTTGGAATTTACTTGATGGCAGTGAATTTGGTTTGTTTTTTTTAACAATCCACCTGGTTTGTGGTATTTTTTTATGGCAACCCTAGGAAATAAGAACATAAAGGACACTCCAACAGCCACATTCCCAGGGATTGGCCAATGGTCAACCATGGTTCCTAGAGTCAGAAAAGGAGAAAGCAATCATATCTGCAATAGGAACTCTTTTCACACACAATCCTAAGGGGCTCATTTACAGAGAAATGCACCTAATATTGGGCGGACAAAGATGGAGGAAATGTGTAGCAATTTTCCTTTCAAAAAGTTGAAAAGAAGATGTTATGGATTGAATTATGTCCCAAAAAAGTATGTGTCAACTTGGCTAGGCCATGATTATCAGTACTATGTAATTATTCTCTATTTTGTGATCTGATGTAATTATCCTATGTGTTGTAAATCCTAATGTCTATGATATTAATGAGGCAGGATTAGAGGGAGTTATATTAATGAGGCAGTGTTAGATTGTATCTTATGTCTGTCTCTTTTGAGCTAAAAAAGGGATTAAACAAGTGACCTCCTACCACCAAGAAAGGAGAGCCAGGAGTGGAGTACATCATTTGGACCCAGGGTCCCTGAACTGAGAAACTTCTAGACCCAGGGGAAGACTGATGATAAACACTTTCTCCTAGAGCCAAGAGAGAAAGTCTTTTCCTGAAGCTGGTATTTTGAATTCAGATTTGTAGCCTCCTAAACTGAGAGAGAATAGATTTCTGTTTGTTAAAGCCATCCACTTGGGGTATTTCAGTTATAGCACACTAGATAACTAACACAGAGGTCAAAATTAAGAGAATTGTGAGTTTCAGGGAACTGGAATAAGACAAACAGAATATTTGATCAAGTCAATAGAAAAAGACACTAAAATAATTATTTTTTTTTCTTTCTCTTTGTCTTCTCAGTAGAAAAGGAAGGAAACATAAACAGGAAATGTTGACTGGAAGCATTTGGAAGGGTGCTTGTTAGCCCTTCTCTGCTTGTTTCAGAGTAGCCAGCCCTACTTTGATAGCAGACACAGAAGCCGATGATGAGCCTGGGAGAGTGCATGGCCTTTGGGGTCAAGCAAATCCAGTGTGGTCTATAGTTCAGGAAGCAAATAACCACAGAAAATCACACCATTCCTCTGATCTTGGTTTCCTCTTCTGTATCAGTGACATCCAGCACCTACATCATGGATGGAGATGATGATCAGTAATCCATAGCAGATTGCTTGGTGAGTGCCCTATCTACTCCTCATTCCTTCCTAGGGAGCTAAGGAAATTGACCCCTGATTAGCTAACTTTCAGGTGTGTATTTACTTTATTCCTGAATTGAGAAGGTATTCAGTTTGGTGGTGTTTACAACAAAAATATTTTAGCCTTTGGCCTAGCGGATTCTGAAATAGTGAAAATTAAAGGAAAAAAAATATATATACACACACACACATTATATATGTAACTATTTGTGTATGTAGCTCTTAGCTATCACCTACAGAATAAAATCAAGACCCCTTTGTCCAGTACAAAACAGATGTTCAATAAATCTTTGTCAAAGGAAGGAAGACGGTTACCAATCTTTTTTCTGCTGTGGACGCCTTTGGCAGTCTGGTGAAATTATGGATTTTGCATCAGTTAGCTTTTGCTGTTGTAACAGATTATCTGAAAATTTAGTGCCTTAAAGTAACAGACATTTAATTTTCATGATCCTGCAGGTCAGCCATTTTGGTTGAACTTTGTTGGACTGTTCTTATAGTCTGAGCCAGCTGTTTCATGTGTTTATTGCCAGCTGGTGAGCTGCAGCTGGGACTGGCTGAACTCTGCTGAGGTAACTGTGGACTAGGGTCCTTCTTTACTTAGTCTCTCATTCTAAACAGGAACCAGCCAACCCAGATTCACAAAAACAAAACAAAATCAAAATGAGCCAGTTGCCATTGAGTCGATCCTGACTCATAGCTACCCTATAGAAAAGAGTAGAACTGATCCCATTAGATTTCTAAGGCTGTAACGTTTATGGAAGTAGCCTGCCACATCTTTCTCCAACAGAGCACTGGTGGGTTCAAACTACCGAACTTTCAGTTAGCAGCCAAGCGTTTAGCCATTGTGCCATGAGGGCTCCACCCAGAGGGTGGAGAAATAAACTCCACCTCCAGATGGGAGGAGGTATAAATTTTGTAATAATCTACGACAGACACCTTTCCAGAATGTTTTTAAATTCATAAAATAAAATCTGTAGGATTAAAGATGAAATAGAGTTCTGATGGATCAATTCAGATCCTGCCAGTCAAAGGAGCTGTAAAAATGTTCTGATGACAAATCCAGGGGGATTACATTTTCACTTCTCTTGTTCAAAGGACTGCTCTTATTTATTTTTTAAAAATTTTTTATTGTGATTTGGGTGCAAATTTACAAAGCAGATTCATTTTGCTCTCCACAGTTCATGCACATTTGGTTTCACAGCCCCAGCGATCCCCAACCATAAAAATTTTTCCTCCCATAGCCTCCCTGTGACAATCACTTCCCTGTGCTGCCTTACCTACACATTCCTATCTGTCCAACTTACCCTCTGTGCAAATACTGTCCTTCTGGTGTCTCATAGTTGATTGATCTAGGGGGTGCATTTCCCTCAGGTAGGTGGGTGCATCTCCCTGGGGTAGGTGTTCTTCTTGTAGGTCTTTCTATTATTTGGCTGAGAGCTAATCCATGGAAGTGAGTCCAATTTCAAGCTCGAAAGATAACCCAGGGCCATAGTCTTCGGGGTTATACCAGTTTCTATCTGAACAGTAATTCTGGTCATTTTTGTGTTTTTGAATTTGTTCCACATTTTTCCTCCCACTCTATCCAGGATCTCCAGTTTGGATCCCTTTATGACTGGTTGGCTTAGTAGCCAGGCACCATCTAGTTCTTCTGGTCTCAGTGTCGTGAAGGCTGAGGTCCCCATGATCCATCATATCCTTGGACTTATTGTTTCCAAATGACTTTGATTTTCTTCACTATTCTGTGATCCAGACAAAGGGGGACCAATTGTTGCATCTTAGATGGCAACTCAAAAGCTTTTAAGACTCCAGTCACTACTCACCAGAGTAGGATGTACAGGACCTTTCTCATTTTAATTGATTGATGTAACAACCAAGTCCAACTATCTGCTAGCCACAGAATTTAAAGTGGCCATGGCAGAGTGAACCTCTGTCCCCACAGAACATTCAGTCCAGCATTGTGCTGGCTTTTTTTGTGCTCCACTGGGCAGCAGCCACCTTCTGGCAATTCAGCCAGAGAAGGGAGGTGGTCTAAAACCTCTAATATTGCTTGGAGATGTTGTTCCAAGTAGCTCTAAAAATGTACCCATACCACTGTTTGAACCATATAAGCATTAAACAGCCAACCTGATATATCACAAGAAAAGAAACAACCTTAAGCACAATGATTATCTTTGAAGCATTGGGAAAAGTAGTCTCCTAGAGTTCTCTAGGGGAACTCCACTCTAATTCCCTGAAAACACTATTCACTACAAATTCATCATAGAAAACCCACATCCAAATGTTGAAAAGTTTCCCCTTACCCTTATCTTGGAAAGAAAAAGAGAGGGAAAGAAATCAGTATTGGTGGAAAGGGGCATTTATGTTAAAAGGTGGGGAAAAGTTAGAGAAGTAAACACTGTATAGTCATGCCAAGTATGAAATGTAAATTTTTCTTTTGGATTCCCTAGTGGCCTTTGGCCACCACTCATCTGTCAGTTTGTAGTACTGTGGTGGCTTGTGTGTTGCTGTGAGGCTGGAGTCTATGCCACCAGTATTTCAAATACCAGCAGGGTCATCAATGGTGTACAGGTTTCAGTGAAACTTCCAGACTAAGACAGACTCAGAAGAAGGAAGGGGCCATCCACTTTTCAAACAATTGACCAGTGAAAACCTTATGAATAGCAGGGAAACACTGTCTGATATATTACTGGAAAACTTTATGAATCCCCTGAAATACTGTCCAAGATAATGCCAGAAGATGAGCCCCTCAGGTCAGAAGGCACTCAAAATATGACTGGGAAAGAGCTGTCTCAACAGAGTAGAGCCGACCTCCATGATGTGGGTAGAGTGAAGCTTTCAGGACCTCCATTTACTGATGTGGCACGACTCAAAATGGGAAGAAACAGCTGCAAACATCCATTAATAATTGGAACATGGAATGTACAATGTATGAATCTAGGAAAATTGGAAGTTGTCAAAAATGAAAAAGAATGCATAAAGATATCCTAGGCATTAGTGAGCTGAAATAGACTGGTTTGGGTCCTTTTAAGTCAGACAACCATATGATCTGCTATGCTGGAAATGACAAACTGAAGAGGAATGGTGTGGCATTCATTGTCATAAAGAATGTTTCAAGATCTATCCTGATGTACAGTGCTGTCAGTGATAGGATAATATGCATACTCCTACAAGGAAGACCTGGGAGCTCTGGTAACGTAGTGCCTAAGGCACTTGACTGCAAACCAGGAGGCTGGTGGTTCAAACCCACCAGCCACTCCTTGGAAGGAAGACTGGGCAATCTACTTCCATAGTGTTACTGCCTCAAAAACCCAAGGAGGGGTCGCTATGAGTTGAGTCTGACTTGATGGCACACAACAACAAGGAAGACCAGTTAATACTACTATTACTCATATTTATGCACCAACCACCAAAGCCAGAGAGAGGGAAATTGAAGATTTTTACGAACTTCTGCAGTCTGAAAATGACGAAACATGCAATCAAGATTATCAGTGTTAATTATCACTGGTAATTGGAATGCACAAGTTGGAAACAGAATCACTGGTAGTTGGAAAATATGGCCTTGGTGATAGAAATAACACTGAAAATCACATGATAAAATTTTGCAAGACCAATGACTTATTCATTGCAAATACCTTTTTTTCAACAACACAATTAATAGCGCCACACATGGACTTTGCCAGATGGAGTACACAGGAATCAGATCAACTACATCTGTGGAAAGAGGCAATGGAGAAGCTCAATATCTTCAGCCAAAACAAGGCCAAGAGCTGACTGTAGAACAGACCATCAGTTGCTCATATGCAAGTTCAAGTTGAAGCTGAAGACAATTAAAACAAGTCCAAGAGAGCCAATATATGACTTTGCTTATATCCCTCCTGAATTTAGAGACCATCTAAAGAATAGATTTGATGCATTGAACACCAATGACTGAAAACCAAAGGAATTGTGGGATG
>NW_006921628.1:5737431-5745879 GCF_000298275.1 Orycteropus afer afer
TTTTATTGGCAATTCAAAAGCATTCAACTGTGTGGATCATAACAGATTATGGATAATATTGAGAAGAATGGAAATTCCAGCACACTTGATTGTGGTCATTAGGAACCTGTGCACAGACCAAGAGGCTGTCGTTTGAACAGAACAAGGGGACACTGCATGGTTTAAAATCAGGAAGGGAGTGCATCAAGTTTTATCCTTACACCATACTTATTCAATCTGTATGCTGAACAAATAATCCAAGAGGCTGGAGTATATGAAGAACAGAGCATCAGGATTGGAGGAAGACTCATTAACAACCTGAGATATGCAGACAACACAACTTTGCTTACTAAAAACAAAGATGACTTGAAGCACTTTCTGATGAAGATTAAAGAGTTCAGTCTGCAGTATGGATTACATCTCAAAATAAAGAAAACAAAAATCCTCACAACTGAATCAATAAGCAGCATCATAGCAAATGGAGAAAAGACTGAAGTTATGAAAGATATTCATATTACTTGGTTCCAGAATCAACACCAATGGAAGCAGCAGTCAGGACATCAGATGATGTATTGCATTGGGAAAATCTGCTACAAAAGACCTCTTACAAGCGCTGAAGAGCAAAGATGTCTCCTTGAAGACTAAGGTGTGCCTAATCCTGGCCATGATATTTTCAATTGCCTCATATGCATGTGAGAGCCAGACAATGAACAAGGAAGACCAAAGAAGAGTTGATGCTTTTGAGTTATTTTGCTGGCGAAGAATACTTAAAGTACCATGGACTGCTGAAAGAACAAACAAATCTGTCCTGGAAAAAGTGCAGCCAGAATGCTCCTTGGAAGTGAGAATGGCCAGACATCATCTCACCTACTTTGGTCATGTTGTTAGAAAGGACCATTCCCTGGAGAAGGATATCATGCTCGGTAAAATGGAGGATGAGTGAAGAAGGGGAAGGCCCTCAACAAGATGGACTGACACAGTGGCTGTAACAATGGGCTCACGTATGGCAAGGATTGTGAGGCTGGCACAGGGCCAGACAGTGTTTCGTTCTGTCGTATATAGGGTCGTTATGAGTCAGAGCTGACTTGATGGCACCTAACAACAATGACAAGTGGCCTTTGGCATAGTTTTGTGACTGTGTTAGTTGAAATATTTTAATATTCAAGCTATCAGTTTTATTCTAAATGGACATAATGCTAGAACGTGATCCTCACTAGAGCTCAAACTCCCCCTGGCCAGGGATTATGTCCTTTCCCAGGACTCAACGCCACACCTCATAAGCACTTCATTATTATTTAAAGACTAAATAAATGAATAAGCAAAAAACTGATCCAGAAACTATAGAATTATAATTATTTAATTCTATATTCTATATTTATCATTTCCTTCCTATCTTTACACCTGATTTAAAATCACACAGCTCTAATGCTTTATCTGATATTGTATACATAATTATTTCTCTGGGCAATATTGAGCTTAAGTGATTTCCTTCCTGGCATATTCTAGTGCTTTGATCTTGAAAAATCTTGCCTGCAACTTTAAAGGATGTTATAACCCTGAAAATAAATTTTAAAATACTACTTTTCTATTTTAAGCCTATAGTAAATAACAGACTGAGTTTATAAAATGTAGTCTCGTCTAGAAGAAAGTAGGTAAAATGAAATATTTTTAATAAACCTTGGGCTCCAACTCTAGAGGGGGATGAATTCCTGCCACCCTTCTCTGGACACACTGGACTTTTGAGCAAAAAGCTACAGAGAAGGGAATTATACTAAACTCCTTGCCCTGCCCATCCATTTACACTCACAGCCTCCTGGAAAGGAACCACGGAGTCATTAGCTGTTGTTGCCTGGTGAGCATCTTTTCTCTGTTAAGTAACTGTACCATAATTTTCTTTGGAATATGCAGATCCCATTGAAAGTAGTCTCAGTGGACTGTCGATCATGACCCTGCTCAGCCCAGAGATGACCTCTTAACTCAAGCAAGTCCATTCAGCTGTTCTTTCCTGAGAATGAGTCATGACCAGAAACAAAAAAAGTTGAAGTGTATTCATTCCAACAGTGCCCCCTGATATTCATTAGTTTGTGACTGGTGGCACTGGTGCCAGTAAGATCCCATGTCATGGCTAGATTCCTGTCCTTTGAGCTACCTCAAGTCTTTCCATTAAATCTTGATTTTGCTTTTGTGTTTTGTTTAGATTGGCCAGAATCACTTGTTTTTGCTGCTTGCAACCAGAAAATTCTACTTAAGCTGGAATTAAGAACACTAATTGTACAAATGACTTCAAATATAAGAATCAGCACAAAGCCAATTCTTATGAGGTGGAGGTCAAACCCATCCCAGATTTCCATATTCTCCAAGCTACTGTACCACTCCATCTCTAACACCAGCCACTCTCCACCCCCTCAGCACTTGTTCATTGCAGTGTGGTTTTGGCAATTTACTGCAACATCTCACAGAACTCACAAACTGGACTTACAGCTAAGTAGTTTATTAAGAAAAAGGGTACAACTTGGGGTTAGGATTAACAGGCTACAACTTGGGATCTAGATCAGGAAGCATGTAAGCAAAGTCTTCCTTCTTCAGTACAAGACAGCTCTCTCAGGTCATGCAGGCCTCTTCTTGGCCCCCTGAGGACAGATTCCTCTGGGCCCTGCTGTCTGTCACCACTAGCTTTGCTGCTGGTCCCCTTCCAGGCCTCTCGCTATCTTCAGTATTACAGCCCTTGACTGTGTTACAGCTCTTTTAGAAGGCTCCTTATCATCTCTCTCTCTGTGCTCCTTCTCTCTTCTTTCTTCCTTCTGCTTTTTCCTGCTGCTTCTCTTCCTGCTTCTGTCTATAAAACTTCTGTGGGGCTGGCTGCATATATATATATATATATATACACACATACACACACATAACCCCTTGACAATTTCAAAGCATGGCCCCACCCAGCAGGGGGCCACAAACTGACCACTCCTTTCTCAGTAGGCCACAGATACTTCATTTGCATAGTAGACTACAACTCACCTCATTTGCATAGTCTATTGACCAATCCCTGCAGTTACAGGGCTAGACAAAAAGTCAAGTTGCTTACAACTTACCAGGAAGTGTCAATCAACTTAGACGAAAATAACAAACCTTCTGTGGTAGAAAGTAGGGTAAAGGTAACTCCTCAAGGTTTCAGGGGAAATTTTTCTCAAGTTGTTTTTCCAAAGAATCAAGGCAAAAGTCCACATAAAGAAACTCATTTCACCACAATAATCTGATTAGGTTTAAAGTTACTGAAATTCATCTGGTAGCCTGGGGTTAAGCTTGGACATGGTTAGAAATACAGTGAGCCCTATGGCATAGTAAGAAATAGAATACGGCCATACTAAACTATGTTACAGAAGGAGTTTCCTTATATGGTAAGGGTGGACCCTTCAGTGCTGGCACAGCTCACCTTTAGCCCACTAATAAAAAAGCCCAATGAACCCAGAGATTAAAGTTCTTTCCACTGCAGATTTCTCACTCCATCTGGCCAACTCTACCCAAAATGCTAATATCTCCAGTTTTAAGGGAGAGCTCTATGAAATGCAGGCAGCATCTGGAAGCCATGTCCACTCCCTAGGTGCTTCTGTGTCCTCTGCACTGTGTACTTGCTGGTTCAGTGACACAACAAAGGGAAGACTATCCTAAACCAAATTTGAGTTATCCTTCGCTCCAATTCTAAGTCTAGCTCACTTTTTGTGGCCTGGCAAAGCTTAGGGATGGCCTCAGATCAAGGCCATGGACATGGGAAGAGACAATGAGGTCCCAAAGAAGGAATATTGTCAGGTCAGCCAAGTGTGCTGACCTCTGCACTAGGAGTCAGGTAGAAGGAAACCTTCAATGTACATCCAACAGGCAAAGGAAACTAGAACCTGCTTGTTATGGATTGAATTGTGTCCCCCAAAAACATGTACTGTAATTCCTAATCCCTACACTTGTAAATGTAACCCCAGTTGGAAATGGGTTCTTTTTTATGCTAATGGAACATAACAGTATAGAGTGTGTCTTAAACCAATCACTATATTTTTTATTATTTATTTATTTATTTTTGCAACCCCTCCTTGGGTTTCCAAGGTGGTACCTCTATGGAAGTAGATCGCTTTATTTATTTATGTATTTTTATTGTGCTTTAGGTGCAAATTTACAGAGCAGAATTTATTTTACATTCAACATTTCATGTACATTTGGTTTCACTCCCCAATTACCATCCCCAACCCTAACCTACTCTCCTCCTTTCCCTTCCCAGTAACACACACACCCCATGCCCTTCACAGTTAAGCATTCCTGTGTGCCCTGCTTTTCCTGCCTGCAACTGTTGCCCCCCTGGTGCCCCATAGCCGATTGTTCCAAGGGATGTATCTCCGTAGAGTTGTTGTTGTTGTTGTTATTTGCCGTCGAGTCGGCCCTGACTCATACCGACCCCTCCTTGGGTTTCCGAGGCAGTATCACTACGGAAGTAGGATTGCCCAACCTTCCTTCCGAGGAGTGGCTGGTGGGTTTGAACTGCCAGCCTTCTGGTTAGCAGTCAAGTGCCTTAGGCACTATGCTACCAGAGCTCCCATCTCCGTAGAGTAGGTGGGTACATTGCCCTGGGCTGAGTGGTCTGCATGTATATCTTATTTACTACTGGGCTGAGAGCCAGCCCTTGGGAGTGAGTTTTATCCCAGGTCTGAAGTGTATGCCAGGGCCATATTCCTGGGGGGCCCACCAGACTCCATCTGACCACTAATTCTGGTCATTATTGTGTTTTTGGATTTTGCTCCACATTTTTCCTCCCACTCTACCTAGGATCTCCAGTTTTGATCCCTTCCCAAGTGGTTAGTATTGGTAGCCAGGCACCATCTAGTTCTTCTGGTCCCAAGGTCCATCATGCCCTAGGGCTGATTGTTTTCAAATGTCCTTGGTTTTCTGTACTCTTCTTCACTTCCAGTGATAGGAGACCATTAGCTGCATCTTAGACGGCCACCTGAAAGCTTTTAAGACCCCAATCGCTACTCACCAATGTAGGCTGTGAAACAAGATTTTTATGTATTTCGTTGTGCCAATTGAGTCTGGTGTCCCCCAGTACTATGGTCCTGAGTCAGCAGATCCATTGGATCTCTCTCCCAGTGTCTGGCTGTCTGTGAGGGATTGCTCTATGTCTTTCTGCTGTTGTTTCTGTAATGACTGCAGGTACTTTGTATCACTGCTATCTGTGCAAGATTAGCCTCAGCTGAATCTGTCTTTGGTCTAGAGTATAATCCTGTTCACTGACCCCCATCTGATCTTCTCAGTTGTTTATGTGTTTATCTGTAGCCTGGTGTTTGGTGTTAATGGTAATGCAGTATTGTGGTACTGGTATTAGCCTCTCTCTTCTATATGTTATGTGCACAATTTGTGTCCTCCCTTTCCCCAGTGTTATCAAGCTGGTCACAGACTCTTTCCATACCATCCTTCCCCATATCCATAACTAGCCCAAAATTATTCCCACCCCTTCACTCCCATCCCCGGTAACCAACAAAGTGAGTTCCCTTCCTTAAGCAAACCCTTCCTTGTCTTTTCACAGTAAGGGGCTCATACAGTATTTGTCCTTCTGCAATTGACTTATTTCACTCAGCATACTGTCCTCCAGGTTCATCCACATTGTGGGATGATTTGCATATCCTTCATTGTTCTTTAATGTAGCATAGTATTCCATTGTGTGAATGTACCATAGTTTGTAAACCAATCACTTTTGAGATATAATAGAACAGATTAGACACAAAAGTCAAGTAAACATGAATGGGAGAAAACATAGACACTACATGGAGATCTCTAAGGAACTCAGAAAAGAATGGCAGAGAAACTGAGAGAAGGATTTTCCCCCAGAGAGAGCAGGGAAAGCTTTTCCCTAGAGCTAGCTTGCCCTACTCATGTCACAGAAAATAAACATCCAAACAACTACAAATTTCTATGTAGTCTGGACCAATGCATGATGAAAACTAAAATATGGTTTTCCTTATGTCATCATATAGCCAACAGTTGAGCAATAAAAATTTATCAGACTTTAAAGGGAATTGTGGTTTAAAGAGAGGCTAAGTTCGTAAGTGAATCTAAAAGTGGCAGGTTTAAGATTGGTCCGGGAAGAAAAGGGTGGTGTTGAAGTCACTCAAAGTCCTACTGGAAGCACGCGTGCATTACCCAATAACTCCAGACTTCACCCCAAGACAGGCTCAGAGAAAAGATTTACACTGGAAAATAAAACCAGTAGGGGTCACGTTCACTGGCAGCACAGGATGCCCACATAGTAAATAGCCTACATGTTTGCCAGCACTCCTCTCTGGTTTTGGGATAAGCAAACTGTCGTCTATGTGAATAACAAAACATTTAAATAAAAGATCAGTTTTTCCAACTAAGTCAGGAAGAAAGCATAGCAAAATTTCTTTTTTTCTTTCTTTTTTAATGCTGAATTGAGAAATAAGAAATGAGAGTTTTCATCTTGGCTTAGTTACTAAGAGTGAGTCACTTCCCTTCTCAGCACTCAGTTTTCACATCTATAAAATAGGAGATTTGAACTAGATGGTAACGAAGATGCAGGAGAGGCCAGGAAACCTCATGAGTGGCAGGATATCCAGGTAAAGGGCCGGGAGGCAAGGCTAGGCCCCAAGCCCTCTAAAGCCAGGAAAGGGAGGGAACAGAAGAGACTGGGGACCTCCGGAATGGCAGGATAACTACGTAAAGGGGTGGGAGCTAGAGCCAGGAAAGGGAGGGAGTGGCCAGGGAAAACAAAGGGGCAGGTTCCAGGTAGGAATTAGGTAAGGGGAGGGTGCAGAGGTTTCCAGCAGCTAAGGGAGATAAACTTGTCTGTCAGTTTGTCATCCTGTGGGGCTTATATGTTTCTGTGAGGCTTGAGGCTGTGCCACTGGTGTTTCAGAGGTCAGCAGAGTTGCACATGGTACACAGGTTTCAATGCAGCTTACAGACTAAGACAGACTAGGAAGAAGGAAGAGGTCATCCACTTTCTCAAAAATTGGCCAGGAAAAACCTTATGAATAGCAGAAAAACTGTCTGATACATCACTGGGCAACTTTATGAATAGCTTGGAAATACTGTTCAACACAGTGCAGGAAGATGAGCCCTTTGGGTCGGAAAGCACTCAAAATAGGACCAGGAAAGAGTTGCCTCATCAGAGTAGAACCAACCTTAATGATATGGATAAAGTAAGTATTTCAGGACCTCCATGTGCTGACGTGGCACAACTCAAATTGAGATGAAACAGCTGCAAACATCCCTTAATAATCACAACATGGAATGTACGAAGTATGAATTTAGGAAAATTGGAAGTTGTCAAAAATGAAATGGAACACATAAAGACTGATATCCTAGGCATTAGTGAGCTGAAATGGATCAGTTTTGGGCATTTTGAATCAGACAACTATATGATCTACCACACCAGGAATGACAAATTGAAGAGGAATGGTGTGGCATTCACCATCACAAAGGATGATGTTTCAAGATCTGTCCTGAAGTACAATACTGTCACTGATAGGATAATATCCATACATCTATAAGTAGACCTGTTGATACTACTATTATTCAGATTTACACACCAACCACCAAAGCCAAAGATGAGGAAACTGAAGATTTTTTTTTTTTATCAACTTCTGTAGTCTGAAATTGACTGAACATGCAATCAAGATGTGCTGCTTATCACTGGTGATTGGAATGCAACAGTTGGAATCAAAGAAGAATCACTGGTAGTTGGAAAATTTGGCCTTGGTGACAAAAATAACACTGGAGATTGCATGATAGAATTTTGCAAGACCAATGACTTATTCATTGCAAATACCTTTTCTCAACAATACAAATGGCGACTATACACACAGACTTCACCAGATGGAGCAGACAGGAATCAGACTGACTATATCTGTGGCAAGAAGAGATGAAAAGCTCAGTATTTTCAGCTGATTGTGGAGAACAGACCATAAACTGCTCAAATGCAAGTTCAACCTGAAGTTGAAGACAATTAAAACTAGTCCACAAGAGTGAAAATAGGACCCTGAATATATCCCTTCTGAATTTAGAGACCATCTAAGGAATAGATTTGATGCACTGAACACCAAGGACCGAAAACCAGAATAATTGTGGGATGAGATCAAGAGCACCATCCGTGAAGAAAGCAAGAAGTCATTAAAAACACAAGAAAGAAAAAAAAGACCAAAATGGCTATCAGAAGGGACTCTGAAACTTGCCCTTGAGTGAAGAGTAGCTAAAGCAAATGGAAGAAATGACAAGATAAAACAGCTGAACAGAAGATTTCAAAGAGCAGCTAGAGCAGACAAAGCCAATTACTATAATGAAATGTGCAAAGACCTGGAGTTAGAAAACCAAAAATGAAGAACACACTCAGCATTTCTCACATAGAAAAAAAATGTGGAAAAAATTTAAGCCTCGAGTTGCAATACTGAAAGACTCTATGGGCAAAATATTGAATGA
>NW_006921628.1:5747344-5754974 GCF_000298275.1 Orycteropus afer afer
GATGGGCTCAAGTGTGGCAAGAATCATGGAGCTGGCTCAGGACCAGGAGGTGTTTCGTTCTGCTGTGAATAGGTTCACTATGGGTCGGAGATGACTCAACAGCACCTAACAACAATAACAACAGAGATGCCTTCTGTTTCTCCAGCACAGAGGTACTCCTAGTATGGGTTTCCCCTGTCAAGGTTCTTTTTAACAAGATTAACACAAAAAAATTAATTATATTTTTATATATTAACAATGACCATATGGAAACTGAAATTAAAAACACCATACCGTTTATAATCACTTGAAATAAAATTAAATACTTAGGTATTCACTTAACAAATCATAGATAGGATCTATATGCTAAAAATTATAAAATGCTAATGAAAGAAATTAAAGAAGACCTAAATGAATGAAGAGATACAGGCATTTATGGGTTGGAGGCTCTATATAGCCTAGATGTCTATGTTCCCCAAATGTCAAGGTTCTTGTTATACTTTGCAGCATGGCTTGTTTAATTGGGTGTCCATCCCACCAGATTAAGTTCTTCAAGGGCAGGCAAGTCCCTCTTGTCCACCATTGAATCCTCAGCACCCTGTAGTGCTTGATAAATATCTGTCAAAAGACAGGAGACTTATACCTCTAAGAGACAGCTCTAGGAAAAGATGACTTGATACAAATCTAAATAAAGTAGGCTAAGATCAGAGCCTGTCTCTCATTTCACTTTGCTTCTTTAAGTTCTTATAAAAGCCCAGTTACAGTTTATAATAAATAGCAGCATCCTAAAATACTTCCTACACCTCTGACATGGATGCCATTACCATCCTGTCTTGTGACTTCCAGCTAAACCAAAATTGGAATTTGCTTCCCAAGTCAGCTATCTTGGGAGCATAAAGCAATCCAACACTATTCTCTCATGTCTCTCTCCTGCCCCAAGGAGGTTAAATTGCCTTGGAACATCAGAAAATGATGCACTGAAGTGAGAAGACAAATAAGGAGACTTTGTGTAGTCATAAGATTAGAATAAATATATTTGAGTCAAAATGTTTTGTTTGTAAATTTCCCCATAGATCAAAACACTAGGCAGTAGGGACTTCCACTAAGGAGCTCTGCTGGTGCCATGGTTAAGCACTCAAGTGCTAACTAAGAGGCTGACAGTTTGAACTCGCTAGTGGCTCTGCAGGAGAAAGATCTGACAATCTGCTCCCATAAAGATTATAGCCTAGGAAACCCACAGTTCTACTATGTCACATGGGAGTCACTATGAATAGGAAACAGGAGCTCTGGTGGTACTGTGGATGAAGCACTCGGCTGCTAACCAAAAGGTCAGCAGTTCACATTCACCAACCTCTCCATGGGAGAAAGATGAAGCAGTCTGCTTCCATAAAGATTTACAACCTTGGATACCCTATGGGGCAGTCCAACTCTATACTATACGGTTGCTATGAGCCGGAATCAACTCAGCGGCAGTGACTTTTTTTTTTTGAATGAATAGGAATCTACCCGATGGCACCCAACAACAGGAAGCTCCACTCATTCCCAGAGTTATTCCCAAAGAATAGGGCTCAGCCTCCCTTAAAAAAACTGCCCTGGTTTGATTTAGCTAGAAGAATATTCTAACAGAAATTAGAGAAAAGAAGATAGTACAAGAACAGAGGAAAATCAAAGCCAATCAAACCTCAGGGCTGGCAGTTCAAACCCACCAGACACTCCTCAGAAGAAAGGCTGGGCATAGTGATACCACCTCACAAACCCAAGAAGGGGTTGCTATGAGCCGGATCCAACTCAACGCCACATAACAACAATAACAAAGAAACAGATGCGGCATCCTAGAGGGCACCCCATTCCCTCTCAAGTCTGGGCCTTCCCTCAGCTTGGAAATCAGCATGGTAGAAATGAGACTGGTGAGAAATATTACCAAGGGAGATGTGAGGACTGATGAATCACAATTGCCCAAGGAGGGAGTCTAACAAAGCACAGGCTTTGTTATCAGACAGACTTGGGTTGAAGTCCCATATTTGCTACTGCCTGGCTCTCAGTGAGTTTCTCAACCTCCGTGAGCTTCAGTTTACTCATATATGGAATTTCAGTTGCCATGGAGTTGATTCTGAGTAGAACTGTGCTCCATTGGGTCATCAGTGGCTGATTTTTCACAAGCAGACCTTTCTTCCAAGGTGCCTCTGGGTGAACTTGTAACATACCTCCAAACTTTTGGTTAACAGTGAGAACATTAACTATTTGCTCTATTCAAGGACTCCACTTATGGAATAGGGATTGTAATAATGCCCTCATTATGAGGACTGAATGAGATAATGCATGTAAATTACTCATACCTGGGACTAGTACACAGCAATAAATGTTATCTTGTGGTGCAGTGGTTAAGTGCTCAGCTGCTAACCAAAAAGTTGGCAGGTCAAACCCACCAGCTGCTCCACGGAAGAAAGATGTGGCAGTCTGCTTCCATAAACATTACAGTCTTGGAAACCCTATGGAGCAGTTCTACTCTGTCCTATAAGGTCACTATGAGTTAGAATTGACTTGACAATGGGTTAGGTTTGGTTTTATTAGAGTAAAATCATTGTTATGATTCCAACATCAAATCAGGTGACTGAGATATACCTGATAGAATCAGAGAAGAGGGAAGAGAGAGCTGTGGTAGTGGATAAGAAAATGGTTCCCAACGTTGTGCAGATTTGGACTTAAATGTCAGATATATGGCTTGGTTTGGAGATTAATTTAATGAACAATATTTTTCTCATGAATTTATTGTTTTGGGAAAAAAATCACTTTATTAAGCATTCATTTTAATATAAAAATCAATTCTAAATTAAATAATTCCTACTGGAGAAAGGCCCAGAAAAAGAATTTAGAGCTGTTTATAACTCATTGTTAACTTGCAAATGCTGCTGAGTCCTTGCCATGCTTCTGCATAATGTGGTTCAGTCAAGTGTTGGGTAATGAGCAGTTCATTTGGAGTCATTTTTCCAAAATAGAGGATGCTATTCATGAAATGAATCATTGAGTATTTATAGTTAAATGCCAATCTTTGCTTTTTAGTTGCAAGGAAGACTCCTTTTTGAAAGCCCTAATTTGTAACTTTGGAAGCTGATGGAGCCCAACAGTGCCTCTCATTGGTGACCCAGACTCCCTCCCCCTGTGATCCAATGCTTTTAGGGCAGTGTCTAAACTGACCCACCATATTACAAAAGTTTTAAATGATAATGCAAGATTAAAGTAGATTCATCCTCATCATTGGCAAAGATAGGCAATTTCATTATGTTTTTCTCATTTTGCTTTTGTGACAAGATTTAAAAAAAAAAAAAAGAATTTTAAATAACATAAAGAGGTTTTTGCTTCCCAAGGGTTCAATTTTTTTCTTTTCCTAGGAAAGACCTCATTACCAATGAAGTAATCCTAAGTAAGTGCTCCATAATTTTAATATCCTTTCTAGGTACATTGTACATTGCAGATTTAGCTAAAGGACATTTGAAGACCTAAGGAGGGGTCGCTATGAGTCGGGGCCGACTCGATGCCACATAACAACAACAACAACAGAGACTTATTACCACTGGGAAATAAATGACTATTCTGAGCCTGCTCCTTCATTTGTAAAATGAGAGTGATACCATTGTCTATGTCACTGGATAGTACTAGAAAGATATAGGAATAATATTTAATAACAACACCCATAAAACTTGGTGCTGTTGAGTCAATTTCAACTCACAGCAACCCCCTAGGTCAGAGCAGAATTGCCTCATAGGGTTACCACGGCTTTAGTCTTTACAGAATCAGACTGCCACATCTTCCTCCTGTGGGGCGGCTGGTAGGTACAAACCTCTGAACTTTGGGTTAACAGCCAAATGCTTAACCACTACACCATCAGGGATACTTTAATAACAGTGGCTTACTCAATGAAATGCAACATTAATGCAAAGCAAAATTATAAATAATGCTATCTAGTACAATAAATGGAAAGTAATGCAGCTATGTAATCAATACATTTGTAACAGAAAATTTCTCAATGTTTATGTAGCCTTTACTTTTTCAGATTAATTTAATTTCATATATTATTGAATGGAGATAGAAAGAGTAGTGAGATGTACATATTGGCCATTAATAAAGTCACTCCATTAACTAAGAAAAGAAACTGGAAGAGGAGGTTTTAACGGAAGAAACTCAGATTGTAAGTTCATTTTCCCTTCTACGTACACATTTTTCCACATGAATTTTGTTTGAATTCAATCAGCACTCTTTTTGTAAAGGAAATATGTGAAGTGAAGAGGATTGGCAAATTGGGCCAGTGTCTATGGTAACACAACATTCTAAGGAACAACAGTGCATGTCAATTTGCTCTATCTGATGGCAACAGAGATGAGCTACATGTATGCCTGGAGAAAGGTGGCAATCAGCTTCAATTTGTCTTCTGTAAATAAGGATTCTCTTCCTTTCAATGGAAGTTCAAAGCTTTTCATATTTGTCTTTCCTATCTGCATAAATGCTCACCAAGGAAGCATTAGGCCTCAGAGAAAATTCTCACAATCCATAATTGCTTTCTCTTTTCTCTCATTAGTTACATGTGGTGAATACTGTAAGAAGGCTGGGTTGTTAACACTAATTATTCCTATCCTGATTTATTATTCAGCTTTGCAAATGTCAGCCTCCATATGCCTCTGTTTCTACACCTAACTCTGAAGGTTATAGGTAAGATAAAGATACATGTATTAAAATTTTCAGTGAACAAATAATTCCAATCTTACAGAAACTCTTTTGTAGGATATAAAAAGGAAGAATGAGTTTCACCATTATATAAACTTAATATAGCCTTGATATGAAAACAAGATATAGAAATACAAGATGAGAAAATTCCAGGCCAATTATGCTCATGCACACCAAAATGAGAATCCCAAATAAAATATTTGTAAACTAAATTATGTATAGCTACATCATGGCCAAGCTAGGTTTATCCAAGAAATGTACAGTTGGTTTAATATTAGAAAAATGTGTTAGTGTACTTAATGACATAGCAGATTAAGAAGGAATAAAACCCTATGGTTAACCCAATACATTCAGAAAAATGTTTAATAAAATTTAACATGGACAACAACAGTTCTCATCAATCTGGGAACTATGGTGAACTCCTCAGTCTATGAAAGGATAGCTATAAAATATCTAGAAGAAAAACCCTTCATAATGGTGAATGTTAGAATATTCCTGTTAAAAACAAGAAGACAAGTCTGCTTATTTTCTCCACTCCTATTTAGCATTTACCTTCACTTGCTGATGGGGTATGACTCAAAATGGGAAGAAACAACTGCAAACATCCATTAATAAATGAAGCATGAAATATACAATGTATGAATCTCGGAAAACTGGAAGTTGTCAAAAATGAAATAGAACACATGAAGATCAGTACCTTAGGCATCTGTGAGCCAAAATGGACTGGTATTGGCCATTTTGAATCAGAGAATCATATGGTCTACTGTGTTGGGAATGACAAATTGAAGAGAAATGGCGTTGCATTCGTTGTCAAAAAGAACAAGTCAAGATCTTTCCTGAGTACAATGCTGTCAGTGATAGGACAATATCCATATACCTATAAGGGACACTGGCTACTATGACTATTATTCAAATTTTAAAAGCCAAAGATGAAGATATTGAAAATTTTCATCAACTTCTGCAGTCTACAATTGACCAAACGTGCAATCAAGATGTATCAATTACTGCTGGTGATTGGCATGCGAAAGTTGGAATAAAAGAAAAAGCATCAGTAGTTGGAAAATACGGACTTGGTGATAGAAATGATGCTGGAGTTTGCATGATAGAATTTTGCAAGACCAGTGACTTATTCACTGCTGTGGTATTTAAGGTTGTATATCAACTTGGCTAGGCCTGGTTGAGTGGCTGGGCAGCTGGATGTAGTTATTCCTCATGGTGAGACTGGTATGTAAGAAGAAACTTTGAGGAAGGTCTCCAGCTTTTTGGTATGCTTGAACCCTGCATATAGCCAAGTCATTGTTCAGCAGCCTGCCATGCTTTGCCAATCCTGGGACTTCTTCTGGACTTGAATTAGTTCCCTCAAGTGTTGTTCGGTAACATTCGGACTATGCCTTTTTACTTGTCAACTTTGGGTTTGTCAGCCTCAGCAGCCAGCAGCTGACTAAGTGAAGAAAAGCCTTCAGCTTCAGTGGGCCAGGAGCAGGAGGCAGAGCCAAAGCCCAAGTTTGAGGGACCTTCACCCAGCCCCTAGAGTCTGGCACTTTGAACTTGGACTTAAAGACTCCAAACTGTAACAGAACAAACTCCTGTTTGCTAAAGCCATCCCATTTGTGGTAGTTTCTGTAAGAGTAGCACAGAGGTAACCAAAACAACTACAAATACATTTTTCAACAACATAAACAGTGGTTATACACGTGGACCTCACCAGATGGAATACACAAAAATTCACTACATCTGTAGAAAGAGGTGATAAAGAATCTCAGTATCATCAGTTAAACAAGAGTTTAACATCAGTTAAACAAGTCAGGAACTGACTATGGAATTCCTCATACGCAAGTTAAAAATGAAGCTGAAGAAAATGAAAACAAGTCTATAGAGAGACATCCAGTAAGATTGCGGAACAGGCAGACAAACTAAACAGACCTTCTGCAACAAAGAAAGGAGAAACCAACTGAAATAAATACAGAAGATAATCCTGGGACCTGAGTATTGAAGGGAAGGATACAGAAGTAGATTAAATACCAACTAGTAGAAGAAGCTGAACAAAAACTGAATAAGGAAACAACAGAGCTGCAGACTGTTGGCTATTTTGATGACACAATCAATTTGAATATTTACAAGTGGCATTCAGATCTGGGGAGAAACTTAAGAATTGGCTCTGCTGACCAAGGAATGCATGGACAACTGCACTGGTAGGTGACAACTAGAAAGGAAAACAGTGAAGGAGGAGATAAACAGAGCTGTGGACTGCTAGCTGTCCTCAAGTCTCACCAGTTTGAATATTTGCAAGTGGCGTGGCCATTATGAATATGTGCAAGGCGAATTCTGATACGGGCAGCAACCTAAGAATAGGTTCAGCTTGCCAAAGGCAGCATGGGCTACTGCACTGGAGGCTGATGACTAGAAAGGTATAATATTCACTGTGTTACTCTCATACCCCACACTCTCTTGGTGAATGGAGGTGGGGCCATTCCCCACTTCCACCAACCATCTGTACCATCAGGAATTCTATCCCAGTCTGTACACTGGCAGAGTCTTGGTGTTTTGACAGAGCCTGAATGCCCTGCTCCATCCCACCCTCCCCCAGTTTTACTTTTGTTTATTTTTAAATTATTATTTCATTCTTCCTTCCATTTATAATTTTCTTCACCTTACCTGTTTTTGTTTTCTGCTTATCTTTTAGTGATTCCCTTCTTTTTTGTTTCTTTTCTTCTTTTGGTGCTTCCCATCCTTTGTTTTTCTTTTTGCAGTTTTCTCATTTTCTCTTGACTATTCCTTTACTCTTGCTCTTTTCTTCCAAACCCTCTCCCCAGATATTGTGGGAGTTTTTAAAACTTTATCTTTCGTCTCTTTTACATTGTTATCTGAGTGAAGATTTACAGAGCAAATTCACTTTCCATACAGCAGTTTACATACACTTTGTCTCATGACA
>NW_006921628.1:5762774-5774530 GCF_000298275.1 Orycteropus afer afer
ACTCACCTTCAAGCGCTCTTCATGAACAGCTAACAGAGATCTGTGTACACACTCTCATTCTCTATCATATCTACCAGAAGACAGGTGATAAGAGTCTAAGTGCTACCAACTAGTGAATAGAGGAACACAATATCCTGTTCACATAGATATAGCAAAACAAAATAAAGAAAAAAAAAAAATCTGGGGGGAATCACACCAACATACAAACATTAATTAAATATAAATATAAGGACATCCGAATGTCTCCGAGATAAATGACCATCCCAGTCCACACAAAGAAACAAGATAAAGTAGTAGAAACAAGGAACCCAGAAAACATCCTGTATGAAGAAGAGCATTGGAACTCCCTGATAAAGAATTCTACTTTAGTACCTCCAATGGGTTGAGAGAAAGATCAAGGTAAACTCTGACAAAATTAAAGAAAACACAGACAGAACTCTAGAACATTTTAGGGAAAAATACAAAACAAATGGACAGAATAAGCAAAAAATCAGAAACAATACAAAAACAACAAACAGAAATCCAGAAGATTAATACTAAGATTTCAGAAATAGATAACACATTGTATAGACAAAGTAATAGAAATGAATGAATGGAAGACAGAATTAATGAGACTGAAGACAAATACCTCAATGCTACTTTGTTAAGGGATCAATCAGAAAAAAAGATGAAAACAAAATAAAGCAAGCCTGAGATTCATATGGGATACCATCAAGAGGAATGAGCTACATGTAATTGAATTCCAGAACAGGAATAAATAAATAAAATCACATAGAAAATTGTCATATATTTGTTGGAAGAGAATTTCCCCACTAAGATAAAAGATGAGAAGCTATCCATTCAAGAATTTTAACAAACCCCAAACAAGATAGACCCCAAAAGAAAGTCACTGAGACATTTCAAAATCAAACTCACCAAAACCAAAGACAAAGAAAGAAACCTGAAAGCAGCACAAGAAAAATGAAAAGTTATCTACTAAGGGCTAAACTGATTTCTTGGCAGAAACAATGCAGGCAGGAAAGCAATGGAATGATACATATAAAACCCTGAAAGAAAAAAATTTCCAATTAAGAATTATCCAAACCAAAACCAAACCCACTGCCATCGAGTTGATCCTGACTCATAGTGATCCCCATTAGGTTTCCAAAGCAGTAAATCTTTACAGAAGTAGATTGCCCAGTCTTGCTTCCATGGAGTGTCTGGTGGCTTTGAACCACCAACCTTCAGTTTAGCAGTCAGATGCCTAGGCACTGTGCTACTAGAGCTCCTAACCAAGAATTACATACCCCACAAAACTGTCCCTCAAATATGATGGTGAAATTAGGACATTTGCAGATAAAGAGAAATTAAGGTAATTTGTTAAAACCAAAGAAACCTCAGAAGAAATGCTAAAGAAAGTCCTCAGATAGAGAACCAAAACAGCAGACAACTGATAATTAATACACATGACAACATAACCCAGAAATCAATCCAGTTATAGAAGTATCCAAAGCAAAATAAGCTTACAAGACTGTCAACAATGAATTAGACACCTCAATTGGTAAATTAGGACAACTATAAAGAAAATGAGGGAATAAATAGTATAGGTGCAGAACTTCCAAATGGTGAGGAAGTCAAGACAATTTCAAGAAAAAACAGATTGTTCTAAACATGGGAAGAAAATTTTACATCACACGGTAACCTCAAAGAGAAATAATAAACCTTCACAAATAAAAAAAGAGAAAAAAATGCTTTGCAAATACTAAAACAATAGCAATGAAGGAAATTATTACATGATTCATAAACAAAATAAGCTCAACATAGAAAATTAGGTGCAAGAAAGAAATAAGCAACGCCACAAAAAATACATAACAAAATGACAGCAATCATTTCATACTTGTCATTACTTACACTGAACGTAAATGGACTAAATGAACCACTCAAGAGACGGAGAGTGGCAGACTGGATAAGAAAACATGACCCATCAATATACTCTCTACAAGAGACTCACCTTAGACACAAAGACAAAAATAAGACTAAAAATCAAAGACTGGAGAAAGTTCTATCAAGCAAATGGCATCAGAAAAGAGCAGAAGTGGCAATATGAATTTCTGATAAAATAGACATTAAGACAAAAACCATCATAAGAGACAAGGAAGGACATTATATAATGATTAAAGGATCAACTGAACAAGAGGACATAACCATAATAAATATTTACTCACCCCCCAAAAAAGAGCCCCAGATAACATAAATCAGATTTTCACTGAATTTAAAAGACAAATAGATGACTCTACAGTAATAGTAGGAGACTTTAATACACCACTTTCAATCAGAGATTGAACAACTGGAAAGAAACTCAGCAAAGATGCAGAAAAACTAAACAATACAATCAATCATCTTGACCTTACAGCTACAGAGCAATTCACCTTACAGCTACAGAGAAATTCACCTTACAGCTACAGAGAAATTCATCCAAAAACAGCACGATAATAAGCAACACCACGAAAAAATACAGAACAAAATGACAGCAATCATCAGCATGCATAACCCTGTACACTTTTCCAGTGTACCTGGAACATTCTCCAGGATGAACCATATGTTACACCACAAAGCAAGCCTCAATACATTTAAATTAAAATTAAATTGAAATACTGCAAAGCATCTTTTCAGATCATAATCCTATAAAATCAGAAATCAAAAATAGGAAGATCAATGGAAAAAGAGCAAACACATGGAAACTGAATAACACCCACCTTGGTAATAGAAGAAATAAAAAACAAAATTAAACATTTCCTTGAATCAAACACATATGAATGAAAACACAATATACCAAAATCTTTGGGACACAGCAAAAGCCATGATCAGAGGCCAATTTATAGCAATATATGCACACATCAAAAAAGAAGAATGAACCAAATCAATACCTAAACTCAACATCACCAACAATTAGAAAAACAACAGCAATAAATAAATAAATTAATTAAAAGCCTACAGTCACCAGAAGAAATAATAAACATGCAAGCAGAAATCAATGAAACAGAAAATAGAAACAATCTACAAGACTAGAAGTTGGTTCTTTTAAAATATTAACAAAACTGACAATCCACTGGCAAACTAAAAGGAAAAGAAGGAGAAGAGGCAAATAACGAATAAGAAATGAAATGAGCAATGTCACAACAGAAACAACTGAAATAAAAAGGATAATATCAGAATATTATGAAGAATTGTATTCCAAAAATTTGAAAACCTAGAAGAAATTGATATGTTTCTAGAAAAACAGTATTTACCTAAACTAACACCAGCCAAGGAGGGGTCACTATGAGTTGGGTCCGACTCAACGGCACATAACAACAACAATAACATAGACTTAGGTAGAAAATGTGAACAGACCCATAACAAAAGAAGAAATTGAACAGGTCATTAAAAAAAGAGAGAAAAAGTTACCAACAAAAAACAAATCCTGGCCCAGAGAGTTCCACGGGAGAATTCAACCAATCATTCACAGAAGAGCTGACACCAGTACTACTCAACTATTACAGAACACAGAAAAGGATGGAATTCTCCTAAACTCATTTTATGAAGCAAGCATAACCCTGATACAAAAACCAGGCAAAGACAGCACTAAAAAGGAAAAACTACAGACCAATATCCCTCATGAATATAGACATACAAATCTTCAACAAATTCCTAGCCAATAGATTCCAAAAACAAAATTGAAAAAAAGTAATATATCAGGACCAAGTGGGATTAATACCAAGTGTGCAAGGATAGTTCAACATCTGAAACACAACCAATGTAATCAATCACATAATTAAAACAAAGGAAATAATCACACGATCATATCAACAGATGCAGAAAAGGCATTTGATAAATCCAACACTCATTCCTGATAAAAACTCTCACAAAAATAGGAATGTAAGGGAAATTCTTCAACATAATAAAGGGCATATGTGCAAAGCTGACAGGTAACATTATTCTCAATGGAGAGAGACTGTAACCATTCCCCTTGCAAACAGGAAACAGACAAGGATGCCTTCTATCATTGCCTTCTATTCAACATTGTATTGGAAGTCTTGGCCAGGGAAATAAGGAAAGAAAGAGAATTCAAAGACATCCAAATTGAGAAGGAAGAAGTAAAACAATCCCTATCTGCAGATGATAGGATCCTATACATAGAGATTCGTAGAGGCTCAGCAAAAAAAACTATTGAAACTAATTGTAAGATTTAGGGTAGTAGCAGGATACATGAACAACATACAAAATTCAGTTGGATTCCTTTACACCAGCAAAGAGGTCTCTGAAACAGAAATTTACAAAAGCTGCTAAAAAAGTTAAATACTTGGGAATAAATCTGATGAGGAACACAAAAGATCTATACAAAGAAAACTACAAAACACTACTTCAAGGAACTATAAGAGATCTACAGAAATGGAAGGACATACCATACTTGAACATGATTGAACACTATGACACTGTCAATACTACCCAAAACATTCTGTACATTCATTGCAATCCTGATCCACATCCCATCAACATTCTTCAAACACATGGAAAAACCAATCACTAATTTTATATAGAAAGAGACTTCAGATAACCAAAGCACTACTGAAGAAGAACAAAGTAAGAAGTCTCACATTCCCAATCTCAAAACCTATTATACAGCCACAATAGTTAAACAGCCTTGCATTGGTACGACAGACACATAGACCAATGGAACAAAATTGAGAACCCAAAAATACATCCATCCACCTACGGCTAGCTAATCTTTGACAAAGAACTGAAACCTATTAAATAGGGGAAGAGATACTCTCTTTAATAAATGGTGCTGGCAAAACTGGATACCCATTTGCAGGAAAATGAAACAAGAACCATACCTCACACCATACACAAATACTAACTCTAGATGAATCAAAGATTGAAATGTAAAACCTAAAACTATAAAGTTCATCAAAGAAAAAATAGTGGCAAACTTAGAGGCTCTAATTTATGGCATAAATAGACTACCAAGCATAATTCAAAATGCACCAATAGCAGAAGATAAACTAGATGATTAGGACCTTCTAAAAATTAAAATTTTATGTGCATCAGAAGACTTCTCCAAAAGAGTAAAAAGAGAACCTACAGACTGGGAAAAAATATACAGCAACAACATATATGATAAGGGATTTATCTCTAAAGTTTCTAGAAGAGTCCAACACATCAACATCAAAGAGACAAACAATCCAATTAAAAAATGGACAGAAGAAATGACCAGACACTTTACCAAAGAAGATATTCAGGCAGCCAACAAACACATGAAGAAATGTCTGCAATCATTAGCCTTTAGAGAGATTCAAATCAAAACAACAATGAGATAACATCTCACCCCAGCACTGACAGCAAAATTCAACAAGAGAGAAAATAACAAATGCTGGCTAGGATGTGGAGACACCGGGACTCTTGCACTGCTGGTGAGACTGTAAAATGATATGACCACTGTGGAAATCAGTATGACAACTCCTTAAAAAACTGGAAATAGCGATACTATTTGATCCTGCAATCCCATTACTAGGTATATACCCTGAATAAGTGAGAGCCAGGACACAAATACATATACACACACCCATGTTCATCACAGCCTCTAAATGGAATATTGAAAGATTCTACAGGAAAATATTGAATGATGCAGGAAGAATCCAAAGATGTGAGGACTACACAGTCACCAAAAAGGATTGGTCAACATTCAGTCATTTCAGGAGGTACCATATGATCAAGAACCAATTATACTGAAGGAAGAAGTCCAAGCTGCACTGAAGGAACTGGCTAAAAACAAGGTTTCAGGAATTGACAGAATACTCATTGAGATGTTTCAACAAAAGGGTGCAGCTCTGTAGGTGCTTACTTGTCTATACCAGGAAATTACCTGGTGAACCGACTTGAAGAGGTCCATATTTGGGCCCATGGCAAAGAAAGGTGATCCAACAAAAAATGGAAATTATCTAACAATATCATTAATATAATGAAATGTGCAAAGACCTGGAGTTAGAAAACGAAAAGGAAAGAACATGCTCGGCATTCCTCAAGCTGAAAGAACAGGAAAAAATTTAAGCTTTGAGTTGCAATATTGAAAGATTCTATGGGGAAAATATTGAATGATGCAGGAAGCATCAAAAGATGAGAGGAATACACAGAGTCACTGTGCCAAAAAGAACTGGTCAATCTTCATCCATTTCAGGAGGGGGTATATGATCAAGAACGAATGGAATTGAAGGAAGAAGTCGAAGCTGCACTGAAGGAATTAGCAAAGAACAAGGCACCAGAAATTGCCAGAATACTCATTGAGATATTTCAACAAATGGATGCCCCACTGAAGGCACTCACTTGGTTATGCCAAAAGATTTGGAAGACAGCTACTTCCAGGCCAACTGACTGGAAGAGATCCATATTTGTACCCATTCCAAAAAGAGGTGATCCCACAGAATATGGAAACTATCAAACAGTGTCATTAATATCACATGCAAGTAAAATCTTACTGAAGATAATTAAAAAACATTTGCAGCAGTATATCAACAGAGAACTTCCAGAAACGTAAGATGAATTCAGAAGAGAACATGGAACGAGGGATATCATATCTGATGTCAGATGGATCTTGGCCCAAAGCAGAGAATACTAGAAAGATGTTTACTTGTATTTTATTGACTATGCAAAAGCATTTGATTGTGTGGATCATAACAAACTATGGATAACATTGAGAAGAATGGGAATTCCAGAACACTTCATTGTACTCATGACATAGACCAGGAGGCTGTTGTTCAAACAGAACAAGGGGACACTGAATGGTTTAAAATCAAGAAGGGAGTGCATCAGGGTTGTATCCTTTCATCATACTTATTCAGTCTGTATGTTGAACAAATAATCTGAGAAGCTGGACTATATGAAGGAGAATGTGGCATCAAGATTGGAGGAAGAATCATTAACAAACTGTGATACGCTGAGGACACAACTTTGCTTGCTGAAAATGAGGATGACTTGAAGAACTTACTGATGAAGATTAAAGACTACAGGCTGCAGTATAGATTACATCTCAATATAAAGAAAACAAAAATCCTCACAACTGGTCTAATAAGCAGCATCATGATAAATGGAGAAAAGACTGAAGTTGTCAAAGACTTCACATTGCTTGGTTCTACAACAGACACTAATGGAAGCAGCAATCAGGACATCAGACAACACATAGCCCTAGGCAAGTCAGCTGCATAGGACCTCTTTCAAGTGCTGAGGAGTAAAGATGTCTCCTTGAGGACTAAGGTGCACCTGACACAACTCATGGTATTTTCAATTGCCTCATATGCATGTGAGAGCTGGACAATGAATAAGGAAGACTAAAGAAGAATTGATGCTTTTGAGTTGTGGTGTTGGTGAAGAATACTGAAAATACCATGGAATGCCAGAAGAATGAACAAATCTATCCTGTAAGAAGTGTAGCTGGAGTGCTTCTTAGAAGCGAGAATGGCCAGAATTCCTCCCACCTACTTTGGGTCATGTGGCTAGAAAGGATCAGTCCCTGGAGAGTGATATCATGCTTGGTCAAGTGAAGGGTCAGAGAAAAAGGGGAAGATCCTCAATGAGATGGATTGACACAGTGACTGTTAACAACGGGCTCAGGTATAGTAAGGATTGTGAGAATGGCACAGGACAGAGCAATGTTTTGTGCTGTTATACACGGGGTCGCTATGAGTTGGAATCGACTCAACGACACCTAACAACATTTAGCACTATCCCTTAGATCCTAGCCAGCAGAGTAAGATATAAAAAAGTAATAAAAGTTATTGATTTTGGATAGGAAAAAAACAATATTTAATAGAAAATGATATGATTATTCATATTAAAAAGCAAAAAGAACCTACAAATCACTGAAATTAATTAATATAGCCATAAAATGTCATTGTTTTTGTTACATGCCACTGAGTCAATTTCAACACACAGCAAGCCCATGTGGCAGAGTAGAACTACCCCATAAAGTTTCCTACACTGTATTCTTTATGGGAGTAAATCAACAGGTCTTTTTCTCAGGAAGCTGCTTGTTGGGTTCAAATAGCCAACCTTTTGGTTACCAACTAAGCACTTAACTGTTTCAACAACTTCCATAACACTGACATATACATAATAAACGGATATAAGAATAATAAATATCCGTATTACTTTTTAAAGATATTACTTACAAAAGCAAAAACAACTATAAAGATACTATTTACAAAGCCAACAAAAATTGTGAGGTACTTATAAATAAATCTAGCAAAATATAAGAGTTCTATAAAGAAAATTATAAATTCTTTAAACATATTTTTTAAAGAACTCAAATAAATGAAGAGATATACCCTGTTCATGGATAGGAGAACTATATCACAATGATTTCAGTTCTTCCTAAAATGACAATCCCAACCAAGGAACTTAAGAAGATGATATTAAATTTACAAAGAAGAGAACTTTCAGCAAGATGGCAGAATAGGCAGACAAGCTACACAGACCCTCTGCAAAAGAGAAACAAGAAACCAATTGAAAGAGAAACAGAAAATGATCCTGGAACCCTGAGCTTCAAAGAAAAAGATAAAGAAGTGAATTAAATACCAACTAGTAGAAAAAACTTAGGAGCTCTGGTAGCGTAGTGCCTAAGGCACTTGACTGCTAACTAGAAGGCTGGAGGTTCAAACCCACCAGCCACTCCTCGGAAGGAAGATGGGGCGGTCTACTTCGGTAGTGATACTGCCTCGGAAACCCAAGGAGGGGTCGCTATGAGTCAGGGCTGACTCGATGGCACATAACAACAACAAGTAGATGAAACTTAATGGAAACAGTGAATATGAAGAGAAACAGAGCTGGGCCAGTAGGAACACATCAGGCACTCTGCTCCCAGTTGCCTTCTGGGTAGGCAGGAACTAGTACCAGGACCAGATGTGCCAGCAGGAACATAATGTGCCCTGACTGCCCCCAGTTTTATTTTTGTTTGTTTCTTTTTAATCTTTCTTTTCTCTCCTTTCTATTTATTGCTGACTCTTTCTTCTTCCTCATTCTTGTTTTTCTTTCTTTTCCTTTTCCTGGTTCTCTTCTTTTTTCATTTTTCCTTCTTTTTCACTTTTCATTCTTCCCATACCTTGTTTTACTTTTTGCATTTTTCTCATGCTTTTTCTCTAACTCTCTTCTCTTTTTCCCTCCCCACAGATACTGCCTGTTTATTCTCTTTCTCCTTCTTTTGTCTTTTTTTACTTTTGATTTTATTTATTTATTTATTTTTGCAACTGTTGCTGTTTTTTATGCTGTTTGGGTTTTTTGTTCTCTTGTTTTTATTTTTTTGTGTGTGTGTTATTATGTTTTTTTTTTGTCCCACAACATGGGGGGGGCAGCAATTGTGACCACAGAACCCAACCACATTTGCATCTCCTGCAGCCCCACCCACTAGGTGAGGGGCACCATCTCCTTCTGCACCAAATGATCAGCAATGGACATCAGCCAATACCAGCCCAACTCATCCACAACTGCTCTACACAAACACATAAAGGAGATCTGTGTACACAATCTCATCCTCTATCACACCTATGAGGAGAAAGCTTGTGAATGCCTAAATGCTGTCAAACTACTGAACAGAGTATCATACCAGCTCTGCTTATTTGGATGTATCAAAACAAAGGAAAAAAAAAAAATAAAAACACCTGGGAATAATCACACCAACATACAATCACCAAATAATCATAAATACAGCAACATCACAGTGTCCTGGAGACAACAGACAACCCCAGTTTACAAGAGAAGCAAGATAAAGTAGAACACACAAAGAATCAGAATACAGAGCCAGAAAACCTCCCTGAGGAAGAAGTAGCATTCTACCTAATCAGTAATTCCAAGGAATTATATTTAGGTATCTTCAATGGATTGAGAGACAGAGCAAGAAAAGCACTGACAAAATCAAGAAAAACACCATAATTTAAGGAAAACACAGACAAAACTCTAAAAGAATTTAGGACAATAATACAAGAACAAACTGACAAAATCAATGAAAAAGTAGAAACCATACAAAAACAGCAAACAGAAATCCAGAAAATTAATACTAAGATTTCAGAAAGAGGTAACACTTTGAAAGGGGAAAGGAGTAGAATCCAATCAATGGAAGACAGAGTAGAATGAAGGCAAATTGCTCAATATTACTCAGGTAAGGGATCAATCAGAAATAAAGAACAAAACAAAATGAAGAAAGTCTAAGATTTATGTGAGACACCGTTAAGAGGAATAACTTACATGTGATCAGAATTCCAGAACAAGGAGAGACAAAACCACAAGGAAAATTGTCGAAGATTTGTTTTAAGGAAACTTCCTAATATGATGAAAGATGAGAAGCTATCCATTCAAGAAGTTCAACAAACCCCACACAGGAAAGACCCAAAAGGAAATCACCTAGATATATCATAATCAAAGTCATCAAAAACAAAGACAAAAAAAGAATCCTGAAAACAGTGCAGAAAAAAATGAAAAATTACCTACAAAGGGCAAGCAATAAGACTAACCTCTGGTCTCAGCAGAAACCATGCAGGTGAAAAGGCAATGGAATGACATATATAAAACCCTGAAATAAAAAGAAAAAAAGAAAGTCAACCAAAAATTATATATCCAGCAAAAATTTTCCTTAAATATGATGATGAAATTAGGACACTGGCAGATAAACAGAAATGAGGGAGATTTGTTAAAGCCAGAACAACCTTACAAGATATACTATAGGGTGAACTTTGGAGGGATAACCAACAACAGGAGATAACAATCTATGATGAACACACATAACAACATAACCCAGAAAGTGACTAGAAATAACTAAAGTAAAATAAACTTACAAGACTGAAAATAGGGAACCAGAGATATCAGTTGGTAACTGAGTACAACTACAAATCAAAAAAGGGGGGATAAATAGGGTAGAGGACTTCTAAATGGAGAGGAAATCAAGACAACTTTGAGACAGAACAGACCGTTTTAAACTTGGGGAGAAAACAGTAAATCACTTATCAACATTCTCATTAAAATAAAAAAGAGAAAAGGCATAAATATTTAGCAAATATTAAATCAATAGCAACTATGGAAATGATTTTTAAAATTCATAAACAAAATGAACTTAGAGAAAATTATATGAAACAAACAAATGAACAACATCACACACGCAAAAAAAAAAAACACATAACAAAATGACAGAAATAAATCCATACTTTTTGAAATTACACTAGCTGTAAATGTATTAAATGCATCAGTCAAGAGACAGAGAGTTGCAGAATAGGTAAGAAAAAATGAACCATAAGTATGCTGTCTATAAGAGACACACCTAAGACAAAAATAGACTAAAAATCAAAGGTTGGGGGAAAGCATATCAAGTAAATGGTGATCAAAACAGAGTAGGACTGGCAATATGAATTTCTGATAAAATAGACTTTATGGCAAAAACCATCATAAGATACAAGGAAGGACGTTATGTAATGATTAAAGGATCAACTGAACAAGGAGATATAACTATAATAAATATCTACACATCCACTTAAAGATCCCCAAAATTAAAAAAAAAAAAAAAATCAGACTTCAACAGAATTGAAAAGACATAGATGACTCCATGGTAATAGCAGAAGACTATTAAAGCACTTTCAATGAAAGAACAACTAGAAAGAAACTCAACAAAGACACAGATGACCTAATAATACAATCAACCAACTTAACCTTATAGGCATCTACAGAGCATTTCACCCAACAACAGAATATACACTTTTTTT
>NW_006921628.1:5774766-5780428 GCF_000298275.1 Orycteropus afer afer
TCACCAGAAGAAAAGAAATAATAAAGATTTGAGCAGATATAAATGAAACAGAAAAATAATAGAAAGAATCAACAAGACTAGAAGTTGGCTCTTAAAAAAGATTAATAAAACTGAGAACAGAGGAATAAGGGAACATACAAATAACACGAATAAGAAATGAAATGGGCAATGTAACAAAAGAACCAACAGAAATAAAAAGGATAATATCAGGATATTATGAAGAACTATAATCCAACAAATGTGGAAACCTAGAAGAAATGGACAGAATTCTAGAAACACACTACTTACCTGAACACACCCTAAGGCAGAAAATTTGAACAAAACTGTAACAAACGAGGAAACTGAATAGATCATTAAAAAAAAAAAAAAAAGCCCAACCCCGCCCAACAAAAAATCCTCACCCACACAGCTTCACTGGACAATTCTACGAAATACTCAGAGAAGAGCTCCAATCCTACTCAAACTATTCCAATAAAAAGGAAAGATAAAAAAGGATGGAATCCTCCCAAATTCTTTCTATGAAGCAAGCATAACCCTGATACCAAAACTAGGCAAAGACACCACTAGAAAGGAAAACTACAGACCTATATACCCCATGAATATAGACATAAAAATCTTTCACAAAGTCCAAGCCAATAGACTCCAACATATCAAAAATAGTAATAATAATACATCATGACAAAGTGGGATTCATATCAGCTATGCAAGGATGGTTCAACATTAGAAGAACAATCAACATAATCCATCATATAAATGAAAAAAGAAAAGAACCATATGATCATATTAATGCAGAAAAAGTACACACAAAACCACCAGCAAACATTATTCTCAGTGCCCAGAGGCTGAAAGCATTTCCATTGCGAACGGGACCAGACCAGATGCCTTCTATCAACAGTTCTACTCAACATATGGCTCATTCTGTTCAACATTGTATTTAAAGTTCTAGCCAGGCAACAAAGCAAGAAAGTGGGGGGGGGGCGGGGAAGCATCCAAATTGGTAAGGAAGAGGCAAAACTATCCCTATTTTCAGATGATATGATCTTATACATAGAAAACCCAAGAGACTCAGCAAGAAAACTACTGGAACTAATTGAAAGATTCAGCACAGGAGTAAGACACAAGATCAACATACAAAATTCAGTTGGATTCCTCTACACCAACAAAGAGATCTCTGAAAAGGAAATAAAATAATGCCATTTATAATAGTTACCAAAAAGATAAAATACTTATGAATAAACCTTACCAGGGACACAAAAGATGAATACAAGGAAAACTACAAAACACTACTTCAAGAAACTAAGAGATCTACAAAAATGGAAGAACATACCATGCTTATGCACAGGAAGACTGCACATTGTGAAAATTTCAGTACTACCCAAAGCAATCTATAATTCAATGCAATCACAATCCAGATTCCATCAGAATTCTTCAAGGACATGGAAACACCAATCAGTACTTGAAAAGGAAAGAGCTCTGGGATAAGCAAAGCACATCTTCTACTGAAGAAGAACAAAGAAGGAGGTCTCACATTCCTGGATCTCAAAACCTATTACACAGCCACGGTAGTCAAAACACCTTGGTATTGGTACAATGACAGATACATAGACCAGTGGAACAGAATTGAGTATCCAGAAATAGATCCATCCACCTATGGTCAGCTGAACTTTGACAAAGAATTGAAATATATTAAATGGGGAAGAGACAGTCTCTTTAATAAATGGTGCCAGTAAAACTTGATACTCATTTGCAGAAAACTTAAACAAGATCCATACCTCACATCATAGACAAAAACAAACTCAAGATGGATCAAAGAGATAAATATAAAACCTAAAACCATAAAGTTCATCAAAGAAAAAGCAGGGGTAAACACAGGGACCCTAATATATGGCATAAATAGACTATCAAACATAACTGAAAATGCACAAACATCTGAAGATAAACTAGATAACTGGTACCTTCTAAAAATTAAATTCTTAGGTGCATCAAAAGACTTCTCCAGAAGAGCTACAGATTAGGAAAAAATATTTGGCAATAACATACCTGATAAAGGACTTACCCCTAAAATAATAGAAAACTCCAACATGTCAACATCAAAAAGACAAACAATCCAATAAAAAAAAAAATGGGCAGAAGACATGAACAGAAACTTCACCAAAGAAGATATTCAGGCAACCAACAAACACATGAAGAAATGCTAGTGATCATTAGCCATTAGAGAGATGCAAATCAAAACAACAATGAGATATCATCTTACTCAAGCAATAATAGCAAAGTTCAGCAAGACACAAAATAACAAATGCTGGCAAAGGTGTGGAGAGATTAGAACTCTCATACACTACTGGTGGGATTATAAAATGGTACAACCACTATGGAAAACAGTATGGTGCTTCCTTAAAAATCTGGAAATAGAAATATCATTTGATCCACCAATCCCAATACTAGATACATATCCTAAAGAAGTGAGAGCTGAGGCATAAACAGATATATGCACACCCATATTCACTGCAGCACTATTCACAATAGCAAGGAGATGGAAACAACTTAAGTGTCCATCAACAGATCAATGGCTAATGAAACTATGGCACACACACACAAAATAGAATATAATGCTACATTAAAGAATAATATAGAATCTGCGAATCACCTCATAATGAGGATGAACTTGGAGGACATTGTGCTGAGTGAAATAAGTCAATCACAGAAAAACAAATATTGTATGAGTCCACTATTGTGAAAAAGTCAAGGAAAGGTTTACATATGGAAGAAAACTTGGTTTGTTACCAGGGATGGGACAGAAGAGGAGGGAAAATTTCTAAATAGGTGAGAAATGCACACTGATTTAGGAGAAGGGAAAAGCAATATATCAAAAGTGGGTGACCAGCACACTAACACTAAGGAAAAGGAAGACATGGAGAAGTGTACGAGAGGTACAGACAACAAAAGTAAATACTTTTCCATACACAATACTGCATTATCAGTAATTACAAACATTAATCTACAGGTGGATACATAAGTATATAGGCAAAATGATCAGGTATGGGTAGGCAAAAGGGAATATATAAGTTTGGCAGATGATATTTCTACATAAATATTTTTAAGCGCTATAAGAATGTCTATACATATAATAGAGCTAACAGGGGGCAAAGTTATAACTTCTTGGCCACAGGCAAATACCTTGAGGGAGTGAGTCACTGGTCCCACAGGCTTGGGACCATGGTCACTAGGGACATCAAGCTCAACTGGCATAGTATACTACACAAAAAGATTTTTCTACAACCCACTTTAGTGTGTAGTTACTGGGGTCTTAAAAGCTTTTGAGCAGCCATCTAAGATGCAACAACTGGTCTCTCCTCATCTGAAGTGAAGAAGAGTGAAAAAAATCAAAGATGCATGGAAACAATTAGTCTAAGGGATTAGTGGACCATGAGAATCTCAGCCTACATGATCCTGAGACCAGAAGAACTAGATGGTGTCCTGCTACCACTGCCAACCACTTGGAAAGGTATCAAAATAGCAGATCCTGGATAAAGTGGGAGAAAAATAAGGAACAAAACTCAAAATCATAAAAGAGACCAAGCTTACTAGTTTGATAGAGACTGGGAAATCACTGAGACTACAGCCCCTAGTCACTTTTTGCGCCTGAAATTGAACTCACTCCTGTGGCTTAACTTCCAGTGAAACAAGGGACAAGCCTACAATAACAGACTACACAAAACATTGTTCTACCTCCTGATGTGGTGAGAAGTGACTGGGATTTTAAAAGCTTGCAAGCAGCCATCTAGAGGCAACTATGGATCTCTCCTCATCCAGAGCAAAGAAGAATTAAGAAAACCAAAGATTCATGAAAACTATTAGTCCTAGTGACTGGTACACCACGCGATCCGCAGCCTATATGACTATGAGACCAGAAGAACTAGATGGTGCTCGGCTACCACAGTCAACCACTCGGAGGGGGATCTATGTAGGAGATCCTGGATAGAGAGGGAGAACAATGTGGAACAAAACTCAAAATCATTTGGGAAAAAGGAAAGGTGTGAGGGGACCAGGTTTAATGGTCTGATAGAGCCTGGTGGAACCACTGAGACTATGGCACCTAGCCGCCCTTCAGGTCTAGAATTGAACCCACACCTGTGGCTTCCAGCCAAACAAAAGACAGGCATATGAGTTGAACTTTTACCTGAGGTAGACACACTCCTCGGAGAGATCAATCATGGGAGAAAGAAGGGCTGTTTATGTACAGGGAGACAGCTCAGGGGGCAGGAGTGCATGGAGGGATGGTGTGTGAGACTGGGTTCTCTAGAGAAACAAAACCAATAAAGCTTATATAGAGAAAGAGAAATTTATCTTAGAAAAATGGCTCACACACTTATAGAAGCTGGCAAGTCCAAAGTTCTTGGATCAAACGTCAAGCTGGAGACTTTTCCTGACTCATGCAGCTGCAGGGGCTAAGGAGCTCAAGGTTGGCAGGAAGTATGCTGGCTGTTGACTCCAATGAATGACAAATCCAAGATCTCCAGGCCAAATGGTGGATTGTTCGCTCATGGACAGTTGTAGGCAGCACAACCGAATCCCGATCCACAGAAAAGTGTCTCTTTTCCCAGGATGTCCATAAATACACTGGAAGCAGGCCACAACCCTAGGGAAACTCCCTTTCAATGGATTGGCTGCTCAAAACATATACATCTGATCCCATCATGGGAATAATCACATCGCAACTGCTTCAACCACACAGAATTGTGGTCCAGCCGAGTTGACACACAGCTTCAACTATCACAGATGGACACAAGGGAGAGGTAACTATTGGTAGAAAGTGGGAGGGGAACTGTTGCATTGTGGTAAATTGTAGTCAATGTCATGAGACAACGTGTATGTGAACTGTTGAATGGAAAGTGAATTTGCTCTGTAAATTTTCACCCAAATCACAATAAAAGAGAGAGAGAGAGAGAGAGAGAGAGAGAGAGAGAGAGAGACAAGCCTACAAGGTGAACAATTATACCAGATAAGTACATTCCTTGGTACAATCAACTATGGAAGATCAGAGGGGCAGCATTTTCACAGGGAGATAGCACAAAGGGCAGGACTGCACAAGAAAAAAGGACACAGGGAAAAAGGTAACCACAGGGAGGAAGTGGGATGAGAGCTGTTACACTGTGGGGATTACAATCAGTGTCATGAAACAAAATATGTATGAACTGTTGAATGGAAAATGAATTTGCTCTGTAAACTTTCACCCAAATCAAAATAAAATAAAATAAATTTATATTGAAGAGAAAAGATGTTCCAAGAAGAAAATGGAAAGACTTGCCATACTGGACATCAGAACCATTTAAAAGCTTTAGCTATTAAGACAATGAAGTACTGACATAGACATAAGCAAATATACTGATGAAAAAAAGTTCCCAAACAGGCCCACACACATGTGGAACCCTGAAATGTGACACAAGTGGCCTAGGACCAGTGGAAGAATAATTTCAAACTCATCCCACATGTGAAAAAATCAATTACAGGTGGATTAAAGACTTTCATATGAAAAATTCAACTTGGAAACTCTCTGATGTAGAGAAAGTTTACTTAAATCAGAGACAAAGCATGCAAACGATCAAGGAAAATACATACATATATTACTGCATTAAAATTAAGAACTTCTGTTAATAAATGCATC
>NW_006921628.1:5781363-5781906 GCF_000298275.1 Orycteropus afer afer
AAATACAGTACTATTCATATACTTAAATCCTATACAACAGTGAAAAAGCAAACTACTGCTCTCATATCAACATGAATGAATCTTAGAAAGAAGACATTGATAGAACAAAACCAAGTCACAGAAAACTACTTACAGTAGGAATCTATTTTAAATTCAAGGACAAATCAAACTAAGCAATATACTGTTAAGGGTAGTTTTACTATATATAATAGATAATAATAAAAAGCCAAAAATAAAATTTAAAAAGTTAACATAGTGACTAGAAGAGGGATGAACCTAGGAAGGGACACAGGGGATATTACAATGATCTTGGTGATACCCTACTTCTTCTGTGAATACCCTGATATTCATTTTATTATTTTTGTACCCTGTATCTAACATATATATATATATATATATATCTCCACACACACACACACACATATATGTATGTGTGTATATATATATGTGTGTGTGTATACATATGTGTGTGTGTATGTATATAGATATAGATATAGATATATCGGAAGGAAGATGGGGCGATCTACTTCCATAGTGATACTG
>NW_006921628.1:5783438-5784601 GCF_000298275.1 Orycteropus afer afer
CCAGCATTTGTTATTTTCTGTCTTGTTGAACTTTGCTACTAGTGCTGGAGCAAGATGGTATCTCATTGTTGTTTTGATTTGCATTTCTCTAATAGCTAACGATCGTGAGCATTTCTTCATATGTTTGTTGGCCGCTTGTATTTTCACTTTTTAAAATAACTTTTTATTGTGATTTGGGTAAAAGTTTACAGAACAAATGGGTTTCCCATTCAACAATTCATACACATTTTGTTTTGTGACATTGATTGCAATCCCCACAATTTAACAGCACTCTTCCAATTTCCTTTCTGTGTTTACCATTTCCATGTGACTATCTTTTCTATCCCTTCCTGCTCTAAGCCTAATCGCAAGGTAAATGCTGCCCTTTTGATCTCTAGTGGTTGATTGTTCTAAGGAGTTCATCCCTCCCTGTGGTTATTGTTCACCTTATAATAGGGCTATAACCCTCTCTATTATCTGGCTGAGAGTTGATCCATGAGGACGAGTTCAATTCCAGACTTGAACGGTGTGTAAGGGCCATAGTTTCAGTGCATCCACTAGTCTGTATCTGACCATAGAACCTGGTCTTTTTTACGAATTTGAGTTTTGGTCCACATTTTTCTCCCATTCTATCCAGGAATCCTATTGTGATCTTTTTCAGAGTAGTCAGCAGTGGTAGCCAGACACCATCTAGTTTTTCTGGACTCATGGTCTTAGAGACTGGGGTTTATGTAGTCCATTAGTCCTTTGGATTAATTGTTTACTTGTATCTTTGATTTTCTTCACTCTTCTTTGCTTCAGATGGGGAGATACCAATAGTTGCACCTTAGATGGCCACTCATAAGTTTTAAGCCCCCAGTGATAAATCTCTTTTGAGAAACACAAAAGAAGATACATGTATCTGTAAGTTTTGGTTGCATATAACAGAAATCTAACCAAATAACTCAAGTAAACAGAAAATTTATTGGCTCAATGTATGAGAATAACAGAAGTCATAGTAGCTTAAACACGAATGGATCCTAGGATTCAAAAGTTGTCATCAGGTTCATGACTCACTCTCTTCTCTATTTCTTCCACCCAAAAAAAAAAACCAAACCAAACTCACTGCCATTGAGTTGTATCCGACTGATAGCGACCCCTCCTTGGGTTTCCAAGGCGGTATTCTCTATGGAAATAGATTGCTC
>NW_006921628.1:5785251-5789605 GCF_000298275.1 Orycteropus afer afer
AAAAAAAAAAAAAAAGATACAGAGAGTACAATTCCTGAACATGTGCTTTTAAAAAGTTAATTTTAAAAGTGTCATATTAGCTCATCTTCTAAAAATTAGTGCTTTACCAAAATTAGACAACACATTCTGAAATGTACATGTATTTCTCTTTTGAAATATCTATAACCTGAAAAAAGTATGTGTAAATGACTAAATAAAAATGTTTACTGTTGAAATAGCAATCCAATTTCAAAACTCAAATCTCAAAAACAAATGGCATCTTCAGTTAAGTTACAAGGTAATCGACACGTAAAATCAACACGCAGAAATCAGCTGTGTTTCCATGTACCAGTAATGAACAATCTAAAAAGGAAATTAAGAAAACAATTCCATTTATAATAGAATCTAAAAGAATAAAGCACCAAGAAATAAATTTAACTAGGGAAGTTAAACACTTGTACAGTAAGAACTAAAACACTGATGAAAAAATTAAAGGAACATCTAAATAAATGCAAAGAAATCCATGTTCATACATTAGAAGTTTTAATATTCTTAAAATGCCAATATTACAAAAAATGATCTATAGATTCAACTCAATTCCTATCAAGATTCCAATGGCTTTTTTTTTCTTTCAGAAATGGAAAAGTCAATCCTTAAATACAGATGGAATTTCAAAGGGTCCCAAATAGCTAAAACAATCTTGGAAAAAACCCAAACTAACAAAGTAGGAGAACCCATAGTTCTCAATTTAAAAACATACTATAAAGTTACAGTAATCAAAACAGTACAGGTAGTACTGGTATAAGGATGAATATATAAACAAATGGAATCACACAGAGAGTCTAAAAATAAACCCATATATTTATGGCCAATTGAATTTTGACAAAAGCATCAAATCTAACAATTGGGAATGAACAGTCTCTTCAACAGATGTTGCTAGAACAACTGGATCTTCAAATGCAGAAGAATGAAGTTGAACTCCTGTCTCATACCATATATAAAAACTAACTCAAAATGGATCAACAGCCTAAATATAGAAGCTAAAATCATAAAACTCTTAGAAGAAAACACAGGGGTATATCTTCAGGACCTTCTATTTGGCAATGAATTCTTGGATATGACAACAAAAGTATGAGCAATGATAAAAACAAAAAGGAGATAAATTGAACTTCATTAAAATATTTAAGAAAAATAACTTCCATGCATCAAAGAACATTATGAAAAACTGGATGGTGACAATGAATAACTTTTCAAAAAGATTTTTCTCTAAATTCTATGAATGTAAAAAAAGGCCCAGTGTGATATGTACGCTTTCTACTAATATTAAAAATGCTTATGTGTATCAACTTTTATGTGAATTAGGTATGTGTACATGAGAAATGCTTCTAAAGAACAATGAAAAATTTTATCTATACTTTTTTGACTATTATATTTTAGTTAATACTATATTGCTAGAACTTTTAAAGCTTGAATGAAATAATTATGTCTATGACAAACATTTAATTTGATTTAGTAGATAAGTTTTAAGGTGTCATATTTAATTAAAGATTACATACGCAGATATGAAAACATCTATCTTGGCTCTTATAGTTTATGCAAATTTCATATAATTATTCCCCACAGAGAACAATACACTGAAAATAAAATTCTTAAACTTGCTTTGAATTATTATTTTCTTTATGGTGAGTCATATAATATGATCCTTCCTATCAAGCTTTGGCTTGATCAAATTTTACTTAACTTACTACAAAATTTATATTAAGCCTCTAAAACTATATCAGCTGATATATAGAATGTGTAATCATTTGTATCCTTAAGGAAAAGAAAGACTTTATTAATTTATATATTTTATTTTATTAATTGAAGTGTACAAATATAACAAATAAGAACAGGTGTAGTAGTCATCCATATACCTGTCCTTATGCCAAACTTACCAGCTTCTGGGAGAGAGAGAGAGCAGTTTCATTTTCAAGGTGAGCTTTGTAGAACTGCCATTAGCATAAAACCAAGGCTCCCTCCAGCCAGAGGCCCTTTGCACATGGTCCTTATGCTGTTTGCCATGTTCTTCTCTCATCCATCAGATCTCCAATTCAGAAGTCCTCCCAGCACTTCTTTGTGGTCCCCAGCCAGACTCCTTTGTGGTACCCTCTCCTGGGAGCATTCATTTCCTTCAGGACATTTCTTTGGTTTGTAATCATATAGTCATTAAGTTAAATGTTGGATTAATGTCAATCCCCACAAACATTATTAGGGAAACAAGGTCTATGTCTGGTTTTGGTCATCAATGGCAGTATTTCTTTCTCCTAACAGAGCACACAGAACATGTTGTTGTCGTTTGGTGCCATCTCCAACTCATAGCAACCATACTCACAGCAGAACAAAACACTGTCCCATCCCGTGCCAGCTCCCCGATCCTTACTATACTTGAGCACATCATTGGAGTCACTGTGTCAGTCTATCTCATTGAGGGTCTTCCCCTCTTTGTCGACCCTCCACCTTACCAAGCATGATATTCTTCTCCAGGGAATGGGCGCTCTGACAACATGACCAAAGTAGGTTAGACAAAGTCTGGCCATTCTCACTTCCAAGGAGCATTCTGGCTGCACTTCCTCCAGGACAGATTTGTTAGTTCTTTTAACATTGCATGGTACTTTCAGCATTCTTTGCCAGCACCACAACTCAAAAGCATCAATTCTTCTTCAGTCTTCCTTATTCACTGTCCAGCTCTCACATGCATTTGAGGTGACTGAAAATATCACAGCTTCTGTCAGGCACACCTTAGTCCTCAAGGAGACATCTTTGTTTCTCAGCACTTGAAAGAGGTCCTTTGCAGCTGACTTGCCCAGTGCCATACATCATCTGATGTCCTAACTGCTGCTTCCATTGGCGTCAATTGTAGAACCAAGCAATCTGAAGTCTTGACAACTTCAATCTTTTCTCCATTTATCATGATGCTGCATAGTGGTCCAGTTGTGAGGATTTTTGTTTTCTTTATATTGAGATGTAATCCATACTGCAGACTGTAGTCTTCAGTCTTCATCAGTAAGTGCTTCAAGTCATCCTCATTTTCAGCAAGCAAAGTTGTGTCATCAGTGCATTGCAGTTTGTTAATGTTAATGATTCTTCCTCCAATCTTGATGCCACATTCTTCTTCGTATAGTCCAGCTTCTCAGATTATTTGCTCAGCATATAAATTGAATAAGTATGGTGAAAGGATACAACGATTACACACTCTCTTCTTGATTTTAAACCATGCAGTGTCCCCTTGTTCTGTTTGAATAACAGACTCCTAGTCTATGTGTGGGAGCTCTGGTAGCATAGTGGCTAAGGCACCTGACTGCTAACCAGAAGGCTGGCGGTTCAAACCCACCAGCCACTCCTCGGAAGGAAGGTTGGGCAATCCTACTTCCGTAGTGATACTGCCTCGGAAACCCAAGGAGGGGTCGCTATGAGTCAAGGATGACTCGATGGCACATAACAACAACAACAACAGTCTATGTGTAGGCTCTTCATGAGTACAATGAAGTGTTCTGGAATTCCCATTCTTCTCAATGTTATCCACAGTTTGTTACGATCCACACAATCAAATGCTTTTGCATAGTCAATAAAACACAGGTAAACATCTTTTTGGTATTTTTTGCTTTGAGCCAAGATCCATATGAGATCAGCAATGATATCCCTTGTTCCACGTCCTCTTCTGAATCCAGCTTGAACCTCTGGAAGTTCTCTGTCGATATACTGCTGCAACCATTTTTGAATTATCTTCAGTAAGATTTTACTTGCGTGCGATATTGATACTGTCCAATAATTTCCACATTCTGTGGGATCACCTTTCTTTGGAATGGGTACAAATATGGCTCTCTTCATCAGTTGGCCAGGTAGCTGTCTTCCAAGTCTCTTGGCATAACTGAGTGAGTGCCTCCAGTGGGGCATCCATTTGTTGAAACATCTCAGTGGGTATTCCATCAATTACTGGAGACTTTTTCTTCACCAACTCCTTCAATGCAGCTTCAACTTCTTCCTTCAATACAACTGATTCTTGATCACATGCCACCATCTGAAATGGATGAAGATTGACCAGTTCTTTTTGACACAGTGACTCTGTGTATTCCTTCCATCTTCTTTTTATGCTTCCTGCATCATTCAATATTTTGTCCATAGAATCTTCCAATATTGCAACTTGAGGCTTAATTTGTTTTTTCTTCCATTCTTTCAGCTTGAGAAATGCTGAGCATTTTCTTCCCTTTTGGTTTCCTAACTCCAGGTCTTTGCACATTTCATTATAGTAATAGGCTTTGTTTGCTTGAGCTGCTCTTTGAAATCTTCTGTTCAGCTCATTTATCTAGTCATTTCCATTTCCTTTAGTTACTCTCCG
>NW_006921628.1:5790100-5806736 GCF_000298275.1 Orycteropus afer afer
GATTCTTCTTTGTTTCCAACTTTTGCATTCCAGTCACCAGTGATAATTAACACATCTTGATTGAAAATTTGGTCAATTTCAGACTGCAGAAATTGATAAAAATCTTCCTTTTCCTCATCTTTGGTGGCTGGTGCATAAATTTGAATAACAGTCATATTAATGGGTCTTCCTTGTAGGCATATGGATAGTATCCTATCAGTGACAGCAGTATACTTTAGGACAGATCTCGGAACATCCTTTGTGATGATGAACGCCATGCCATTCCTCTTCAAATGGTCATTCCTGGCATAGTAGATCATATGGTTTTCTGATTCAAAATGGCCAAAACCAGTCCATTTCAGCTCACTAATGCCTAGGATATCAATCTTTATGTGTTTCATTTCGTTTTTGACAACTTCCAAATTTCCTAGATTCATACTTCATACATTCCATATTTTGATTATTAATGGATGCTTGCAGCTGTTTCTCCTCAATTTGAATTGTGCCATGTCAGCAAATGTATGTCTCAAAACCTTTACTTTATCCATATCAGTAAGACTGGTTCTACTCTGATGATGCAGCTCTTTCCCAGTCATATTTTGAGACCCTTCTGACCTAAAGGACTCATCCTCCTGCACTGTATTGGACAATGTTTCCAGGCTATTCATAAAGTTATTCAGTAATGTATCAGACAGTGTTTATGCTATTCATAAGCTTTTCCCTGGCCAATTCTTTGAGCAGTGGATGGCCTCTTCCTTCCTAGTCTGTCTCAGTCTGTAAGCTGCATTGAAACCTGTGAAACTCTGCTGGCATTGGAAACACTGGTGGTACAGCCTCAAGCCTGAGAGCAACACACAAGCCATTACAGTATGATAAACTGACAGACAAGTTTGTCTCCCTTAGCTGTTCAAAACCTCTCCCCACTCCCCTTACCTGGATCCCTGCCACTGCTCACTCTGTCATTCCTGGCGGGGCCTGGGTCCCTCCCCTTACCTGGATCCCTGCCACTGCATGGAACACAGCAGATGCATAAAGTATTTGAAGAAGGAAAGAGGGAGAAGAAAAGCAACACACTGATTATTTTCCTGGAGCCATCTCTCTCTAAGTCCAGCCAACTTAAACATGCTGCCTTTGAGTCAATTATGAATCTGTTTAGGACAGAGTAGAACTGCCTCATAGGAATTCCAAGGCTGTAATCTCTTAAATATGCAGACTGCCACGTTTCTTCTGCAGAGTAATTGGTGGTTTGAACCACCGACTTTTTAGTTAGCAGCTGTGTCACCAGGGCTCTTTCCAGCCAACTTGACTGGAAAGCAAATACCTGTGACTGAAGTCACATATTCAGAAAGAAATCTGATTGTGACCTTGTGCCTCAAAGTAGGCCAATCAGACCTATTATCTGATTCAGGAATTTGACTCTTGAGGGGATCATACAGGAGGACAAAGAGGTGAGGCTATTATCCCATAGGTTTTGTACCACTAAGCTCTGGGACAGCCTGTATCTATCTTCCCCCCAAGATGTAGTTCATCCATTTTCCTTTAAACACTGTGAGTCACTCCAAAAATTTTAATATTTTGCTTAAATTAGCCAGAGTTTATTTCTTTTGCCTATAGCCAAAGAACCCCATTTGTTACATTTTCTGGTCTCTCTTACCTTAATCACACTTTTATTTTACTTTTCCTTGAACTTCATGTATATCAAAGGCATCCTATGACATCACTGGCAAAAGTCAAAACCTCCACCATTGTGGACAGTCTTGTAGATTCACCTCCAATATTAAATGGCACAGTCTTTAGTTCTGCCTCATATCAGTTATAAGACAGAAAGACTTCTATACGGCAATACATCTCAAATTGAGGAATTACTGATATAAATTTCAGAATTGTAACTAAAGGAATGTGTTACACTTAATCAACACAAATGCCCAGAGTAAATGATTGCTTTGACCCACTGCTCTGCATTGGCCGAAGCCAAGTCCTTTTGTAGCTACCCTTCTAGTTCTTCTCTAGCACCACTTCTCTGAAACCTCTCATTTTCCATCTCTCAGCTGAGAGGTGTGGTTCCCTTCACCGCCAAAGACCCTTTTTCAAAATATAAACAGCTCTTTAAGACCAGCACATCCTAGGATATAAAACCCCAGATCACAAGAAGTAAACCCCTTCACTTTCCTCTAGCTTATCTGTCTCCAACCCCATCCTTCTTCTTTCACACATCCTTAAAACGAGACACTCCTTCCTCATCAAGGCAACCTTCCACCTGTGCACATCTGTTATTCTCTTCAGGCTCATCCTCTCAGTAGTAACATTTATTGAGTCAAGGACAGTTGTAAACCCTTTATGTGTTGCCTCATTAAATCCTAACAACAGCCCAATGAAGTAGGGACTACTAATGCAGATCAGGGAAATGAGGCTCAGAGACAGTAATTTAACTTGTATTAAGGTCAATAAACCATATTTGATCTGGTCAATATGACTACAGAGCATGTACTCTTAAATACTATGTTTTTCTGCCTCAATATTGTTCACATTTCTAAAGCAATCTTGAAAGAAATCAAAGTAGAAAGACTCTCACTTTTTTATTTTAAATCACATAACAGCATATAGCTACAGTAATCAAAACTACTTCATACTAGTGTAATAGTAGACACACAGACCAATGGCATAGAATTGAAAGTCCAGAAACTGATTTTTGACAAGAGTTCTAAGTCCATTTGATGGGAAAGAAGAGTCTCTTCAATAAGTGGTGTTGGAAAAACTGGATTTACACATGGAAAAAAAATTAAACAGGATCTATGCCTCACACAAGGAGCTCTGGTAGCATAGTCCCTAAGGCACTTGACTGCTAACCAGAAGGCTGGCGGTTCAAACCCACCAGCCACTCCTTGGAAGGAAGGTTGGACAATCTGCTTCTGTAGTGATAGCGCCTCAGAAACCCAAGGATGGGTCATTATGAGTCTGGGCTGACTCAACGGCACATAACAACAACAACATGCCTCACACAACACAAAACCAAATTAAAAATGAATTAAGGACCTACATGTGCAAACTAAAATCATAAAATCCTTAGAAGAAAATATAGGGACAATGCTGTCAGGCCTAGCTTTTAAAAATGAATTATCTAATATAATAACAAAAACATAAATAGAAAAACACAAAATAACTAAATGAGACCTTGTGGCACATTGGTTAAGGCATTTGGCTGCACCATGCGCTCAGTGGGAGGAAGAGAGGCAATCTTCCATAAAGATTTATAGAAATCTATGGGTCACTATGAGTCAAAATCGACTAGATGGCAGTGGGTGGGTATAAAAATTACAAACTTTCATTCATCAAAAGACTTTATCAAAAAAGTAAAAGAACAAGAAAAAACTGGGAGAATATCTTCAGAAATCATATACCTGACAAGAACCTAATAAAATGTATATAAAATATTGACAATTTTACAACAAAAAGATAAACAACCCAATCATAAAATGGTCAAAGGACTTAAATAGACATTGTACCAAGGAGGACATTCAAATTTTCATCACACATCAAAAGCAATGTCATCAGCCATCAGAAAGATGTAAATCAAAACCACAATGATATACCATTTTGCTTCCAATTAGGATGGCAGGATTAAAAAAATGGAAAATAGCAAATGTTGCTAGGATGTGGAGAAATTGGAACAACTTACCTATTGCAGTGGGAATGCAAAATGGTACAACTGCTGTGGAAAACAGAGTGGCAGTTCCTCAAAAAACTAAAAATAACACTATCATATGACCAAGCAATTCCACTCCTGGGTATACCCAAAAGACGTAAAAGCAGAGACTCAAATGTTCAGGAGACTTGTGCACCATTCTTCTTTGCAGAGCTATTCACAATAGGCAAAAGGTGGAAACATCTAAAAGTCCATCAACAGATGGATTTATTGTTATTTGTTATGTGCCGTCGAGTCAGACCTGACTCATAGCAACCCCTCCTTGGGTTTCCAAGGCAGTATCACTACAGAAGTAGATTGCCCAACCTTCCTTCCAAGGAGTGGCTGATGGGTTTGAACTGCCATCCTTCTGGTTAGCAATCAAGTATAGGCACTATGCTACCAGAGCTCCCCTAACAGATGAATGGATAAACAAAATGTGGTACATATATACAATGGACTACTACCTAGTCAGTAGGAGAAATGGATGGAGCCTTGATGCACACTACATACAATATGGATGGAGCTTGAAAACATAATGTAGAATGAAATAAGTCAGGAACAAAAGGATAAATATTGTATAATCTTACTTATATAAAAAAAAAAAAAAAGAAAGAAAGAAAAGAAAAGGCAAATGTACAAAAACCAAAGTTTATTAGTGGTTACCCATGGCAGGAGGGAAGTAGGATGAGTTATTATTGCTTATGGAGTACTGAGTGTTGGTTTATGATGATGGAAAAATCTCATTGATTAAGGGTAGGGTGGTACAACTGTCTTAGGCTGAGTTCTCTAGAGAAGCAAAACCAATGAAGCTTATGTAGATAGACAGATTGAAAGAAATTTATCTCAGGGAAATGGCTTGCAAAATTATAGAGTCTGGCAAGTCGCAAATTTATGGGTCAAACATCAAATTGGTGGTGTCTCCTCACTCGTATGACTGCAGGGACTAATGAACCCAAGATCGGCAGGCAATACAGCAGGCTGCTAGCTTTGGAGGATAATGAATCCACGACTGGCAGGTTAAAATGGCAGATTGTTGGCTCACAGGCTATGAAGGCAACAATCCCAAGATTGGCAGGCAATACAGCAGGCCAGTGCTTTAGCTTCAGGACCTAGAGATGATGATTTGCTAGATGCAGGATACAGATCCAGCAGAAAGCCACAATGTTCCCAGGACATCCAATATATATTGGATGCAGGCCACACCCATGAGGAAACTCCCTTTCAACTGAGTGGCTGCTCACAGACTATTCTGTCATGGGAGTGATTACATCAGATCTCATCATAGGGATGACTACATCATAACTGCTTAAGCCACCTAAAATCATGGTCCAGCCAAGATGACACACAACCTTAACTATCATAACAGCCATTTTCTTTTTTTACATCCCAGATATCTTTATTTCATACCTATTATGCCATGAATTCATAGAGAATAGGTTTGGGCAGCTCAGACTCCTTTCCATTGGTTCTCACAAAGTTTGCCTTTCTGGGTGGAGCAGGCCAGTGTTTAAGTTGAACCCAGGTACGTTTTCTTAGTCTTCTTCTTTTTCTGATCATTTCAGGAAGGCTTTAGAGTGCTTATTATGCAAAATATGCACATTAATTCTCTGGGCAAAACTTTTGCCCTTAAATTGTTTGTTTACAACAATGTTAACAGCATATTGGATAACACTGCAGACTCTTTAATTTTGCCACAGTCACATTTGTGGAACATTCCTTGTTTCTTCACTTTTTATTATGATTTTTGTGAAATACACAGAGCAAATTAGTTTTCCATTGAGCAATTCATGCACATTTTGTTGTGTGACATTCATTGCAATCCTCACAGTGCAACAGCACTCTCCTCACTTCTTCCCTGTGTTTCCATTTGTCCTTCTTTCCTTTCCCTTCCTACCTTCTGAGCCATTGTCCCTGAGCAAACATTGCCTTTTTGCTCTTTGGTGATCAATTGTTCTAAGGAAGGCATTCCTCCCTGTTGTTACTGTTCACCTTATAGGCCTGCCTGTCGTTTGGCTGAAAGGTAATCTGCAGGAGTGAGTTCAATTCCAGACTTGAAAGGTGTCTGAGGACCAGTCTTGGGGATTCCACCAATCTTTATCATACCAGTAAGTGTGGTCTTTTTTATGATTTTGAGTTTTGCTCTATATTTTTCTCTCACTTACACAAGACTTTCTATTGTATCCCAGTTACAGCGGTCAGTAGTGGTAGCCAGACACTATCTATTTCTTCTAATCTCAGGGTAATGGAGGCTGAAGTTCACATGCTCCATTAGCCCTCTGGACTAATTGTTTCCTTGAGCTTTTTTTTTTTCTTCACTATTTTTTTTTCTCTGGATGGGGAGAGACCAACAATTACATCTTAGATGACTACTTATCAACTTTTAAGACCCCAGATGCTACTCACCAAAGAAGGATGTAGACCATTATCTTTGTGGATGATGTCAAAGTGCATTACTTTTTCTTTAAAAAACATTTTTGTTATTGTGATTTGGGTGAAAGTTTACAGAGCAAATTCAATTTCCACACAGCAGTTCATACACATTTTGTTCCATGACAATGACTGCAATTTCCCACAATGTAACAGCTCCCCTCCCACTTCCTCCCCATAGCCACCTCTTCCCTGTGGCCTTTCCTCTCATGCACTCCTGCCCCCTGAGCTGAATCCCTGTACACAGACAGCCTTTCTATTCTGCCATGATTGATCTCTCCAAGGAGTGTATCTACCTAATGTAAATATTCAGCTCATATGCCTGTTTTTTGTTTGGCTGGAAACCACAGGAGTGGGTTCAATTCCAGACCTGGAGAGGATCTAAGAGCCATAGTCTCAGGAGTTTCAGCAGGCTCTATTAGACTAGCAAATCTGGTGTTTTGTTTTTTTTTTACGGTTTTGATGATTTTGAGTTTTGTTCCACATTGTTCTCCCACTCTATCCAGGATCTCATACATAGATCCCCCTCCAAATGGTTGAGAGTGGTAGCTGGGCACCATCTAGTTCTTTTGGTCTCACAGACATGTAGGCTGAGGACTGTATGGTGTATCAGTCCCTTGGACTAATCGTTTCCATGTATCTTTGATTTTCTTCATTCTTTTTTTGCTCTAGATGAGTAGAGACCCATCATTGCATCTAGATGGCCACCTGCAAGCTTTTAAGATCCCACTCACTACTCACCAAAGTAGGATGTGGAACAATGTTTCTGTGTAGTATATTATGCCAATTGACTTTGATGTCCCCTGAGACCATGGTACCAAGCCTACAGGTCCAACTACTTGCTCCCTCCAGGTAGCTGGCCGTGGCCATGAAGTCACCACAACCTTGTCCCTTGTCAGCTCTACTATTACCTGGACATTCTTACAGAACATACAAATATGCTTGTAGATAAATCATCTGCAAACTCTGTACATGATCACAGGCACATTGCCCCCTGCCTAAACATACCTGATTGTTCAACCAGTCCACTCATCTATCCAACATTAGATGTATGCCATCCCTGACAATGCAGTACTGTATGTACCAAAGGGTTCATCTTTGTTGTCCCTTGTACCTCTCTATGTCTTCCTCTTCCTCAGTGCTACTGTGTTGATCACTCACATTTGGTACATTGCCCTTCCCTTCAAACAAATCAATACTTGTCTCAACCTATCTAGCAAGATTCCCTTCCCTGCCCTCTTACCCCTGGTAACCAACAAAAAAAGTTAAATCATTGGTCTTGCAAAATTCTATCATGTCATTTCTGGCATCATTTCTAACACTAAGGCTATATTTTTCTAACTACTGATGATTCTTTGTTTCCAGCTTTTGCATTCCAATAATTACTAATTATCAATACATCTTGATTGCATGTTTGGTCACGCAGAAGTTGGTAAAGATTCTCAATTTCTTCATCTCTGGCTTTAGTAGTTAGTAAGTAAATTTGAATAATAGTTGTATTAACTGGTGATCCTTGTATGCATATGGATGTTATCCTACTGCTGACAACATTATATTTCAGGATAGATCTTGAGATGTTCTTTTTGACAATTAATGCAATGCCACTTCTCTTCAATTTTTCATTACTGGCCTAGTACATCATATGACTGTCTGATCCAAAACAGCAAACACCAGTCCATATCAGCTCACTAATGCCTAGGATATCGATCTTTATATGTTCCATTTCATTTCTGACAACTTCCAATTTTCTTAGATTCATACTTTGTACATTCCAGGTTCTAATTACTAATTGCTGTTTTCAGTTGTTTTTTCCCATTTTGAGTCATACCCAGTAGCAAATGAAGGTCCTCTAAGCTTTACTCCATCCACATCATTATGGTAGACCCTACTTTCAGGAGGCAAGTCTTCTCCAGTAATATTTTGAGTGCCTTCCAATCTGTGGGGCTCACCTTCTGGCACTATATCGAATAATGTTTCATGGCTATTCATAAAATGTGCCAGTAATATATCAGACTTTTTTTTTCACTGCTATTCATAAGATTATCAGTGATCAGTTTTTTCAGAAGTGGATGGCCCTGTTCTTCTTCCCAGTCTGTCTTCAATTAGAAGTTCTGTTGAAACTTGTCCACCATGGGTGACACTGCTGATATTAAAAATCTTGGTGGCATACCCTCCAGTCTTGCAGCAACATGCAAGCCACCATAACACAACAAACTGAGAGACTAGTGGTGGGTATATATACAGAGAGAGGAATTTATCTCAAGGGAATGGCTCATGCAATTGTAGAGTCTGGCAGGTTCTAAGTCCATGGGTCAGATGTCCTGACTCACTTAGCTGCAAAGGCTGACAAACCCAAGATCTGCAGTCAATACAGCAGGATGCTGGCTTCAGAGGCTAAAGAATCCAAGATTGGCATAATAAATTACACACATGGTGGGCCGTTGTTTCACAGTCTATGAAAGCAACAATGCCAAGCACAATTGGCAGGCAATATGGCAGGCCACTGGTTCAAGTACATGGACCAGAAGTCAGATGATGATGAGCCAGATGCAGGATCCAGATCAAGCAAAAAACCAGAGAGCTTTGCCAGGATGTCTATATATAGAAGCAGGTCACACCCCTGAGGAAACTCTCTTTCAACTGCTTGGCTCCTCATAGCAGAAGTAATCATTCAAGTAATCATATCATATCAGATCTTATTATGGGGATGACTACATCATAACTAGTAAACCACTTAGAATCATGCCCAAGCCAAGTTGACGGGCAACTTTAATGTTGGCAGGCAATTTTAACTATCAAGTGGTGTATATTTTATTGTATATATTCTCAACAACAACCCACCCAAACCCAAAACCACTGCCATAAAGTTGATTATGACTCATATAGATGCTGTAGAACAGAGAAGAACTGCCTCATAGGGTTCCCAAGGACATACATCTTTATGGAAGCAGACTGCCCACATCGTTCTCCTATGGAACATTGAGGTTTAAATCACTGATCTTTCAAATTGCAGCCAAGTTCTTAATCACTACATTACCAGGGATTCTTCAACAATAACAACTAAAGAAATAAAGAATTCTAAATACATATTATTCTCAATCCAGATATAAAAGGATCAAAAATAAAATAAACTGATAAGACTGGAAATAAGGAACTAGGGATGTCAATTTGTAAATGATGAGAACTGCAAAGTAAAAAGAAGGAATATATGAAATAATTCAGAACTTCCAAACAGAGAGGAAATCAAGACAAAATCAATTTAGAACAGACTGTATAAAAACTTGGGAAGATGATAATAAATGAAAGGGTAATTGCACAGAAAATTAATAAGTCATCAAACAAAAATAATCCAGAAGGAAATCTAAAGTCTCAACTAACACTAAAATGACAGCAACAAAGGAAATGATAAGAAAAAAACATAAACCAATGTAATCCATCACAAAAGTAATATAAAGGAAAAGAATCACATGATCATATCAATTGATGCAGAATAGCCATTAGATAAAATTAAACACCTATTTCTGATTTAAAAAAAAACTAACAGAAAATAGGAATAGATCACATGATCATATCAATTGATGCAGAATAGCCATTAGATAAATTCAACACCTATTTCTGATTAAAAAAAAAAAAAAAAACTAACAGAAAATAGGAATAAAATGGAAATTCCTCAACATAATAAAGGGCATATATGCAAAACCAACAGCCAACATTATTCTCAATGGAGAGAGACTGAAACCATTCCCCTTACAAAGAGGAACCAGACAAGGATGCCCTCTTTCTTCACTTCTATTCAACATTGTATTGGAAGTCCTAGCAAAGGCAATAAGGCAAGAAAGGGAAATCAAAGGCATTCAAATGGGTAAAGAAGAAGTAAAACTATCTCTATTTGCAAATGATATGATCCTATACATAGAAAACCCAAGAGACTCTGCAAAAAAAAAAAAAAAAAACTGGAACTAACTGAAAGATTTAACATAGTGGCAGGATACAAAATCAGCATACAAAAATCAGATGGATTTCTCTATACCAGCAAAAAGATCTCTGAAAAGAAAATAAGAAAATAATACCATTTACAATACCTACCAAAAAGATAAAATAGCTGAAAATAAATCTGACCAAGGACACAAAAGAGTTACACAAAGAAAATTACAAAACACTACTTCAAGAAACTATAAGAGATCTACATAAATGGAAGAACATACCATGCTCATGGATAGGAAGATTGAACACTGTGAAAACATCAATACTACCCAAAGCAATCTATACATTCAATGCAATCCCAATCCAGATTCAATCAACATTCCTTAAGGAAATGGAAAAACCAATCATTAATTTTATATGGAAAGTAAATAGCCCCTGGATAAGCAAGTACTACTGAAGAAAAAGATCAAAGTAGGATGTCTCACACTCCTCCATCTCAAAACCTACTATACACCCACAGTAGTCAAAACAGCCTGGTATTTGTACAATGACAGACACATAGAATTGAGAACCCAGAAATGGATCCTTCAACCTATGGTCAGCTGATTTTTGACAAAGTGTCAATATCTATTAAATGGGGAAGCAATAGTTTCTTTAGCAAATACTGGTGGTAAAACTGGATATCCATTTGCAGGAAAATTATACAAGAACCATACTGCACACCATACCAAAAACTAACTCCAGATGGATCAAAAGCTTAAATATAAACCTAAAACTATAAAATTCATCAAAGGAAAAATAGGGGCAAACATAGGGACCCTAATTTATGGCATAAGTAGACTATCAACCATAACTCAAAATGGACAAACAGCAGAAGATAAATTAGATTAATGGGACCGTCTAAAAATTAGACTATTATGTGCATCAAAAGATTTCCCCAAAAGAGTAAGAAGAGAACTTACAGACTGGGAAATAATATTCGACAATGACATATTTGACAAGGGATTTAGCTCTAAAATTTATAGAAAATGCTAACACCTCAACATCAAAGACTAACAATCCAATTGAAAATTGTGCAGAAGACATGAACAAACATTTCACCAATGAAGATATTCTTCAAACACATGAAGAAATGTTCATGATCACTAGCCATTAGAGAGATGCAAATCAAAACAACAGTGAGATATCATCTCATCCCAGCACTAATAGCAAAGTCCAACAAGCCAGAAAATAACAAATCCTGGCAAGGATGTGGAGAGATTGGGATTCTCATCAACTGCTAGTGGGACTGTAACATGATACAACCGCTGTGGAAAACAGTATGGCGATTCTTTAAAAAGTTGGAAAAAGAAATACTATTTGATACAGAAATCCCATTACTAGGTATATATCCTAAAGAAGTGAGAGTCAGGACATAGATATATATGCACACTCATGTTCACTACAGTACTATTCACAATAGCAAAGAGATGGCAACAATCTAAGTGCCCATCATTGGAGGAATGGATAACGAAGCTATGGTACATACACACAATAGAACACTCAAGAATAATGTAGAATCTATGAAACACCCCAAAACATGGATGAACTTGGAGAACATCAACCAAAACCAAACCAAACTCACTGTCGTCAAGTCAGATCCAACTCATAGAGATCCCTCCTTGGGTTTCTGAAGCAGTATCACTACAGAAGTAGATTGCCCAAACTTCCTTCTGAGGAGTGGCTGGTGGGTTTGAACCTCCAGCCTTCTGGTTAGCAGTCAAATGCCTTAGGCACTACACCACCAGAGCTCCTCTGGAGGACAATATATACTGAGTGAAATAAGTCAATCACAGAAGGACAAATACTGTATAAGCCCACTATTGTAAAATGTCAAGGAAAGGTTTACATATAGAAGGAAACTTTCTTTGTTGGTTACTCAGAATGGGAGGGGAGAGGAGGGAACACTGCAAGATAGGTAAGAGACAATTACTGATTTGGGTGGAGGGAAAGGGAACATACCAAAACCAGTGACAAACACAGTAACAATAAAGAAAAAGGAAGACCCAGAGAGGTACACAAGAGGTACAGATAACAAAGATAAACTCTTTTAAATATGCAACACTGCATTATCAGTAATAACAAACATTAATCTATGGGTGGATACATAGGTAGAGAAGATAAATGATCAGGTATGTCTAAGCAAAAGGGAATATATCCATGATCATACATAAATTTGGCAGATGGTATTTCTACACACATATTTGCATGTGCTATAAGAATGTCCATATATATATAATAGAGCTAATGGGGCAAATTTATGATAACTTCTTAGCCACAACCAAACACCCCAAGGAAGTGAGTCACTGGATCCATGGGCTAAGAACCATAGTCATGAGGAATATCAAGCTCAATTGGCATAACATACCATGCAAAAATATTGTTCTACAACCTACTTTGGTGAGTAGTGACTGGGGTCTTAAAAGCTTGCAAGCAGCTACCTAAGATGCAACAAATGGTCTCTCCTAGTCTGGAGAGAAAATGAAGAAAACCAAAGACACATGGAAACAATTAGTCCAAGGGATTAGTGGATCATATAAACCTCAGCTTACATGATGCTGAGACCAGAAGAACTAGATGGTGCCCAGCTTCACTGTCAACCACTCAGAAAGGGATCAGAATAGGAGATCCTGGATAAAGTGGGAGAAAAATGTAGAATAAAACTCAAAATTATTAAAAAAAAAAAAAAAAAACAAAGATCAGGCTTACTGGTCTGACAGAAACTGGTGAAACCCCTAAGCTATACTAGCAACCCTTCGGGACTAGAAATGACCTCATTCCCATGGCTTCCAGCCAAACAATAGACAGGAGTATAAGGTGAACATTTACACCAGGAGTTTTACTCCTTAGAACAATCAACTATGGGAGACCACAAGAGCAGTATTTGCACAGGGAGATAGCTCAGAGGGCAGGAATGCATAAGAAAGAGGACACATGAAAAGGGTAACCAGAGAGGAACTGGGAAAAGAGCTGTTACCTTCTGGGGATTGCAGTCAATGCCATGAAACAAAATGTATATGAACTGCTGTAAGGAAAATGAATTTGCTCTGTAAACGTTCACCCAAATCACAATTTAAAAATCTTAAGAAAATTAAGCCACACACAGGAAAAATATATTTGTAAATACATAACCCTGAGAAAGGACAGTTACAGAGTTAACTTTACCCCCAAATTCTGGTCTCTGTTATTAATTCTTGTGAGACAACCTTGGACTTTGTCTAGAGATGGAAGTGTCTTTTATCTTTACAGGCTGTAGATCAAACCTGATGAGTTATGCTAATCAGTTGACTCAGGTGGGAACTGGCCATTCCAGAAAGCCCCAACTGGTGATATCAGCTGACATCAGGAGAGGAGGGCATGATTCAATCCATCACCCTGATGTAATGAGGCCCCAATAAAGATCTGGCTACAGAAGCTCCATGGGTTTCCTGGTTGGTGACAGACATTGCTACATGTGGAAGGGTAGCTCATTTCTTTTTAGGACATGAAATCTCCACATTGGGAACCCTCCCGGACCTATGTGTCTCTTCATTTGTATCCTTTTTGCTATAATAAAAATGTAATACTAAGGAGAGGGGGAGAATGAAAAACCATGAACAAAACTAACAAAAAAATGTATTGAACAAAGTATCAATACCACACACACAAATCATAGCAAAACAACAGCAGTAAATTCACATCTCTTAATAATTACACTGAATGTAAATGAATTACATGCATCAGTTAAGAGACAAGAGAGTGGAAGCATAGATAAGAAAACAGAAACCATCAATACGCTGCCTACAAGAGCCACAAAGACAAAAAAAGCAAAAAGTCAAAGGAAGGAAAAATTCTCAAGCAAATAACAACCAAAAGAGAGCAAGAGTGGCAATATTAATTGCTAATAAGACAGACTTTATGGCAAAATCCAGCAAAAAAGATAAGGAAGGATGTTATATAATGAACAAGGGTCAATCTAACAAGAGGACATAGCCACAATAAATATCTACACCCCCAATGAAAGAGCTCCAAAATACATAAATCAAACTTCAACAGAATTGAAAAGACAAAGAGATAACCCCACAGTAGGGAGCTCTGGTAGCGTGGTGCCTAAGGCACTTGACTGCTAACCAGAAGCCTGGTGGTTCAAACCCACCAGCCACTCCCTGGAAGGAAGATGGGACATTCTACTTCTATAGTGATCCTGCCTCGGAAACCCAAGGAGGGGTCGCTATGAGTTGGATCTGACTTGACAGCACATAACAACAATAACACCACAGTAATAGTAGGAGACTTTAATACACTACTTTAGATGAAGGACAAAACAATTAGAAAGAAACGTAACAAAGAAACAGAAGATCTAAACAACACAGAACACTCTATCCAACAACACAATATATATTCTTTTTCAGTGCACACGTAACATTCTCCAGAATCAGCCATGTGTCAGGCCATGAAGCAAGCCTAAATTTAAAAACATCAAAACGAACCATCTTTTCATATTACAACACTATAAGATTAGAAATCAGTAATACGAAGATCAAATAAAAAATAAAGTAAAAACAGAAACTGAATAACGCCCTGCTTAAAACTACTGGGTAATAGAAGAAATAAAAATTGAAATAAAGAAATGTCTTGATGTTTGTAATTTACTTTGAGAGGTTCAGTAAAGATACAGACATATTAGAAAATTGAAGCATATGTAGCAGAATAGCAATTATTGTTGATGTAGGACGTTGGATACACAGGCATTCAGTTTACTATTCATTTAACATCTGTATGTTGAAATTGTTCATACTAATAAAATAAAAAAGTTCCTTGAATCAAATGAGAATGAAAACACAACATACCAAAATCTTTGTGACATAGTGAAAGTGGTGCTCAGAGGACAATTTATAGCAATAAATGCACACATCAAAAAAGAAGTAAGAACCAAAAAAGACACCTTAACCAAGCATCTCCAACTATTACAAAAGAAAAGCAAAACAAACAAACAAACAAAAAAAAAAAAGCCTACAGTCAACAGAATAAGAGAAATAATAAAGATTGGTGTATAAATGAAACAGAAAACAATAGAAACAATCAACAAGACTAGAATTTAGTTCTTTGAAAGAATTAATAAAAGTGACAAACCACTGAATATTAACAAAGGAAAAGAAGAAGATGCAAATAACACGAAAAAAATGAAACAGGCGATGTAAAAACAGAACCCGCTGTTGTTAGGTGCTGTTGAGTCAGCTCCAACTCATAGCAACAGTATGTACAACAAAATAAAACACTGCCCGGTCCTGTACCAGCCTCACAATCCTTGCTATACCTGAGCCCACCGTTGCAGCCACTGTGTCAATCCATGTCATTGAGAGCCTTCCCCTTTTTCGTTGACCCTCCACTTTACCAAGCATGATATCCTTCTTCAGGGAATAGCCCCTTCTGAAAACATGACCAAAGGAGGTGATACAAAGTCTGGCCATTCTCACTTCCAAAGAACATTCTGGTTGCACTTCTTCCAGGACAGATTTGTTAGTTCTTTTGGCAGTCCATGGTACTTTCAGTATTCTTCACCAACACCACAACTCAAAAGCATCAATTCTTACTCAGTGTTTCTTCTTCACTGCTCATCTCTCACATGCCTATGATGTGACTGAAAATACTATGGCTTGGGCCAGGTGCACCTTACTCCTCAAGGAGATATCTTTGCTCTTCAGCAACTGAAAGAGGTCTTTTCCAGCAGATTTGCCCAGTGCAATACGTCATCTGATGTCCTGACAGCTGCTTGTTAGTGGAATCAAGTGTACGAAAGCTTTGAAACTTCAGTCTTTTCTCTTTTCATCATGATGCTGCTTATTGGTTCAGTTGTGAGGATTTTTGTTTTATGTTGAGACATAATTTATACCACAGACTGAAGTCTTTACAAGTGCTTTAAGTCACCCTCACTTTCAACAAGCAAAGTTGTGTCGTCTCTGTATCATGGGTTGTTAATGAGTCTTCCTCCAATCCCGATGCCACTTTCTTCTTCATATAGTTCAGCTTCTCGGATTATTTGTTCAGCACATGGATTGAATAAATATTGTGAAAGAATACAACCCTGACACACTCCCTTCCTGATTTTAAACCTGCAGTATCCCCTTGTTCTGTTCAAATGACAGCTTCCTGGTCTATGTACAAGTTCCTCATGAGCACAATTAAGTATTCTGGAATTCCCATTCTTCTCAATGTTATCCATAATTCGTTATGATCCACATAATCAAATGCTTTTGCATGGTCAATAAAACACAAGTAAGCATCTTTCTGGTATTCTTTGCTTTCAGCCAACATCCATTAGACATCAGCAATGATATTCCTCATTCCATGTCCTCTTCTGAATCCAGCTTGCATTTCTGGAAGTTCTCTGTCAATATACTGCTGTAACCATTTTTGAGTTATTGTGAGCAAGATTTTTCTTGCATGTAATATTAATGATATTGTTCGATCATTTCCACATTTTGTGGGATCACTTTTCTTTGGAATGGATACAAATATGGACCTTCCAGCCAGTTGGCCAGGTAGCTGTCTTCCAAATTTCCTGGCACAGCCAAGTGAGTGCCTCCAGCGGAGCATCCGTTT
>NW_006921628.1:5820541-5825781 GCF_000298275.1 Orycteropus afer afer
CAACTCAGAGTGACCCTACTCACAGAGAAGAACTGCCCCATACAGCTTCTGAGGGTATAAATCTTTACAGAAGCAGATTGCCCTGTGTTCCCCCAGAAGGAGCTGCTGGTGGGTTTGAACCAATGATCTTTCAGTTAGCCACTGAGCATTTTAAACACTGACCACCAGTGCCCCTTCCAATATGAAATACTTAAAATAAATGCTCTTCTCTGCTAATTCTAACATATGTGTAAGTTCTAAAAAAAAACACCTCACTGCTGTCAAGTTGGATCCCAGTCATAGTGAACCTTGGGTTTCCGAGGCAGTATCTCTATAGAAGTAGGTTGTCCAATCTTCCTTCGAAGAAGTAGGTAGGTTTGAACCAACAGCCTTCTGGTTAGCAGTCAAGTGCCTTAGGCACGATACCAAGTTCACTGGCAGCTTCAAAGAGTTGATTAGGCTCGTTATTGTCCTTCTTATCCTGCTTTGCATGCCAGGTAGTTTTTGATTAGATACCAGCCAGGGCTGACGGCAAGAACAGGCAAGAGGGAGACAGACCCCAGGCAGAAAGTGGCAGCCAGCCAACGGCCTGAACAGGTAAAAGGGAGAGCCCCCAGACAGGAAGCTAAGGGAGACACACTTGTCTGTCAGTTTGTTGTACTGTGGTGGCTTGTGTGTTGCTGTGAGGCTAGAGGCTGTGCCATGGATGTTTCAAACGCCAGCAGGATTGCCCATTGTGGAGGGGTTTCAGCAGAACTTCCAGAATGAGACAGATAAGGAAGAAGGATGAGGCTATGCACTTCCCAAAGACTTGGCCAGTGAAAACCTTAAGAACAGCAGTGAAACACTGTCTGATATAGGAGCTCTGGTAGCATAGTGCCTAAAGCACTACTAACCAGACTGCTAACCAGAAGGCTGGTGGTTCAAACCCACCAGCCACTCCTCAGAAGGAAGGTTGGGCAATCTACTTCCGTAGAGATACTACCTTGGAAACCCAAGGAGGGGTCACTATGAGTCGGGTGTGACTTGACGGCACAACAACAACTGTCTAATATATTACTGGACAACTTTACGAATAGCCCTGAAACATTGTCTGATACAGTACTGGAAGATGACCCCTCAGGTCAGAAGGCACTCAAGATACAACTGGGAAAGAGCTGCCTCCTCACAGTAAAGCCAATCTGAATGATATGGATAAAGTAGAGCTTTCAGGACTCCATTTGCTGACGTGGCAGAACTTAAAATGAGAAGAAACAGCTGCAAACATCCATTAATAATCAGATCATGGAATGTACGAAGTATGAATCTAGGAAAATTGGAAGTTGTCAAAATTGAAATGGATCGCATAAAGATTGATATCCTAGGCATCAGTGAGCTGAAATGGACCAGTTTTGTCCATTTTAAAATCAGACAGCCATAAAATCTACTATGCCAAGAGTGACAAATTGAAGAGGAATGGCATGGCATTCATCACAAAGAATGTTTCAAGATCTATCCTGAAGTACAACGCTATCAGTGATAGGATAATATTCATATGCCTACAAGGACAGCCAGTTTATACTACTATTTTTCAAATTTACGCACCAACCACCAAAGCCGAAGATGAGGAAATTGAAGATTTTTGCCAAATTCTGTAGTCTGAAATTGACTGAACATGCAATCACAATGTGTTAATTATCACTAGAGACTGAAATGCAAAAGTTGGAAGCAAAGAAGAATCACCGGTAGTTGGAAAATTTGGCCTTAGTGACAGAAATAACACTGGAGATAGCATGATAGAATTTTGCAAGACCAAAGACTTATTCATTGCAAATACCTTTTTTCAACAACACAAATGGTGGCTATACACATAGACTTTGCCAGATGGAGTACACAGGGATCAAACTGACTACATCTGTAGCAAGAAGTGATGGAAAAGCTCAGTATTTTTAGCCAAAACAAGGCTGGGAGCTGATTGTGGAACAGACCATGATCTGTTCATATGCAAGTTCAACTTGAAGTTGAAGACAATTAGAACAAGTCCATGAGAGCCAAAATATGACCTGGATTATATCCCTCCTGAATTTAGAGACCATCTAAAGAATAGATTTGTTGCATTGAACACCAATGAATGAAAAACAGAAGAATTATGGGATGAGATCAAGAACATCATCCATTAAGAAAACAGGAGGTTTCTTAAGGAAAGGAAGAAAAGACCAAATGGATATCAGAAGAAACTCTGACACTTGCCCTTGAGTGGAGAGTAGCTAAAGCAAATGGAAGAAATACAAGATAAAAGAGCTAAACAGAAGATTTCAAAGAGCAGCTCAAGCAGACAAAGCCAATTACTATAATGAAATGTGCAAAGACCTTGAGCTAGAAAACCAAAAGGCAAGAACACACTCAGCATTTCTCAAGCTGAAAGAATGGGAGAAAAATTTTAAGCCTCAAGTTGCAATACTGAAAGATTCTATAGGCAAAATATTGAATGATGCAGGAAGCATCAAAAGAAGATGAAAGGAATTCACAGAGTCACTGTACCAGAAAGAACTGGTCAATCTTCATCCATTTCAGGAGGTGGCATATGATCAAGAACCTATGGTATTGAAGAAAGAAGTTGAAGCTGCACTGAAGGAACTGGAAAAGAACAAGGTTCCAGGAATTGACGGAACACCCATCAGATGTTTCAACAAACAGATGCCCCGCTGGAGGCACTCACTCGATTATGCCAAGAGATTTGGAAGACAGCTACCTGGCCAACTGACTGGAAGAGATCCATATTTGTACCCAATCCAAAGAAAGGTAATCCCACACAATATGGAAATTGTTGCACAATATCGTTAATATTGTATGCAAGTAAAATCTTACTGAAGATAATTCAAAAATGGTTACAGCAGTATATTGACAGAGAACTTCCAGAAATACAAGCTGGATTCAGAAGAGGACGTGGAACGAGGGATATCAATGCTGATGTAGATGGATCTTGGCTCAAAGCAAAGAATACCAGAAAGATGTTTACTTGCGCTTTATTGACTATGCAAAAGCATTTGATTGTGTAGATCATAACAAACTGAGGATAACATTGAGAAGAATCAGAATTCCAGAACACTTCATTGTACTTATGAGGAACCTGTACATAGACTGGAAGGCTGTTATTGGAACAGAACAAGGGGACACTGCATGGTTTAAAATCAAGAAGGGAGTGCATCAGGGTTGTATCCTTTCACCATATTTATTCAATCTACATGATGAGCAAATAATCTGAGAAGCTGGACTATAGTAAGAAGAACGTGGCATCAGGATTGGAGGAAGGCTCACTAACAACCTGCAATATGCTGATGACACAACTTTGCTTGCTGAAAGTGAGGATGACTTGAAGCACTTACTGATGAAGATTGAAGACTACAGTCTGCAGTATGGATTAAACTCAAAACTCACTGCCATCGAGTTAGATCCAACTCATAGCAACCTCTCCTTGGATTCCGAGGTGGTATGACTATGGAAGTAGATTGCCCAACCTTCCTTCTGAGAGGTAGCTGCTGGGTTTGAATGTGCAGCCTTCTGGTTAGCAGTTAAATGCCTTAGGCACTATGCCACCAGACCTCCCGCAGTATGGATTACATCTCAATACAAAGAAAATAAAAATCCTCACAACTGGACCTATAAGTAGCCTCACGATAAATGGAGAAAAGACTGGAGTTGTCTAGGACTTCACATTGCTTGGTTCTACGATCTACACCAATAGAAGCAGCAGTTAGGACATCAGACGATGTATATCACTGGGCAAATCGGCTGCAAAGGACTCTATCAAGTGCTGAAGAACAAAGATGTCTCCCTGAGGACTAAGGTGCACCTGACACAAGGCATGACATTTTAAATCACTTCATATGCATGTGAGAGCTGAACAACGAATATCGAAGACTGAAGAAGAGATGATGCTTTTGAGTTGTGGTGCTGGTGAAGAATGGACTGTTAAAAGAACTAACAAATCTGTCCCAGAGGAAGTGCAGCCAGAATGCTCCTTGGAAGTGAGAAGGGCCAGACTTCGTATAACCTACCTTGGTCATGTTGTCAGAAGGGACCATGCTCTGGAGAAAGATGTCAGGCTTATAAGGTGGAGGGTTGACGCAAGAGGAGTTGTAAGGTGGAGGGTTGATGAAAGAGGGGAAGGCCCTCAATGAGATGGACTGGCACAGTGGCTGCGGTGATGGGCTCAAGTATAGCAAGGATCATGGAGCTGGTGCAGGACTGGGCAGTGTTTAACTCTGCTGCGCACAGGATCGCTATGAGTAGGAGATGACGTGATAGCACCTAACAACAACAACATACTGCTGCAATCATTTTTGAATCATCTTCAGCAAGATTTTACTTGAGTGTGATATTAAGGATATTGTTTGATAATTTTCACATTCTGTGGGATCACCTTTGGAACGGGTATGAACATGGATCTCTTCTAGTCAATAGGCCAGTAAGCCATCTTCCAACTTTCTTGGCATAGATGAGTGAACGCCTCCAGTGTGGCATCTCTTTGTTGAAACATCTCAATGGGTGTTCCATCAATTGCTGGAGCCTTGTTCTTCACCAATTCCTTCAGTGCATCTTCAACTTCTTCCTTTAATACCATTGGTTCTTGATCACGTCACCTCCTGAAATGAATGAGCATCGACCAATTCTTTTTGGTACAGTGACTCTGTGTATTCTTTCCATGTTTCCTACATCAATAAGGGACATCACTGCTGATGTCAGATGGATCTTGGCTCAAAGCAAAGAATACCAGAATGATGTTTACTTGTGTTTTATTGACTATGCACAAGCATTCGATTGTGTGGATCATAACAAATTGTGGGTAACATTGAGAAGAATGGGAATTCCAGAACACTTGATTGCACTCATGAGGAACCCATACATAGACTAGGAGGCTATCGTTTGAATAGAACAAGGAGATACCGCATGGTTTAAAATCAAGAAAGGAGTGCATCAGGGTTGTATCCTTTCACCATAGTTGTTCAATCTGTATGCTGAGCAGATAATCCAAGAAGCTGGACTATATGAAGAACATGGCATCAGGATTGGAGGAAGAATCATTAAGAACTTGCAATATACTGATGACACAACTTTGCTTGTTGAAAGTGAGGATGACTACAAGTACTTACTGATGAAGATTGAAGACTACAGTCTATAGTATAGATTACATCTCAATATAAAGAAAACAAAACTCCTCACAACTGGACAAGCTAAACAATTATGTATGTCTAAATGGAGAGTGTATCCAAGATCATATA
>NW_006921628.1:5827423-5845692 GCF_000298275.1 Orycteropus afer afer
CAACTTTTGCATTCCGATCATCAGTGATAATCAACACATCTTGATTGCATGTTTGGTCAATTTGAGACTGCAGAAGTTGGTAACAATCTTCAATTTCCTCCTCCTGGGCTTGATTGTTGGTTAGTAAATTTGAGTAATAGTATTAACTGGTCTTCCTTGTAGGGGTATAGATATTAACCTATCACTGATAGCATTCACCTTCAGGATAGATCTTGAAACATTGTTTGTGACAATGAATGCCACATCATTCCTCTTCAATTTGTCATTCCTGGCATAGTAGATCACATGGTTGCCTGATTCAAAATGGCCAAAACCAGTCCATTTCAGCTCACTAATGCCTAAGATAGTGATCTTTATGAGTTCCATTTCATTTTTGACAACCTCCAATTTCCCTAGATTCATACTTTGTACATTCCATGTTCTGATTATTAATGGATGTTTGCAACTGTTTCTTCCCCTTTTGAGTCATGCCACATCAGCTAATGGAGGTCCTGAAAGGTTTACTCCATCCCCATCATTAAGTTTGGCTCTACTCTGAGGAAGCAGGTCTTCCCCAGTCGTATTACAAGTGCCTTCCGACCTGAGGGGCTCATCTTCTGGCACTATATCAGACAATGTTTCAGGGCTATTTATAAGGTTTGCCAGTAATATATCAGACAGTGTTTCACTGCTATTTGTAGGGTTTTCACTGGCCAATTCTATGAGTAGTGGATGGCCCCTTCCTTCTTCTAAGTCTGTCTCAGTTGTACATATTAGCTGTTGTGTATGTTGTTGTTGTTGTTGTTATGTGTCATTGAGTCAGACCCAACGCATAGTGACCCCTCCTTGGGTTTCCGAGGCAGTATCACTACGGAAATAGATTACCCCATCTTCCTTCCAAGGAGTGGCTGGTGGGTTTGAACTGCCAGTCTTCTGGTTAGCAGTCAAGTGGCTTAGCCACTATGCTACCAGAGCTCTAGTACCATAATTTTAAAAAAGAATAAATTGAAATGATACTTTCAAAGTACTTAGTACAATGACTAATATATAGTAAGTACTCAATAAATGGGAGCTAATACCAATATATTAGTAGTGAAACAATCAAGCATTTCGTTGTTTTGTTGTTCTGTATCCAAGAAGAATATCACATTTAAAATTTTTGTTCTTAGCTATCTTAGTTATCTAGTGCTGTTATAACAGAAATACCACAAATAGGTGGCTTTAACAAACAAATTTATTTTCTCACAGTTTAGTCTGAATTTAGGGTGGTGGCACTAGGGGAAGACTTTCTCTCTCTTTTGGCTCTGGAGGAAGGAAGGTCCTTTTCTGTTTTGAGCTTCTGGTCCTCAGTTATCTTCATGTGACTTGGCATCTCTCTTTCCTCAGCTCTGCTTCTTTTGTTACCTTGTTCAATCTCTATCTTAAAAGAGATTTATTTAACATCAAAAAAGACCAGTGTTCTGGTTACCTAGTGCTGCTCTGACAAGAATATACCACAAATGGGATGGCCTTAACAAACAGAAATTTATTCTCTTACAGTTCAGGAGGCTAGAAGTCCGCCTTCAAAATGCCAGGCTCTAAGTGCCGTGTGAAAGCCCTTCAACCTTTTGGCCTTCAGCTCTGCCTCTTGCTCCCGGCCCACTAAAGCTAGAGGCATCTCTTCACTCAGGCAGCTAGTGGTTGCTGAGGCTAACAAGCCCACGGTTGACAAATAAAATAGCACAGTTTCGATGTTACGAAACCACACAGCAGGCCATTGATTCAAGTCCTCTGAAAATTCCAAGGTTGGCAGAGCATGGCAGGCTGCTGAACAACGACTTGGCTACATGCAGGGTTCAAATGTGCCATAAGCTATAGACTATTCCCAAAGCTGTTTCTAATATACAAGAAGCAAACCACATACCCAAAGCAGCTACTCAGCTGCTTGTGGTAGATCCCATGGAGTTGACTGCTAGTCTCATCATGTGGAATAACTACCACCTGCTGCCCAGCCACTCAACAAGGCCTAGCCAAGTTGACACACAAACATAACCACCACAACCAGCTTTGCTGGTCTGACAGAGCCTGGTGAGACCCTTGAGACTATGGCCCCTAGCTGCTCTTCAGGTCTGGAATTGAACACACTCCTGTGGTTTCCGGCCAAACAAGACACAGGCACATGGGGTGAACATTTATATCAGGTAGATACACTCCTTGGAGCAATCAATCATGAGAGAACAGAAGGGCAGCGTTTGCACAGGGAGACAGCTTGGGGGGCAGGAGCGCATGGGAGGGAAGGACACAGGGAAGAGGTAACTACAGGGAGGAAGTAGAAAAAGAGCTGTTACATTGTGGGGAATTGCAGTCAATGTCATGAAACAAAATGTGTATGAACTGCTATATGGAAAATAAATTTCCTCTGTAACCTTTTACCCAAATAGCAATAAAAAATTTTTTTAAACAAAGATTACAACACACCTTATACTAATTCAGTCTCATTAACACAATAAAGACAACCCATTCCCAAATAGGCTTATTACCACAAGCATAGAGGTTAGGATTTACAACATATATTTTTTGGGGACCCAATTCAATCTGTAACAATATCCAAGGATCCTCTGTAGAAATAAACTCAAGTAAATGTTGCTATGATATATCTTGTGGCCTAGAAAATCTAATCATGAAAATCTCCCCAACAGAATATAAATTCTATAATGATTTAATACTCCAAGTATTTTTCTAAAGTGGCCCATTTTCAAATATTTCTACCATTGGGAGAAAAGCCCATCTGGTGCATAACCTAGCTGAAGCAAGTACTGAGTTCTTCTGAGCCTTTCCCAGGGAATGTTAGAGGAAGTAGGTAGATCAAAAAAGAAGATGATGTGTCTCCAGCAGGGAAGGAATAAACAAGGTCTGTCACTCATTTCTTTGGGAATTAAGAGTAAATGAAGATGAATATTAGTGAGCAAGATGAAAGTGATAAGTGGAGCTTTGAAATGAGAAAGAGAATGAGTAAAAGGAAAGGAAAAAAATCAGAGTCTAATGAAGGGCAGCATATTGGAGACAAATTGCAGAGAAGGGTGGGCAGTAAAGATATAGGGCAATGGGTGTTTTAATACATTCTACAGAAGGGTAAGGAGTCCTTGGGTGGTCAGATGGTTAGCATTGCTGCTAACCAAAGGGTCAGAGGTTAGAGTTCACCCAGAGATGCCTCAGAAGAAAGGCCAGGTGATCTACTAGTGAAAATTCAGTGATGAAAATTCTACGGAGCAGTTCTCCTCTGACACACATGGGGTCACCATGAGTTGGAATCAACTTGACAGCAACTGGTTTTACTATGTTCCAAGGGACTATGCTCTATGTTCAATGCAACTGACAGATAGAAGGGCAGAGAAAGAGAACATACAAGGAGATAGCAATGAGATTGAGCCTGGCAGTCCTCAAGTACAGACATCTGTGGTAATGTTGCAAATTAATTATCACATTTAAGCCTTACGTGTTAAAACACCTAAATACTACTTCCTATTACTCCGTATTTTACCAGGAAAGAAACTGAGATTCAGGGATGTCAATTAGCTTCCCCAAGGTCATACAAGTAGTTTTCTGCAAAACAGGAATTTGAATGCAGATCTGTTTAACCAGAACTTGTACTCTTACCTGTCTTGCTGTAGGCCCCTCTAAATCCCAAAAAACAAACCCACTACCATCTAGTTGATTCTAATTCTTAGTGACCCTATACTATAGGACAGAGTAGAATTGCCCCATAGGGTTTCCAAGGCTGTAAATCATAAGTGAAGCAGACTGCCTCATCTTTCTAGAGTGGAATGGCTGGTGGGTGTCAACTACTGACCTTTTAGTTAGTAGCCCAATGCTTTAATCACAGCGTCACCAGAGCTCCACCATAGGCCCCTCCAGCTCTGAGTAATATGAGAAAAATAGTAGATTCAAAGGAATTTGCAGAATGGGAAAAAAACAGACTGGCAAAATCTCATACCTATCGTTCTTAAATAAAAATACATTTAAATTTAATCTTCTTTGTGTTTGATTTTTTAAAAAAAGTTTTGCTAAAATGTGATCTTATGGTAACAAAATATTAAGATGTTTAATTAATTTTATGAAAGAGGGACAAGACTTATCTACAAAAATCCAATTTGTATCACTAGTTCATATAATCACTCATATATAGTCTTGTGAGAATGAAGGCTGCACAGTATCTCTTTGAAGGCAATGATTTCCATTTCTGCTTAAAAATTAGCTTTTGCTTTATTAACAAAGTATTTTTCAAAATCAGTCTAATATAATTAGAAAATATGCCTCTAAATCCCCAAGACGAGAGTCATGACTTTCAATAATTTGGTATTATCTCTGTTAACCATTTAAAAGCACAATGTTTCAGCTAAAATAAATTCCATGTGTGAATTTGTCCTTTGGGATTATTGTGTACAAAGCTGAACCTACACTGCCATCTGCTGTGTCAAGATTAGGTTAAAAAATCATCCATATACACCAGGTTTGGGAACTGAAAAATTTACGTATCAAAAGTCTATCATCTTGCTGGTTGGGAAATCAGTGCAGGGAAAAATATATGCTTCTGGTCTTGTATTTCAAATATTATTGGAAACATGGGAGGCACTGTATGTGCCTGTTTTAATAGGACACATCTCAGGAAGACAAAACATGAGATCAATGTAACAATATTGTATCTGCCACCAATATTAAGAAATGAATGTATCAGTGCCACTGATGCTGCCTGTGCTTGTCTCCCTTGTCCCATTCTCTACCACTTCCACCCCCAAACCACAGCAATCACTCCTAAATGTCAGGTTTATCCCTGGGTAAGGTTTTAATGATGTAATAGATGTTTTAATAGATTTCCTACAGAGCCCTGGTAGCACAGTGGTTAAGAGATTGGCTGCTAATCAAAAAGTTTGAAATTACCGGCCATTCCTCGGAAGGAAGACTGGGCAATCTACTTCCGTAGAGATACTGCCTCGGAAACCCAAGGAGGTATCGCTATAAGTAGGAACTGACTCAACGGCAGTGAAATTTTTTTGTTTTGTTTTTTGCCATGGGAGAAAGATGAAGCAGTATATTTCCATAAAAGTTTATAGCATTGGAAACCTTGTAGGGCAGTTCTACTGTTTTATAAGGTCGCTATTGAGTCACAATATACTCAGTGGCCATGGGTTTGGGGATTTGGATTGTATGTTTCCTATTTCTACAAACTGGGTGGCTTAAAACAAAGATTTATGGTCTCGTAATTTTGGAGGTCAGAGCCCGAAATTGAAGTGTCGGCAGGGCCATGCTTTCCCTGAAACCTTTAGGGAAGAATCCTTTCTTGCCCCTTCCAGCTTCTTGGTGACTCAGGTAAATCCTTTGGACCTTATATCAAGGGCAATGGATTTTTTTTTTTTTTTTTAATTATCAAGAGATTTTAAGCAGCAGAGAGACTTAAGCTGATTCACATTTTAGAAATCATTCCAGTTTCGAAGCTATTCAAATATGTCCAGGAGAGAGGAGAGTGGCCCTAACAAAGGTGGAGGCAATGGGCAAGAAGAGAAACTGAGGATAATTTAGACTCATCCACTTAAAAACTGAAAGGGGTTTAGATGGTTTGTCTAATCGTTCTCTTACATGAAGAACCTGAGGTCAGAGAGGGTTAATAGACTTACTCCCATAGTGATTTCTTTCTCTTTTTCCCCTGCTCTTTGTGCATCTTTTAAGATGTTTCTCATAATTACCCAATTAAGAGCTTCATCCCTTCACACATGAACAACTTAATTTAATTTTGCTTTTGTCTACTGTTCTGTCCTTTTGGTTACCAGTTGTTTCTAGAGACAGAGAAGACTGCTAATTAACTTGCTCCATAGAGCAGTACTCACAAATGAATCATAAACACTGCTCCATGGTGCTGGATATGTATGGAGAAAAAGTGAATTCTCCAAATGCGGGGAGGGTTGCTACAGGGGTTTCAGTGGTTGATTTTACCAGGTGATTCTTCCCAGGTGTCTCTGGGTAGACTCAAACCCCCAACCTTTCTGGTTAACAGAGCCCCAGGCTTGTGGTTTTAATTAGCATTAACTAATGATTTTAAGCGCCTTCATTCAGTTTATACACAGTATGCAGGCAAAGGCCCAACTATTGGAAAGATCTTTCTGTGCTGTTGGGTCATCACAGGATGCTCAGGTGAGTTGACTTCTGGCAGGCTTATTGTGCCAGTTGATCAGACAAACTTAAAACATCTGGCAAATGTGGTAGGGGTTGGCAGCACCATCTGGGCTAAATCTCTATGTAACAAGAGCCCTGGTGGCACAGTGGTTAAGTACTCAGCTGCTTACAGAAAGGTGGGTGGTTCAAACCCACCCAGTGGCTCTTTGGGAGAAAAGAACTGGCACTCTGTTCCCGTAAGGATTATAGCCCAGGAAATCCTATTGGGCAGCTCTCCTTTGACACATGGGGTCACTATGAGTTGGAATAGATTGATAGTATCTAACAAATTCTATCTTATGAGGCTCTCAAGCATCTGTGATGGGCCTTGTTTTGATTAATGGTGAAAACTAGAGGCTTCAGAACTGCCTAACTATGAGGCTTGCTGCTATCAGGATTACCTCAGATCCTTTTTCACAGTGAAGGCCCAAGACCCCTGCCTGTTGATGTCTCTGGTGTATTGTCCAAGGACTTCTGGCAGACTCACGTTGATGTTATGCATAAAGGATCACCCTCTCACCAAGCCCTGCATCCTTATCCTATTTTTTTTTATTATTATTTTGTTTTGATTATATTTTTTAATGATTTCTGCAGCTTTACTTGAAGGTATTCAAAAACACTTTCAGAAATCCCTGACTGGGAATGGTCTAGGGAGAGTAGAACTAACCTAAGCCATCCCAGGCAGTAATCTTTACAAAAGCAGACTGCCACATCTCCTGCAGAGTAGCTGGTGGTTTCAACTGTCACCCTTTAAGTTAGCAGCCAACTGCTTAACTGCTGCACCATCACCTTTATGGAGCACAGCTCTGCTCTGACACAGAAGGAGTCACCATGAGTCAGAATCGATTTCACAGCAACTGGCTTTGCCTGGTAAACTAATCTATGGTGATAGAAATCAGAACAGTGATTGCCTATAGAAAAGAATGGGGATATACAGAGGGTGCACATGAGAATTTCTTGGGCTCAAAGAAACGTTCTATTCTTTTTTTTTTTTTTTTTTAAATCTATCTATATATACATAATTGTATATATGCAATATATATGTGATATGTGGTATATATAATATTCACCATTTCAAACTTTTTTAGTGTACAATTCATGACATTAATAATATTCACCATCTTGTGCAACTATTACCACACTCCATTTCCAAATTTTTCAACACCCTTAACAGAAACTCAATGCCCCTTAAGCAATAATTCTTCCTTTTCCCCTCACACCTACCCGTGGTAACAATTGATAAACTTTGGTCTCTGCGTATTTTGCCTATTTGAAATGCTCTAGTGAACTGCTCCTGTAAAGATTACAGCCTAGAAATCCCTACAGAGAGATTTTACTCTGTCACATGGGATTGTTATGAGTAGAAATCTATTTGACAACACCTAAGAACAATTCTTGATTGAGGTGGTAGCATTTACCCAAAAACCATGCACTTTACATATTTTTTTAACCTTAATTTTTTAAGAAATGGGAAAAAAAAATCAAGTGGGCTTAAATCCTGCAAGTTATTGGATTCAAACAGAACATCTTTAGCAATGATAAATTACTGCTGACATTTACATGGCAATTATGTGCTGGCACTATTCTAAGCCCTTTGCATCCATAAACACATTCACATCATCTGACCAACAATCCTATAAGGTAGAATACTATAACTCATTCTCATTGAATATGCTTTGGAGGTGCTTTACATAGACCAACGTGCTACAGAATTAACTCGGCAAGAGTAATTACTGTTAAGGTGACACTCTTCGTAGGTAGTGAGACCTGAGGAAACTACACAACACATGATGAGCCATGTGCCTATAACATCTCAGCCTCAGGCCCTCACATACCCTTGAACAGTCAAGATTCATGGTGTCTTGTTAAATCCTCATATTCAGGGGAGAATGGACCTCAGGCAGACCACAATGATGCACAAGCTGTTAAAAGATGCTGTATCTGGGAACTTGACATTGTGTTTCCTATTTCACAGTACCCTCAGGAAGGTGGGGTGGTTTTACACCAGTTTATTGCACCCATCTAGTGAACAGCTATTCAGAGAAGGGAGGTTTGCAGAGCACATAAAAGTATGCAGGACATAACTTATTGAAAAATACAAAAAAAAGCACACAATAAAAAACAATTAACTTTTTTACTATTAAGTGAAAGGTTGTTGGAGAACAGGATATTTGTTCAATGCCATAGCCTTATTCCTGGTTCCTCTTGCTTACTAATTACAAGGGAAAAAATGGACCTTTGCAATAGAGAGATGGGGCAATTAACTTCTTAAGTCTTCAAATTTGACAACCGTAATAAAAGGACAGGAGCCCTGGAGGTGCAATGATTAACTGCTTGGTTGCTTAAGCAAAAGGTCGGTTGTTTGAACCCCCAGACGCTCCATGGGAGAAAGATGTGGCAATCTGCTACCATAAAGATTTACAGGCTTGGATACCCTGTGAGGCAGTTCTACTCAGTCTTATATGATTGCTTTGAATCTGAATCAACTTGAGGACAGTGGGGTTTGTTGCTGTTGAATAACTGGGTAAACTGATGTGATGCATTGTGAACCACAAAACATGACCTTTAAGTATTCTTAATAAAAATGTTTATCTTGAATATTACAGGAAATAAAGAGGATAGAAAACCAAATTAAACAGTGCCATAAGGAAACAATTAGACAAATACAGAATATAGGCCATTCTATGGGACAGGTGGCCTTGAGTTTTCAAAAAGCCAGTGCAAAAACAACAGAAAAAATGAGGTGACTTCTATATTAAAAGACAGTAAGGAGGCATAACAACCAAATGCAATGTGATCCTTGATTGGCTCCTGGTTTGGTAATAAAAAGCTATGGAAATTATTCTTAGGACCAGTGGGGAAAATTAACTAGGAACTTAATATTAAATGTTAAAATGAAATTTTTAATTTTCTTAGGTGTGATAACGATGCTGTGATTATATAGAAGAATGTCTTATTCTTTGGAGATGCGTATTGTTATGTGCCAAAGTGCCAATTTTCCACTCATAGCCACCCCATGTGCAATGCCAGGTACTGTGAACACAAAGGTGGCTAAGACACCAGTTGTATGTCTCTCTGAAGCTTATTGTTATGAACTGTGTTCCCAAAAAAATGTGTTGATCTTCCTGCAACACAATTTGTTCATTCTTCTGGCAGTCCATAGTGCTATATTCAGTATTCTTCAACAACAAACATCACCGTTCCATTAATTTCCTAAAAAGATTTATGCTTCTTGTTCCTCAGTATTTTTATCAACCCTACCTGAGTTGAGGTGTTTTCCTGAGGGATTCCTGTGAACTTTGGAAGCTACGATTCTGAGGAAGGAAGGTTTCTGCCAACGAATTCTCGAAACCATGAGCTCGTACCTGTTCAGACCAAACCCCCAAACTATGACCAGGCTCGGGCGGAGACAAATCCGAGACAAGCCTAATCAGAGCGGAACCTGTTGTCCCCGGAGCCCCGCCCCGGCTGAGCGCCCTCGCCAGCACGCCCCATTCTGATTGGTCGACCCTTCCAGCTTACCGGCATTCCCTTATCCAATCGGCGTAGCACTTATTCAGCGGCAGCGGTTACCGACGTACACAGGGGTTTCAGTGTCCTGTGGAAAGAGGGGGAGGTCAGGCCATGAACTTAGGGTAAGACGTGGAGAGGAGCTTGGTCGGAAGGGAAGAAGAGGGTAAGGCTGGGTTGGACTTTGGAATCCTTTACGGAGAACTTTCTGAGCTGCCCAGCCTCGAGCAGCAGTGGCCGTCTCCCTTAGGGTAAGACGTGGAGAGGAGCTTGGTCGGAAGGGAAGAAGAGGGTAAGGCTGGGTTGGACTTTGGAATCCTTTATGGAGAACTTTCTGAGCTGCCCAGCCTCGAGCAGCAGTGGCCGTCTCCCTGGGTGTGGGAGGGGCGAAGGAGCGGGGGGCGGGGGGCGGGGGGCCTGGACCTTTACTGGCACGGTAGCCCTCGCTTTTCACCTTCAAGCTTGCATTGAAACTGTCCATCACCTCCTTCCGCACCCTCCTTTCCCTCGGGAAGGCGAAGGAGGAGAGGCGTGGCGGAGAAGGCAGATGGAGAGATAAAGCCTAACGGGATTCCGGGGAGAAATCCTGGCCCAAGTCTCTCGTTCTATGGGACCTGTCTTTGAAGTTTTGCTGAATGTCAAAGTGCTTAGTATAGTTTAACACTGTCTGCAGATGTGAGGAACCAAGGCTTCTCAAAGAAACTGTGTTATCGGTGCATGGTACCTAATAATTAAAAAAAAAAAAAAACCCACTGCCATGGTGTTGATTCCAATTCATCGCGACTCTATAGGGTTTCCAAGGTTGTAAATTTTCAGGGAGGCGGACTGACTCATTTTTGTTTCGCGCTGGTTGTAATCATTTTTTGCTTGGCAGCTGTGCCACCCGAGGTCCTTGGCACCTACAAAAAAAACACAAACTCACTGCGACCCCTTCTTGGGTTTCCGAGGCAGTATCACTACAGAAGTAGGATTGCCCAACCTTCCTTCCAAGGAGTGGCCGTCAGCTTTCTGGTTAGTAGTCAAATGTGTTGGGCTCTATGCTACCAAAGCTCCTCATTGGCAACTAATAGGCCCTTATTAAGTGCTTAAGGCACTTGACTGCTAACCAGAAGGCTGGCGGTTCAAACCCACCAGCCACTCCACAGAAGGAAGATTGGGCGATCTACTTCCCTAGTCATACCGCCTCGGAAACCCAACGAGGGGTCGCGATGAGTCAGAGACGACTCTACGGCACATAACAACAAGAAGTTTGTTGTTGGTTGCCGTCCGGTAGATTGGACTTCTTGGCGACACTCGTTAAGTATACTTTAATAATTAAAAAGGGCTGTTGTATTGTTTTCATCCTCGAAAGTTAAATTAATAGTCTGAGAAGATAAAAAGACACCAAACCCAGACTTCACTGCGTATTGTTTAGCAAGGAAATTTTATGTTCAGGAATCTGAAAATACAGAAACAGGCTGCTCCTTTAGAAGTTATCGGTGCGGTGTGGAACAGATATTTTGCAGTTGCATACAGGTTTCCTTTTTGGTAACGTTTTACTAACAAACATGAATTGTTCATAACCCTGCATGCAACAGGAAAATTCTTAAACCTATTCCTAACAGTGTTGTTTTACCTTTAGTAAGTTGAGGTAGTTTAATTCTGTTGCAAATTCCTATTGCTGATCAGATCTTTCCCACTTTTTCATCCTTGCCTTGCCAGCAAGGTATAATTCTGCCTCTTGGACTTCTCTTTTGTCTCCGTTAATGTGTTTTAGTGTACACTTTTTATCCCCCTTCCAGTAAAATAGTGAATTACTACCATTTTTGTTTTCAGCAGAATTTTACTTAGCGCCTTAACAGATGTACAATTATGTTGGTGATGTCTGCTGTTAATTTATGCTCTTGCTTTTTACATGCACATAAAGAATATAATAGCAGCCAAAATTTGTTAAAGATCTGTTACTATTAGTAACAAAGTGTTGTTAAGTGTGACTATGTATTCTTTGAAATGTTCAAAATTAAGGGAAATTTTGTCCACAAGCATTTAATAACCCCGGTGGCAATATCATAGCTCATTTTCAAATAATGCTCTAGCATTCTATAGAACTCAGTTTTAGTAGTGAGGTCCTTATGAAACTACTGCATGTTACGCCCTGCTCCTTTAACTTAAGTACATTTTGATGAGAGCAGCGCCCCCCCCCCCAGCATTGTAAGAGTTAAATGGTAATAATACTGAATGAGTTTATTGCTTACCAATAACAAAATGAGGTTCAGGTTAAAGATAACAAATTCTTGAATTACTGAAAAGTTTCAGGAAGAAACTTTCTCATTGCAGTTTTTAGTTTTATCTTGGATTTAAAAGGTTTGAATGGAAAGACTTAATTGATAGTTACATCATATGATTTGATGGTATTACACGATTCCTTATGAATTCAAAGGAGCAGATTTACTTTTGAGGTTCATATGCGTATTTCTGGCTAAGATGTTGCTATTTCTTAATGACACACTTTCCTTTCATTTTTCAGAGATGGTTTAAAGCTTGAAACTGAATTACTGGATGGAAAAACCAAGCTAATATTGTCTCCATATGGTATGCTGTGTTACAGGAAATTTAAAATGTTAACTTTTAAATTTTTATATAAAATTTATACTAGTTTACAGACTTTTTGCTTGTAATAGGGCAAGACTGTAGACACTGAGACAAAGTTCAATACTTTGAAAAAGGCTTTTGAAATTTTGCTCAAATTTATTTTTAATAGAAACACAGCCACAGCCTTGGAGTCGGATCTGACTCATAACGACCCCTCCTTGGGTTTCTGAAGCAGTATCACTATAGAAGTAGATTGTCCAGCCTTTCCAAGAAGTGGCTGGTAGCTTTGAACCACCAGCCTTCTGGTTAGCAGTCAAATGCCTTAGACATTATGCCACTGTTGTTGTTGTTGTTGTTATTTGCCATCGAGTCGGCCCTGACTCCTAGCGACCCCTCCTTGGGTTTCCGAGGTGGTTATCACTACGGAAGTAGGATTGCCCAACCTTCCTTCCGAGGAGTGGCTAGTGGGTTAGAACCGCCAGCCTCCTGGTTAGCAGTCAAGTGCCTTAGGCACTATGCTACCAGAGCTCCTAGACATTATGCCACTAGGGCTCCCAAATTTACTTTTAGCCAAGTTAAATTATATCATTACTTACCACTGTCATGATTTAGATTCTCAAAACTTAAACTTCTAGTATATTTCATGTGTAATATATTGAACATATTTGTAGTCTGTTTACAAATAGCAAATATCCTTATTGCCTGATGAATAATACAGATAAAAAAATACATAATTATGTTCTTTGCATATAGAGTGTACTGCTTGAGAAAAATTTATAGTTTAAGACCATAGTTATTTGATTCATTTTCAGTATTAAAATGAACCTTGAACTCAAGACTGTATTTTGTTAATCTTCTCATTCACATTATTTGTTTTCTTTTTCTCTGATGTGTTTATAGTTTTATCTCGGAAAGATAACCAAATTAAAAAATGAAATAGAAATATTTGTGCCACACTGTAGAAGTAAGAACATTCAAGCAGGAGTAAACATTAATGTTTTGTGGAGAATATTTCTTAATATATTCTTAAAACAATGCTAATTTTTCTCTCATGACTGCCTTTGTATATTTTTGGTTGATAGTTTAGTAATTTTTTTTTCTTTTGTAGAATGTAAATCAAAAATTTCTGTGAAGGTAAGCCAAATGACTTTGACCTGACCTGTTTTCAGATGTAAAAATGAAGTTTCTTCACAGTGCTTTGAAAATAATTCCTGGGAATGTCAGAACATTAAAAGGGTTTAGAGTGATGGTGAGAAGTTATTGTTCTCTTGCTTTCAGGCTGGTCCTTTCACAGAAATAGAATCTTACTACTTTTCAGTTTGTGAAAGCCTATAGAATCTTTCTCTCTAGACCAGTGCTATCTAATAGTACTTTCTGCAGTGATAGAAATGTTCTAGAATCTATGCTGTCCAATATGTCCAATATGGTGTGGTTATTAAGCACCTGAAATGTGGTTAACCAAAAACCAAACTCATTGCCATCAACTCAGTTCTGCCTCACAGCGACCCCTCCTTGGGTTTCTGAGGCAGTATCTCTACAGAAGTGTATTGCACAGTCTTCTAAGGAGTGGCTGGTGGGTTTGAATCGCCAGCCTTCTGGTTAGCAGTCAAATGCCTTAGGCACTATGCCGCTAGAGCTCCCTGAAATGTGGTTAGGGTGATTAATTTTATTTAATTTTTAAATAATTTAATAGCTTCTATAGTGGACAGTACAGCTTTACCCAAACCAAACCAAACCAAACCCATTGCTGCCAAGGCTATTTTGACTCATGGTGTTCCTATAGGACAGAGCAGAACTGTGCTGTAGGGTTTCCAAGGCTGTAAATCTTTAAGGAAGCAGAGTGCTGTGTCTTTTTCCTGTGGAGTGGCTGGTAGGTTTGAATCTCAGACCTTCTGGTTAGCAGCTGAGCACTTTAGCCACTGTGCCACCACAGCTGTTTAATACAGCTGTAGAGATCTTTAAAAATAGATATTCTGACTTTAAAACAAAAAAAAAAAAATGTATTTTCTTTTCATACTCAGATTCCATTCTATCACACAAAAGGGGATATTTGATTCTCATGCTCTTCCATGCATTTAGCTTTCTCCTTTAAGAGATCACACTTGATTTTAATGGTGATCTTCCTGTATCAGGAACCTATTGTGGTTTTTTTTTTTTTTTTACAAAATACATTGCTGTTGTCTGCCATCAAGTTGCTCTGACTCATAGTGACCCTTTATGATAGGGTAGTACTGCCCCATAGCGTATCTTAGGCTGAAATCTTTACAGGAGCAGATTGCCAGGTTTGGGCTGGTAGAACTGCTGACCGTTTGGTTACCAACGAACACTTTAACCATTGTGCAACCAAGGCTCCTTACAAAATATATTGTCACTTAACAAATTTTTTATACCACTGCTCTTGTTCCCTATTTCTTTTCTATTTCAGGAGAAATCTTTCCTCTTCCACAACTTACTGTAACCCCTCTTCCTCCTGTGTTTGCAGAGTCTGTTGTTGTGTATCTATGGTTAGAGAGTAGCTTGGATGATGTAGCACTTCAGCACTTTTTTTCCCTTCAACCTTGGGCCTTTCATGGCTTTACTATTTCTTCTAAGTTTAATCAAGGTAGAGGAGTTGGCTTGAGTATCCAACATATCAAGCACTGTTGAAATATGTGATGATCATTAGAGTAATTACACAGTTAACCTATAAAAATTATTGTTTCTGTGGTTATATACTTTGTGCATTCCCTGAATCATGGAATATACGTTGTATATTATTTCCTGGCCCTTCCCTATTAAAATAACAGCCATGTATCATTTAACGTCTGTGATATGTTCTGTGAAAGAGGTTGTTATATAATTTGGATGTTGTGTGAACAACATTTTGTATACATACAGTCTCCAGGTTACATATGAGTTCTGTTCCTAAGTTGGTCTTTAAGTTGAATTTCTTCGTAAGTCAGAACAGTTCGGTATGGTTTGTATCTAGTCGGTCAAATGTTTGCCTTATTATATAGTGTATAGTGTACCTCTCTATGCATTAAACATTAAAGAAACATTTCCAGATACACTAAAATATCTTTAACACAATAATACAATAATAATGTTTTGATGCAAGTTGCAAAATAGTGCCTGTTTGTTATTATGAACCATTGTATATACTGCAAATTTTTCATATCATAGGTCTTACAGGGGTTTGGAACTAAGTATGTACATGCAGTCAGATGTTTCCTGAATGGACATTATGTGGCCCCTGACTTTATTGCAATTAACTGCTCTTATTTGAGTCACATTAACCAATAAAGTGCCCTTTTTCAAGCTTCTAGATAAAAAGCTCCCAAATGTTTGATTTCTATCTTCCCCTTTCCTCTATTCTCTTTTACATTTTCACAATTCTTTTGATGCTCCTGTGGATTTGCTCTGGGTGTCACATTGGTGAAGACATTTCATTGTCCATTTAACAGTCTCAGAACATTTGGAGAGACCCTTGTATGTCTATAGTAAGAAAAGTTATTAGTCATGGGCTTCTGCAGAATCATCACAAAATTCTCTCAGCAGTCTAAGGATATTTCATCATAGAAATTTTTCAGAGTAAATAATGTGTTCTCAGCTGATGAAGATCTTAAATTATCTGTGGTAGTTAAGTTGTGTGTCAACTTGGCTGGGCCTGATTTTGAGTGGCTAGGTGTAGGATGTAGTTATTCCCCATGATGAGGGAGGTGGGTAATCAGCTCCATAGTGGAATCTACTGTGAGCAGCTGAGTAGCTGCCTCAGGGATGTCATCTGCTTCTAGTATATAAGATGACACTTTGAGAAAGGTCTCTGAACTTTTTGGCATGCTTGGACCCTGCATGTAGCAGAGTCTTCATTCAGCAGTCTGCTATGTTGTCTGTTGATCTTAGGATTGTTCCTGGACTTGAACCAGTGGCCTGCCATATTGTGTGATAATCTTGGGACTGTGCCTTTTTACATGCCAACCTTGGGCTTATTTAGCCTTAGCAGGCAGCAGCTGCCTAAATGAAGAGATGTCTCCAGCTCCACTGGGCTGGGAGCAAGAGGCAGAGCTGAAGCCCAAAGTTAAGGGATCTTCACCCAGCCCCTAGAGCTGGCACTTTGAATTCAGACTTCTAGCTCCTAAACTGTAATAGAATAAATCCCTGTTAGTTAAAGTTGTCCACTTGTATTTCTGTTACAGTAGCACTGGAGAATGAAAACACTGCCTAAAGGCAAATTGTTTGGATTTGTCCATATTGAATTTGGGACTCCAGAATACTGATGCAACCTAAGTCTCCTGCAAAAATGGTATAGGGCCATTGTCATCTGATCTCCTCTAACTTCATGGGGGGAGACAGAATCACCATCAGCAGCATCAGGCCAAGGCTGATTCCTGTGAGGCAAGGTCAGTTATGCTGCCACTGCAACCTTTTTGCCAATTCTGACACCAGCTGTCCTTCCCATGCATGCTCTACTTCTCCACTAGGTTCGATAATTTGCAGTGGCCACCCAAAACTCATAGACAATACTTACAATTATGGGGTTTATTAGGTTACAATTTACAGTTATGGGGTTTATCAGGTTACAATTCAGATTCAGGAAGCTCGAGATACAGTTCTTCAATCAAGACCACTTCCCCTTAGCTGTGCTCCTAAGGTGAGTTTCTTTCTGGCCTGTGGCCTGGCCTCTGGCCTGATCCAGCAAGTGTTGAAAAGCTCTTTTAGCTTTACCGTGCCCAGAGAGCACTCTACTCTGCCAGCAAGCCTCCTGCCTGGAGGCACTCAGCTTTCTTGCTTTGTGAGCCACCAAGCCTGCAGCTCTCTCTCATGTTAGTCTTTTGGTTCAGTTGCCTCTGCTGCTGCTGTCTTTGTCGTTTCAGCACAGGGATCGTTGGTCCAAGGACAGATTCTACTCCTGGCTCTTCTGTCTTGATGACAATGAGATCCTTTCTTTTCACTTCTGAGATGGCTCATTTTAAGCATAGTGACATGGCAAAACTCACAATCTCCACATTAGGGTTCCATACACCTTGTTTCTATGGCCCCACCCTCACAAGAGTGCCACATACCTTATTTACATTATTAGGAAGCTATCCGGCTCCTTGGTGGGCCACAAGCACCTCACATTTGCATAGTCCCACCTAGTCATCTGGTGGGAGTTACAAAGACCATGGCTAGAAGAGCCACAGCAAGTAATTCACTGTACCACATCATTTTCCTGTATTGAGTTCTTTCAAGGATTGTCTCTCTTCCTTATTTATAGATGTTACAGAGGTCCTCCTTACTCCTTTTTATGCTCTTTACAGAAGATAAAACACCAAAATAAAAACTTTGTCATCAGTTTTTATCTCCTGAGTTTCACAGGTATATAGCTGTTTATTGAATTCTTTTTTTGTAAGTTACTTATGAATTCTCTCCTCAAGTGGTTTTTCTTTATATTGATAAAACCTCCTGAGTGGCAGTAAGACCTAGCGCTCTCTACTTTCCCCTTCTTCATAGATTCAATTACTCCATAATGTGGTCTTTAAACATAGCTGAACTCTCTTAATAAAGTTGAACACATCTTGTGATCAAAGTGCTTTCTTAATTCTATCAAAATCTCTCCTGCATTTTCTTTTAACCTGAACTAATGAATATGAAGTGCAGATGATTACCAGCCTACTTCCTTCAGGTTACAGAGAGAGAAAGAAGTACAAATGATCAGTGTCATGGATAATTTATAAAGATAATGAATTAAAAAATTATTAGTCTCACAGATTGTTGTTGTTAGGTGCTCTCAAGTTGGCTCTGACTCATAGCGACCTTGTGTTCAACAGAACGAAATACTGCCCAGTTCTGTGTCAGCCTCACAATCCTTGCTCTGTGTGAGCCCATCATTGCAGCCACTGTGTCACTCCATCTCGTTGAGGGCCTTCCCCTCTTTCGTTGACCCTCCGCTTTTCCAAGCAGGTAAAGTGGGAATGGTCCCTTCTGACAACATGACCAAAGTAGGTGAAACGAAGTCTGGTCATTCTCACCCCCAAGGAGCATTCCAGCTGCACTTTTTTTTT
>NW_006921628.1:5846078-5859809 GCF_000298275.1 Orycteropus afer afer
TTTTTTTTTTCTCCAAATGATTTTGAGTTTTGTTCCACATTGTTCTCCCCCTCTATCAAGGATCTCCTACATAGATCCCCTTTCAAGCAGCTGCACTTCTTCTAGGATAGATACGTTAGTTCTTCTGACAGTCCATGGTACTCTGAACATTCTTTGCCAGCACCACAACTCAAAAGCATCCACTCTTCTTCATTCTTCCTTGTTGATTGTCCAGCTTTCACATCCATATGAGGCGATTGAAAATACCATGGCTTGGGTTAGGTGCACTTAGTCTTCAAAGAGACATCTTTGCTCTTGAGCACTTTAAAGAGGTCTTTTGCAACAGATGTGCCCAGTGTAATATGTCTTTGATGTCTTGACTGTTGCTTCCACTGTGTTGATTGTGGACCCAAGCAATATGAAATCTCTGACATGACAACTTCAATCTTTGCTCCATTTATCATGATGCTGCTTATTGGCCCAGTTGTGAGGTTTTTTGTTTACATAGAGTTGAAGTATAATCCATACTTCAGACTGAAGTCTTTAATCTTCAGTAAGTGCTTCAAGTTATCCTCACTTTCAACAAGCAAAGTTTTGTCATCTGCCTATCGCAAGTTGTTAATGACTCTTCCTCCAATCCTGATGCCACATTCTTCTTCATATAGTCAGCCTCTCAGATTATTTGTTCAGCATAGTGATTGAATAAGTATGATGAAAGGATACAACCCTGACACTCCCTTTCTGATTTTAAACCATGTAGTATCCCCTTGTTCTCTTCAAACAACAGCCTCCTGGTCTGTGTATAGGTTCCTCATGAGGACGATTAAGTGTTCTGAAATACCCATTCTTAATGTTATCCATAATTTCTTTTGATGAACGCAATCAAATGCTTTTGCATAGCCAAGAAAACACAAGTAAACATCTTTCTGGTATTCTTTGCTTTCAGCCAACATCTCTCTGACATCAGCAATGATATTCCCCATTCCACATCCTCTTCTGAATCCAGCCTGCGTTTCTGGAAGTTCTCTGTCAATATACTGCTGCAACCATTTCTGAATTATCTTCAGCAAGATTTTAATTGCGTGTGATATTAATGATATTGTTTGATAATTTTTATATTCTGTGGAATCACCTTTCTTTGGAATGGGTACAAATACGGATCTTCTTCATTCAGTTGGCCAGGTAGTTGTCTTCCATATTTCTTGGTATAGACAAGTGAGTGCCTCCAACATGGCATCTGTTGAAACATTTCAATGGGTAGTCTGTCAATTCCTGAAGCCTTGTTCTCTGCCAGTTCCTTTAGTACAGCTTTGACTTCTTCCTTCAATACCATTGATTTTTGATCATATGTCACCTCCTAAAATGGATGAACATTGACCAATTCTTTTGGTACAGTGACTCTGTGTATTCCTTTCATCTTCTTTTGATGTTTCCTCCATCTTTCAATATTTTGCCCCTAGAATCTTTCAGTATTGGAACTCAAGGCTTGAATTTTTTCCTCTGTCCTTTCAGGTTGAGAAATGCCAAGCATATTCTTGCCTTTTGGTTTTCTAACTCCAGGTCTTTGCACATTTCATTGTGATAATTGACTTTGTCTTCTAGAACTGCTCTTTGAAATATTTTTTTCAGCTCTTTTGTCTTCTCATTTCTTCCATTTGCTTTAGCTACTCTCTGTTCAAGGGCAAGTTTCAGAGTCTCTTCTGATATCCATTTTGGTCTTTTCTTCCTTTCCTGTCTTTTTGATGACCTTTTGCTTTCTTCATGGATGATGTTCTTGGTGTCATCCTATAATTCTCTGGTTTTTTTTGGTCATTGGTGTTCACTGAATCAAATCTATTCTTTAGATGGTCTCTAAATTCAGGAATGAAATAATCAAGGTTAAATTTTGGCTCTCGTGGACTTGTTTTAATTGTCTTCCGCTTCAACTTGAACTTGGATATGAGTAGTTGATGGTGTGTCCTATAGTCAGCTCCTGGCCTTGTTTTGACTGAAGATATTGAGCTTCTCCATCACCTCTTTCCACAGATGTAGTCGATCTCATTCCTGTGTCTCACAGATTAGTTGACGTATAAAACACTAAAAAATTTTTTCACACATTTCTGCATATGAAATCAGAACAGTGACATGGTAAAGAATTTATGTAGTGTTAGTGCTAGGTGACATATTGTGTTTACATATATTTCTTTTATTTTCTCTTGAGATTTCCATGTAAGTTGTGGTCAGCCACTATTAAACAAATGCATTTAACACTAAGTTATACTATGCTGAGAAAATTAGGAATTTGTCCTGGAGTGAAAATGCATGCTCTGTAAAAGTAAAATCAAAGAGATTTATTGAATGTCCATGGAATAGTGCAGGCTGGGGGATGTGCAGAATCACAAAGTTTAAGTGACTTTTCCAAGGAGCAACCAAGAAACAGTCATTCTGTTTCAATTGATGAAGTTAATAGCAGGACACTCAAAGAGCAGCTTTTCATGTGATTGGTTGACAACATGTATGTGGGATCATGTGATTGGTTAAGGGTACATAATTGCAAGCATATGTGCTTTCTAGATGATTACAGGATGGTCACAAGATAATCGCAGGAGATGCTTTTCTGGAACATGTCATTAAAACTGCTTTCTCAAGCATGCCTTTTGTTCAGGGTCTTTTGTAAAGAAGATTTATCTACATGCGTCAAGACCATTCGGGCATAGGCTATCACATCCTTCATCTATTCACCACAGAGGAAAGACCCTCCTAGAAAATCTGACATTAGACTGATGTCAAGGTTTAGATAGAGTTAAGGCTGCTCTTTATCACACACACCATGTGCTTCAGAGTTTAGATTCTCACACAAATGAATTGAGTCAATTCCAACTCATAGCGACCCCTCCTTGGGTTTCTGAGGTGGTATCACTATGGAAGTAGATTGCCCATATCTTCCTTCTGAGGAGTGGCTGATGTGTTTGAACCCGTCAGCCTTCTGGTTAGCAGTCAGATGCCTTAGGCACTATGCCACCAGAACTCGCAAAAGCAACATAGTGCATAAAAATGTTTATAACTTTCAGACCCTGTTCCCTCTGTTGAAATTAATCTAATCCAGTAAACACTCGGGAAATAATTTGGGCTAGGTCACTTTTTTTAAATTATTATCAGGTAGCGTGAACATAACTGAGTCTTTATTTGGTAGCTCACAATTTTCTATTGCTTCTGTTCATTGTTCCTCTGGTATTAAGCTACAAAAGTCATTCAGAATTGAGCTGAGTGTATCATGATCTCATGCCAGGTAAATAAATGTTTTAGAAGATGTCTGTATATTATTTCTTTCTGATATAAACGAAATGGGACAAAATATTCTAGTTAAATTAGAGCTCCATTTAGTAGAGTTCTGAGTATCAACATTGTGAAGCAGCTGTAAAACTCCATTATGGGTTTAGTGCTCATGCCATTCTAGGCTTTGTTCAGAGACTGTGAAAGGGGGTGGAAAAAGGTGTAAAGCCCAATCTGTTTTAAAAATGGAGATATCAGATAAATACTTTGCAATAAAGTAGAATTGAATGAGTGCTATAGTAGGATTTTAAAAAGAAGAAAACATTGGAAAGAGCAGCTTGTTGTGATTCGGAGAGACCAAGGAATGCTTCATAAATGAGGTGATGTCTTACAAAAATAATTAAAAGATGAGGGAGATATTCATAGTCAAACAAGTAGGGAAGAAGATTCCAACCTCAATGAAAAGAGTGGGTAAGATACTGAGATACAGTGTTGGTATTGGTTGAAGTTAGGGGAAGGAGCCCTAGTGGCAGAGTAGTTAAAACTCTCAGCTTTGAACCAGATGGTCAGCAATTTGAACCCACCAGTGCTCTGAGGGAGAAAGGGGTGGCTGTCTTCTATAAAGATTTATGGTCCTGTGGAACCCTCTAGGGCAGTTCTGCTCTGTCTTAAGAGAGTTGGAATCAAATTGACAGCAATGAGTTTTTTTTTTTAAATCCATTTTTTTGAAATATAATCTATGTATAGTGAAATACACAAAACTAAAGTGACATGGGTCAATGCATTTTTTTTTGCACTGTTCCCTCTCCTCCCCTTCCACCCCTGGCAAACAACAAAGAAAGTTCCCCTCCATATATGAACCTTTCCTTGACCTTCCACAACAACAAACTAATACTGTATTCTTCCGTGATTGACTTACTTCACTCAGCATAATGTTCTCCAAGTTCATCCATCTTATACAGTGTTTTGCAGACTCTACGTTATTCTTTAGTGCTGCATAGCATTCCATTGTGTGTATGTACCAGTTTGGTCAACCACTCTTCTGATGATGGGCACATAGGTTGTTTCATCTTTTTGCTATTGTAAATAGTGCTGCAATGAACATGGGTGTGCATATATCTGTTCCTGTCCTGGTTCTCACCTCTCTAGGATATATACCTAGTAATGGGATTACTGGGTCAAACGGTATCTCCAATTCCAGCTTTCTAAGGAATTGCCATATTGCTTTCCACAATGGTTATATCCCTTTACAGTCCCACCACTAGTGTATGAGAGTCACAATCTCTCCACATCCCTGCCAGCATTTGTTATTTTCTGTCTTGTTGAACCTTGCCATCAGTGCTGGGGTGTGACAGTATCTCGTTGTTTTGATATGCATCTCTCTGATGGCCAATGATTGTGAGCATCTCTTCATGTATTAGTTGGTCACCTGAATATCCTCCTTGGTGAAGTGTGTATTCATGTCTTCTGACCATTTTTCCATTGGATTGTTAATTCCTTTGGTGTTGAGGCGTTGGAGTTTTCTGTAAATCTTAGAGGTAAGTCCCTTGCCAGATAAGTAATTATTGGCAGATATGAATTTGTTGCTGTCATTTTTGTTATGTACTTTTTCATGGTGTTGATTTCTTTGTTCCATATAATTTTTTATGCTGAGTTCATTTTGTTTATGAATCGTATTGTCATTTCCTTCATTGCTGTTGTTTTAGTATTTGCTAAATATTTGAGCTGGTCCTCTTTTCTATTTTGATGTGAAAGTTTATCATTTTTCTTTGAGGTTATCCTGTGATTTATAGTTTTCTTCTCAAGTTTAGAATAGTCTTGTAGTTGTCTAGGAATTCTGTAATGACACAATTTTTTCTCTGTTTTTGGTTTGTAGTTGTCCTCATTTGTCAATTGCTGTCTCTGGTTTACAATCTTGTAGGCTTATTTACTTTGGATACTTCCATAGCTGGGTTGATTGGCTGTTGTTGCTTCTCTGTTCAAAGGGCTCCCTTTAGCATCTCTTGTAAGGTTGATCTGGTTTTAACAAATTCCCTTAATTTCTTCTTATGGGAATGTCCCAAATTCACCATCATATTTGAGGGACAATTTTGCTGGGTACATAATTCTTGATTGGAAATGTTTCTCTTTCAGGGTTTTATATATACAATCCCATTGTCTTGCCTGCTTGGTTTCTGTCAAGAAATCTGAGCTTAGTCTTATTGGTTACCCCTTGTAGGTAACTTTTCGTTTTTTCCCATGCTGCTCTCATGATTCTTTCTTTGTCTTTGGTTTTGGTGAGTTTGATGATGATACGTCTTGGTGATTTTCTTTTGGGGTCTCTCCTCTTTGGGGCTTGTCAGACTTCCTGAATGGATATAGTCTCATCTTTCATTATATCAGGGAAGTTCTCTTCCAACAAATTTTTGACAGTTTTCTCAGTGGTTTTATTTTTCTCTTCCTGTCTGGAATTCCAGTGACATGTACGTTATTCCTTTTGATGGTATCCCACATGAACCTTAGGCTTTCTTCATGTTGTTTTGATCTTTTTCTGATTGATCCCTTTCCAAAGAACTATTCAAGTATTTGTCTTCAGTGTCATTAATTCTGTCTTCCATTGCATCAGTTTTACTCCTTTGCCCTTTCAATGTCTTATCTTTTTCTGACAGTTTAGTATTAATCTTCTGGATTTCTATCTGTAGATTTTGAATCATTTCTAATTTTTCATTTATTTTGTCATTTTGTTCTTGCGTTTTCTTCCAGAATTCTTCTAGGGGTTTTTCTGTGTTTTCCTTGGTCTGTCTCTCAATCCTTTGAAGAATACCTAAATATAATTCTTTAGAATTTCTTTATCAGGGAGTTCCAATACTGCTTCTTCAGAACTCAGGGATGTGTTTTGGGTCTATATCCTGGTCCCTTGTTTCTCCTGCTTTATCTTGCTTCTTTTTGTAGACTGTGATGCTCTGTTATATCTGAGGCATTGTGACATTTTTGTTTTTATATTTAATTCATGATTGTATGTTGGAGTGACTTGCCCATGCTATTAGTTTTCTTTGTATATTATCTACACAAGCAGGATATTGTGCTGTGCTCCTCTGTTCACTAGTTGACAGCACTTATATACTCACCACCTGTCTCCTTTTCTCTTGTCAGCCTCTTGTATGTCCCTGCTGACCTTGGCAAACAGAGCCTATTCTTAGGTCCTTGGAATCCAAATGAGAAATGCTATCACTTTAAAATCCAAAATGGTTGCCACTTGTAAAGATTCAAAATGGCTGCATCCTTGGTCACTTTAAATATCAAAAATGGCTGCTGCATGTAAACAATCAAAATGGTTGCACCCTCTGGACAGCGGAAAGTCAACAGCTGTCTCCCTCCTTGCTGTTTCCCTTCCTAGTCATAGGCCACCAGCACAGTTGTCCCTGCAGCCCTTGGTGACCAAGGCTGATCTTTAGGTCAGTTCTCAGGCCCCAACACCACTTGGAAATATTCATGCTGTTGGTCCCATCACAGTAGCTGACAGTCTGCAGCTCTGACCATCTCTGTACTTAACTGTTTTTGTTGAGGTTTTTCCTCTAGTTGGTGCCTAATCCACTTCTGTATAGTTCCTTTCAAAACTGAGGGCTCCAGGATTATCTTCTGTATCTCTGTCAATTGATTTTTCTTTCCTTTATTGAAGAGAGTCTGTCACTTGTCTGCCTATTCCTCCATCTTGCTGGAAGTCCTCATTTTGGTTTTTTTTTGTGATTTTGCCAAGCATGCGGGACACAGAGTAGACCAAAGGAAAATGGAAGAGAGTGATTATTTTGGTTGATAATGGAATTGGAGGTGGTTAAAGATGGAAGTGGGACAAGAGAAAAGTGATTGGAGCAACAGATTATACATTCCAGCAGAGTTAAAGAACTATTGAAATTGAGATGAGAGCAAGTAATCTGGAAAAATAAATGGTGTTGTTCATTGTGGAGTGCTTGAAATTATGAGTAGTTACAAGGTTAAGTAGAAGGTGGCACCATGACAATGAGTAACTGAGGTACAAGACTATAGGAGCAGAGTTCAAAGAAGTGAGGTGTCAGTGTATCAGAGTAATCTGTATGGATATGAAAGCACTGATAATTAAGACAGGAGTTATATATGAGAGAAAGATGGTGACTCAGTAAGATATTCAAGGAGTTAAGGGTTAGTAATCTGGAATCTATAGATGCCTATAACAAAAGAGATAGCATAATACAGTGACAGGGATTTAAAACTGATGTGGAATGGAGATGTCCAGTAGCAATTAGAATAAAGTTCTGTGTTCTTTATTACCCTTGAGTTAAATAACTTCCCAATTGTTGTTGAATCTTTTGAGTGATTTGCAGAGGTTAAACTTGAGCTTTTATGGGTATATCATCTAACCAACAAAAAGGAAAAAAGTTTATCAGAAATTATGTAATTAAAGATAATTATTGATTTTTCATGGGCTGTTATAAAGAATAAGCTTCTGTTTTAACAGATGGGAAATAAGACCAAGATTGTAAAATGCCCTCTGCGAACAAAACAAACTGGACACATTCTAAAATCAACACAAAATACTTGTGTCAGGAGTGAAAAACTTTGGCAAAAGAAGAGACTGGGTACAGAAACCTCACTGGGAAAAAGTGAAAAAAATAAAATGACTTTTTCACCCACAAAGGATTTATGTAAGCAGTATGTAGATAATGACTGTCTTCAGATCCAAAAAGGGATTTCATCTGCAAATCCTAATATGCAGAAGACTAGAAATACCATGAATGCATCTGTGGTAGCTGAACAGAAGTCTTGCAAAAACCATATCACAGCCGAAAATATGGAGAGCAGTTTGGTGTGTCTAACACAAGACCAGCTACATAAGATTTTAATGACTGTAAACCAAGGGAGTAGATCCATTTCTCTATCTGAAAATGGAAAGGAGGAAACAAGTAAGTTTTAATGAATATTAATTTTATCAATATGCAAATGTTTTACAATTTCAAATTTGTGGGATTTTTCGTAACTATGCCTCTTAAATTCTAATTTAATAATCTTTTAAAATCATTCTTTCAGAGGATATTCTCTAATATACAGCATTACTTTTATAATCTGCCACATTGTAAGGGTAATGCTTAGCATAGTTTTCTCATGTACTATGATGCTCAGTTTCTGTGGACTGTACAAAAGATGTTACTACAAAAAGTTGTACTTCTTTTAGATTACTTTTAGAATAATTATGAAAAATTAAATGTTTTAAAAAAAGAAAGCAGTGATAGTAATAAAAATTAAGGAAACCATAATGTGAAGATTTTACTTCAGTTGCTAAAATTATTGAAATCTAACCCCTGCATTTTGCTTTTCCTGACCCTCAAGCTATGCTAAAGATTGGCAGTACTAACTTTTTAACCAATGTAAAGCACAGAGTTAGAAATAGAGTTTTACATGCTTTCTGTATTATAAATTAATGCATTATATTATGTTTTCAAAAGCCTTCTAGTTTCAGCTTTGTGCTAAGGAATTATGAATATGACAATAATAGAAATATCAAAATTTTATTAGGCAGTAATGAAGTAATAAATTAACAGTCCCCATGGAGAGGCCTAACAACTATTTTTGGGGCCAAGAAGCTTCTATACACTTCCACAGTGCTTGAGATGGAATCATTTACCCTCTTTTGGTCTAGATTTTGCTTTGTAAAAGGAGGGAGCCTAATTTCCTTTTTGAGGCTAGAATTTTAGCTTACTTACTGCCAACAAGTCAGTTTAGACATAAAGTAATTGTATAGGACAAAGTAGAACTGCCCCATGTGGTTCCCAAGGCCATAATCTCCCAGGGAGAAACTGGTGGGTTCAAATCACTGACCTTTTGGTTAGCAGCCAAATACTGTGTTTATATTTAATTCATGATTGTATGTTGGAATGACTTGCCCATGATTTTAGTTTTCTTTGTATATTATCTACACAAGCAGGGTACTGTGCTGTGCTCCTCTGTTCACTAGTTGACAGCACTTACACACTCACCACCTGTCTCCTTTTCTCCACTGTGCCACCAGAGCTCTGAATTTTAGGTTAGGGGGAAAAAAACTAAAAACTTACTTGGCATAGTAAAAGATAATATCCATAAACTTAAAAGTAAAATTTGCCTAAACATGTAATAAGCATGCATATTAGATTTATTTTCTGCTCATTAGGAGAACTTACTCTTAAAGGAGGTATTAGAATAATTTTTGAGCTAAGCATGTGAGTTCTCTATAACACATTCAGTATAGATACTATGGCTGGGTATAGAGACACAGCTCCATGATAAAGTTTTCCATGATTTCACTCCTAAATGGGAAAAAGTAAGGACAAGGTAATGAATTATTCATGAAGCTATTTGCATTTATTTCCTTTTTATAACTTTCTTTCATTATTGTTGTAAAAAATGCGTAACACAACACTGGCCAATTGAACATTTTTTACGTATGAATAACACCAGTTACATTAATCATGCTGTACAACCATCACCGATATCCATTGCTAACTTCTCCATCACTATAAACAGATATTTATTGGTTCATAAACACTGACTTACCTTTTTCTCCTCCTCACTTTGCCACTGGTAATCACCAATAAATTGTGGTCTCTGTGCATTTACCTATTGTATATATTTCATATAAATAAGATATATAATGTTTGTCCTCTTGGGATTGACTGACTTCACTCAGCATGTTTTCAAGTTTCATCCATGTTGTAGCATGTATCAAGACTTCATTTCTCTTTATGGCTAAGTGATATTCTTTTGTATTTATATACAAAACATTATAAACATTTTGTTTATTCATCTTTTGATGGACATTTCATTTTCCACCTTTTGGCAATTGTGAGTAGTGCTGCAGCGAGTATTGGTGTACATGTGTCTGTGTTACTGTCTTCAAATCTCTGGGGTATCAATATACATAGTAATAGAATTGCTAGATTGTATGGTAGTTCTGTGTTTAACTTTTTGAGAAACTACCAAAATATTTTCCACAACTGCTACACCATTTTACTTTCTTACCAGCAATGGAATAGGGTTCTAGTTTGTCTGCATCATTGCTAACATTTATTGTTTTCTTCTTTTTTTTCCTTAGTCATCTTAATGCAGGAGAATTGGTATTTCACTGCACTTTTGATTTGTGTCTCCCTATAATGGCTAAGGGAGCTCTGGTGGCATAGTGCCTGAGGCATTTGACTGCTAATAAGAAGGCTGATGGTTCAAATACCACCTCAGAAACCTAAGGCGGGGTTGCTGTGAGTTGGATCTGACTCAACGGCAGTGAGTTTGTTTTTTGGTATAATGACTAATGTTTTTAATTGTCCTTTCATGTGCTTGTTGGCTATTTGTGGATGATCTTTAGTGGCACATCCTTTGCCATTTTTTTGATTGGATTGTTTGTCCTTTTGTTATTAAGCTATAGAAATCTTTTTTATATTTTGTATATTAAATGCTTGTTTGATACATGATTCACTAAAATTTTCTTAGTCTATGGGTTGTCTCAGTTCCTTTTTTTGATGAAAGAGAATCATAATGCTCACATTAAGGATTGTTGTGAGAGTTAAATTAGATGATGTAGAAGACATTGTTTTTTAAACTATATAGCAGTAGCGTAGTGCCTAAGGCATTTGACTGCTAACCAGAAGGCTGGCAGTTCAAACCCACCAGCCACTCCTTGGAAGGAAGGTTGGGCAATCTACTTCCATATTGATACCACCTTGGAAACCCAAGGAGGGGTCATTGTGAGTTGGATCTGACTCGATGTCTTGAAAAAACAGCAGTATGCCAAGATAAGGTATTGTAACTGATCTAATTTATTATAAATTTTTAGGAGCCCTGGTGGCACAATGGTTAAGTATCCACCTACTAACCAAAAGGTTGTTTGAACCTACCAGCAGCTCCGCTGGAGAAAATGACTTGGTGATTTGTTCTCATACAGATTACAGGCTGTGGGAAATTCCACTCTGCTTTTAGGGCTACCATGAGTTGGAATCAAGTCAATGGCATATGACAACCACCACCACCACAGTATGAATTTTAAGACATACATTTCCCACCTCCTAGGTCAGTACAATCTACATATCGACAATATTCCTGATCAGCCAAAAGACAAGAACATTATGGGACTACTCCAAAAAACTGAGGTTGTTTCATCTGTCCTGGATGAAAATAAATCTGTTTTAAATATAAAGCAGGAGACTTCTAAGGAGCTTGAGCAGAAAATTGCCATGTATGTAACTTATGTCTGTTATTGTTATCTTGGGAATATGGCTTTACTTTTTCTTTACTTGCATGTGAAGTATGTACTCTGAAGACATAGAGCCATTTTTAAAGTTTATTAACTTTTATGGAATAAGTTGTGTAGAAATATATAATGATAAGCTTTCTCATTTTTTTATTATTGCCTTAGAGAGAATGTATGGAAACCAGCTGACATATTCAGTACTCTGGGGGAAAGAGAACGTGATAAAAGTTTGTTGGAAGCAAAAAAAGCCCAGTGGAGGAAAGAGCTAGGTAAGTAATTTTTATAGCTTGCAGTAAGTATAGTTTTGTTGGCTTTAGGAGTATACATTGAGGATGAAGTCTTTCTTTCAGTATGATATCAAAAATCTTAACATCTGAAATCTTAGAATAGTCCTCTACAAATGGATGAGAAACTTGTGACTTCACATCTTTTGTTGTGTCTTTTTGTTTGGTACTCTGCAGTGTGCACCAAAAGCCAGGGGTGAGCATTAATGCTCCCAGTATCATTTTAGAACTCCCATAGCTCAAACAAACTAATCTTTCTCATTTCCTGAGAATCCTTTCTTGTATTTTTCTATTGCATAAATTCTATGGGTTTAAATATGGTTTTAACAAATAATTGATATCATTTAAAGAAATTAAAGTTTTAGTCAAGAATATCTAACTAATATATCAATCAAAGTATATTCTAGACAAAACAAACTTACTGCTTTTTGTTAGCTTGTGGACCATATAACAGAAGAATTTCATTTCCGTAAGGTCTTGAATATTGATAATAAATAAGAAACTCTCTGTTCTGGTTATCTAGTGCCACTCTTGCAGGAATATACCACAAATGGGATGGCTTGAACAAACAGGAGTTTATTCTCTTACAGTTCGGGAGGCTAAAAGTCTGAGTTCAAAGTGCCAGGCTCTAGGGGCTGTGTGAAAGCCCCTTGACCTTAGGCTTCAGCTCTGCCTCTTCCTTCCGGCCTACTGAAGCTAGAGGCGTCTCTTCACTCAGGCAGCTACTGGCTGCTGCGGCTAACAAGCCCAAGAGTGACAAATAAAATAGCACAGTCTCAGTGACCAAACCACACAGCAGGCCATAAATTCCAGTCCATTGAAAGTCCCAAAGTTGGCAGAGCATGGCAGGCTATTGAACAAGGACGCAGCTACATGCAGGATTCAAGTGTTCCATAAACTAGAGACCATTCCCAAAGCTGTTTCTTATAAATGGGAAGCAGACCACATCCCTAAAGCAGCTACTCAGCTGCTTGTGGTAGGTCCCACCATGGAGCTGATTGCCAGTCTCATCATGGGGAATAACTATTACCAGCTGCCCAGCCACTCAAACAGGCCCAGCCAAGTTGACACACAAAGTTAATCACTACACTCTGATTACTTCTTGGACTAGACATGGGGTGAGGCCTGTAATCAGTTTGGAAAATGCAAGAATTAACTGCTATACTTTTTGGAAGTAGTTATACTAAAAGCATGGATATGGGCTTCGCTCAATCCTATGAGGTATCCAGTAAGCCTTTCTAGGATAGGTAATTTAGAAAAAGAAATAAGCAGCAGAAATAGGGAATACATTGATGTTAGAAGTGAAGGCACCAGAAGAAGAATAAGGAATTTAAATGTACAGCATCATTATTAGAAGATTTGGGGAGAGGGGCTCTGATGTGTACTTACATCACAGTTTCAGCTGTAAATATTCTGGACTAAATATTTTCTTTCACACAAATACGGCTTATCAAAACAGTTCCAAACTTCTTACTTGAAATATTTTATGCTTTAGTTATTATTTTAAAAAGCAGTTTATTTAATTTTTTTAAAACTTAATCCTGTTAGAAAAACACATCTCTCTTTGTCTAAGTTATGTTTTCATTAAATTTCTTGGAATTAAATTTACACATCTCTGAGTTACATATTTCCTTTGAAGAACTATTGAGAATATTTTTGACTTGTTACTGTATCTATTAGACACAGGATTTTATTTTTTAGCAGTTATGAAAATAAATGGTTAAAAAAACAAACAAACACACTGCCATTGAGTTGATTCCAACTCATACCGAACCCCCCTTAGGTTTCTGAAGTGGTAAATCTTTACAGAAGTAGATTGCCCCGTTTTCCTTCCACAGAGTGGTTGGTGGGTTTGAACCACCAACCTTCTGGTTAGCAGTCAAATGCCTTAGGCACTACGCCCCCAGAGCTCCAAATAAATGGTTAAACATTTTTTAAATATTTACTTTATGCTAGGCCCTACTGAGCTCTGGTAGCATAGTGGCTAAG
>NW_006921628.1:5859909-5864796 GCF_000298275.1 Orycteropus afer afer
CTACTTCCGTAGTGATACTGCCTTGGAAACCCAAGGAGGGGTCGCTATGAGTCAGGGCTGACTCGATGGCACATAACAACAACAACAACAACAACAGGCCCTACTGAAACAGGTACTACCATTACCTCCATTTTATAGAATAAGAAATTTGAGGTTTATAGAGGTTAATAGCAATTTGCCCCTAGTCACGTACCTAGAAATAGTTGGACTTGGTAGGGTTTTCTGACTCAAGAGTTCTAGCTTTTGATTCTCTTAGTAGTAAGTGAATGAACATAATGAGAAAATAGAATAATTTGGATAATACAAAATAAGTTATTCTGACTAAAATTGCTCTTTGTTGTTAATTTATGGAGCTCTAGTAGCATAGTACCTAGGGCACTTGACTGCTAACCAGAAGGCTGGCGGTTCAAACCCACCAGCCACTCCTCAGAAGTAAGGTTGTGCAATCTACTTCCGCAGTGATATTGCCTTGGAAACCCAAGGAGGGGTAGCTATGAGTCGGGTTCAAGTCGATGGCACATAACAACAACAACAATTGTTAATTGTAGTAATAAGCAAAACAAGCACTTTTACATCTATTTGTATCATATTTAAGTTTAGGTTTGATTATTTTCTGTTATTCTATATCCTTTAAAATTCTTCTCTGTCTGTGAGTTAATCTCACTAAAAAACACTTGTTTAGATCTGTATTGGGATTTGCACTCTAAGAAGGTCATGATTTGCTTGCATGATTTTTTTTTTTTTAGTTTTTATACATTTTTTTAAAAAAGGACATTATTTACAGATGAACAGGTTGCTTTAAAGAAGAAAGAAAAAGAAGCTTCTGAAAAATGGAATAATAATCCATGGAAAAAATCTGAAAGTGATAAAATAATATGGGAAAAACTTGAAATACTTGACCAATCTTGGGTAAGGGTATAAAAATCAATCATTTATGGAGCATAAGAGATTATAATTGCATTTTTAAAAATGTTAAGTGATACTCATATTATGAAACTTAAAAAAAAAAAAATTTCTCATATCTGTCTTAGTTATTTCCTGCTGCTGTAATGTTAAGTATGACAACTACAAGTCTGAATTTAGGGCACCAGCTATAGGGGAGGTCTTTCTTTGTTGGCTCTATGGGAAGTTTGTTCTCATCATTTTTCCTCTGAGTCTATGAGTTTCTTAATGTAGGAACCCCAGGTCCAAAGCATGTATTCTGTTCTGCGCTCTTTTTCCTTGATTATAGAAAGTCCTCATTTCTCTGCTAACTTGTCTCTCATTTGATCTCTTACAAGATAAAAGGTGATGCAGGCCATATTCTAGGAAAACACTCTTTACATTAGATTAGGGCTGTGACCTGAGTAAGTGTGTTGCATCCCACCCTAATTCCCTTACAACTGATTGGACAATCACATCATAGGGGATGATTACATCATTACATAACTGCTAAGCCACTGGGAATCATAGTTCAGTCAAGTTGACACACATTTTGGTGTGATGAAATTGAATCTATGACATTATGGCATTTTAGAACATTGTTGTTTTCAATTTAATTATGGCTTCCAGAAGAATTTGTTTGCATTTTGTAAATGGTCTTGCTATGTGGATGAGGTTAGAGACCTCAGGTACCTCTTTTAAGGCTCCTCTACTGGAGTGCTGACATTTTTTAAGTAACCACAAAACTCTATCACTAACCTTGTGGTACTACTTAACATAGTCATCTGCTAACTGAAAGGTTGGAAGTTGGAGTCCACCCATAGACACCACAAAAGAAAACCCTGGCAGTCTATTTAGGAAAAACCAGCCATTGAAAGCCCTGTGGAGCATGTTTCTATTCTGTCACACATGAGTCAATATCAACTCAATGGCAATTGTTTTTAAACTTGTAGTACCAAATGTTTGCTTATCAAACATAAGTATATAGCAGATGTCCATTGAGTAGTGCTTTTGTGATCTTTAAATTTTTATCTGCATTAAATTTTAGACAAAAAATGCCCATGTTTTTCTATTTTTTAGACATCTTCAAGTGTTCCATCACAATCCCCCAGTCAAGGGATAGCAGTCCAGACTGATAGACATTCAGTGGTTAGAGCTAGTCAGATTTTGGAGGTAAGTGCTAAGTGTCAGTATTTTGAATATTTAAACCCTATAATAGTACTTGATCTCTGTATAACCCATTTTCCTTTAGAGTATAAAGCTAAAAATACTCTTACGTTTAATTACTAATTTATTTTATTTTAATTTTTATTTTTACTGTGATTTGGGTGAAAATTTACAAAGCAAATATACTTTCCATACAGCAGATCACATACACTTTGTCTCATGACATTGACCACAATTTAGCACAATGCAACATCTCCTCTCCCACTTCCTCCCGATAGGTACCGCTTCCCTGTCACCATCCCTTCATGCACTCCTACCCCCTGAGCTGTCTCCTTGTGCCTGAGCAGCTCTTCTTTCTCTCTTACTTGTTCTCTCTAAGGAGTGTATCTACCTCAGATAAATGCTCAACTAGTATGCCTGTGTACTATTTGGCGGAAGCTACAGGTGTGTGTTGAATTCCAGACCTGAAGGACAGCTAGGGGCCATAGTCTCAGTGGTTCCACCAGGCTCCATTGGGCCAGTAAACCTGTTCCCCGCTTCTTTTTTTTTCTTCCCCAAATGATTTTGAGTTTTGTTCCACATTGTTCCCCTGTCTATCCAGGATCTCCTACAAAGATCCTTTTCCAAGTGGTGGACAGTAGTAGTCGAGCACCATCTATTTCTTCCGGTCTCATAGTCGTATAGGCTGCAGATCGGATGGTGTACCAGTCACTAGGACTGATTGTTTCCCTGAATTTTTGGCTTTCTTCATTCTTCTTGGCCCTGGACGAGGAGAGACCCATTGTTGCATCTAGATGGCAGCTTGCAAGCTTTTAAGATCTCAGTCGCTACTAGCCACAGTAGAAGGTGGAACAATGATTTGTGTAGTATGTTATGCCAATTGAGCTTGATGTCCTCTGGGACTATGTAATTACTAATTAATTTTAACTGAGTACATTCTGTTCGTTTAGTTCTTAAAAAGTTACTAGCTATTCTTTTCACATGTATAATCAATCCCTCTTACCCAGTGAACACTTAAAAAAAAAAAACAAACTCACTGCTGTCAAGTCAGATCAGACTCATAGCAACCCCTCCTCAGATTTGTGAGGCAATATCACTACAGAAGTAGATGCCCAATCGTCCTTCTGACGAGTGGCTTAACAAATATAATCTGGAGATAATACAGTAACTTAAAGGAATGATTCTCATGGTAGAAATTTTCAGCACTGTGGCCTAAGCAGGTGGATTTCTTACAGTACTTTTCCAAGTTAGAGTGTATGCATGGCTGATGGCTGTGTGACAAATAGGACTGACTGCCTACACTAAAGTGTTCTGTAGAATGTTGATTATTTTTTATTAATAAAAAATGAAATCTGAATTGTATTTTTCCACATTCCCCAAAACGCTTGACTGAATATTAAAGGAAAGTAAATTATCTTGTTAGAAGTTATTTTGGAAAAATATATAAGCCTGGGCAATAATTTTAAGTGTGTAAAGTTTAGAAGTTATTGCATACCACTAAAAACTCCAGCTAAAATGAACTTTTCATGAAGTTGGTGAGGATCAATTATTAGCTTATTTGCTTTTCAACGTTAGTATTAAAGAACTTTTAATACTAAAAAATTTTTAAGTCATTGAATATTGGGTTAAAATATTAGTGTATCATTTATTACTACTTAATTTGCATGGCTTTTTAGGTCACTTGTAATCTGAGGATAACCTATACGCATATATTATGATTGTAATAGTTAAGGTTATGTGTCAACCTGGCTGAGCCGTGGTTTTGAATGGCTGGCAGCTGGATGTAGTTATTCCCCATGATGAGATTGGCATCGACTCTGTGGTGGAATCTGCTTTGAGCAACTACTTAGTTGTCTTTGATGTGTAACCTGCTTCTAGTTATGTAGGGAAGCTTTGAGAAAGGTCTCAACTTTTGGCAATCTGGATCCTGCATTTGGCTGAATTTTCATCTCAGTGGTCTGCCGTGTTGTCTGCTGATCTTGAGATTGTCCCTGGATTTGAACTAGTGGCATGCTGTGTTGAGACTGTGCCATTTTACTTGTCAATCTTAGGTTTATCAGCATCAGCAGCCCGTAACTGCATGAGTCAGAAAAACCTCCAGCTCTAGTGGGCCTAGAACGGGAGGCAGAGCTGAAGCCCAAGGTCCAGGGGCCTACACCCAGCCCCTAGAGCCAGCACTTTGAACTTGGACTTCTAGCCTCCTTAAACTGTAAGAGAATAAATCCCTGTTTGATAAGCCATCCCATTTGTGGTATTTCTGTTACAGCAGTGCTAGAGAACCAATGCAATGATCATTAATGAAAATACTTTATCGCTTAAAGTGACAACATGTGTTTGTGTATGTATATTAATGATAACATATTGTCATCAAGTTGATTCTGACACATAGAAAATCTTTAGGACAGAGTAGAACTGCCCTATAAGGTTTCCAAGGCTATAAATCTTTATGGAAGGAGATTGCCACCTCTTTCTCTCACAGAGCAGCTGGTGGATTCAATCTACCCACCTTTTGGTCAACAGCTGAATGCGTAACCACTCCACCATCAGGACTCCTTACTAATGATAGCATGCCTCTTTTTTTCTTTTTCTTTTTCTTTTTTTTTTTAAATAATCTGAAAAACCAAAAGGTTATTTTTATTTTGGAGTCAGAAGGTGGGGGTTGAAAATGGGAAAAGTAGTTCAAAAGAAATGACACTAAATTCAAAGCTGGACAAAAGTTACAGAGTATGATTATTTACTCCTCCTTTTATTATCTAAGTACAGTTTTTTTTTTTTTTAGACTTTTTTTTTTTTTTTTTT
>NW_006921628.1:5882754-5884058 GCF_000298275.1 Orycteropus afer afer
AAAAAGGTAGAGAAGGAAAATAATAAAGGAAAAAAAAATGGCAAAAATGCAAAAAGAAAAACAAGGAATGGGGTTAACCATGAGAAAAAAATGGGAAAAAAAGAAAAAAAATTTAAAAAAATCGTAATAATAAAATTTTCAACCACTAGCAGGGAAAAGAAAAAAAGCTGAAAACTAAGACCTGGGAGGAGAAGAGTAAGATTAATAGTAAAAAGGACAAAAGCATTAATAATAATAGTTGTTTTAAAACAGATAAATACAGGCAAACTAATCACCAGGGGAAAAAAAATGCAAAAGAAAAACAATAATAAAAAGAAAAAAAAAAATCTGTGGAGGACAGGGTAGGGCACCCAGGCTCCGGCTGAGCACACAGACTGTGATAGAGTTCTTGTGGGCCCAGAAGGTGGGTGGCAGTGGGGGATGGCCGTACCTCCGTTCACCATGCAGGTGTGGGGTATAAGAGTAACAAGAGGTATGTTGTACCTTTTCAATCTTGCAGGTTCGGAGTGTCCTTGAGGTTGCTGGAAAGCCGAACCTCTACTTAAGCCCCTGGAATCTCGGAGAGCACTGTCTTTTTAAATATCCAAAATGGTCAAGCCGCTTGTAACATTCAAAATGGCGGTGCCCTCTGAAACATAGATCCTGCTAATCTGCAGCCCTTTTTCTGCTTCACTAGTTTCACTCTACTGGTCCTGCTTGTAGACCACTGGAAAAAAAAAGGTGGAACCATGAAGACTTTTTATAAGAATTGCTTCATTCCTATAAATGGAGCATAGCCTATTATTGTTAGCTGCTAAGTGGATTCCAACTCAAGGTGACCCCTTGTGTGCAGAATAGAACTATGCTTTGTAGGGTTTAAAGATTATAACCTTTTGGGATTTTGGATTTTAAAGTGACAGCATTCTCATTTGGATTCCAGGAACTTAATAGGCTCTGTTTGCCAAGGACGGCAGGTACATACAGGAAGCTGACAACAGGAAAGGAGACAGGTGGTGAGTGTGTAAGTGCTACCAACTAGTGAATAGAGGAGCACAGCACAGTACCCTGCTTACATAGATAACATGAAGAAAATGAAATGGGCAAGTCACTCTGACATACAATCACCAATTAATTATAAACACAAAAATGTCACAATGCTTTGGAGACAACAGAGCATCACAGTCCACACAAAGAAGGAAGATATAGCAGGAGAAATAAGGGACCAGGATACAGACCCAAAACACATCCCTGAGGAAGATGCAGCATTGGAACTCCTTGATGAGGAATTCAAAAGAATTGTATTTGGGTATATTAAATGAATTGAG
>NW_006921628.1:5885278-5886357 GCF_000298275.1 Orycteropus afer afer
GATAACATGATTCATAAACAAAACTAGCTCAGCACAGAAAATTATATGGACAAAGAAATTGACACCATGAAAAAGCATGTAACAAAAATGACAGCATCAAATTATACTTGTTGATAATTATGTATCTGGCAAGGGACTTATCTCTAAGATATGTAGAAAACTCCAATGCCTCAATAGCAAGGGAATTAACAATCCAGTTGAAAAATGGGCAGAAGACATGTTAAACAATTTACCAAAGAGGATATTTAGGTGGCCAGCAAATACATGAAGAGATGCTCACGATCATTGGCCATCAGAGAGATGCAAATCAAAAAGAACAACAATGAGATGTCATCTCACCCCAGCACTGATGGCAAGGTTCAACAAGACAGAAAATAACAAATGCTGGCGGGATATGGAGAGGTTGGGACTCTCATATACTGCTGGTGGGACTATGAAGTGATACAACCACTGTGGAAAGCAGTATGGCAATTCCGTAGAAAGCTGGAATTGGAGATGCCATTTGATCCAGCAATCCAATTGCTAGGTATATATCCTAGAGAGGTGAGAGCTGAGGCAGGAGCAGATATATGTACACCCATGTTCATCACAGCACTATTTACAGTAGCCAAAAGATGGAAATGACCTCCATGCCCATCAGTGGAAGAGTAGATGAGCAAACTATGGTACATACACACAGTGGAATGTTATGCAGCACTGAAGAATAATGTAAGTCTGCAAAACACCACATAACATGGATGAACTTGAAAGACATTATGCTGAATGAAATAAGTCAATCACAGAAGGACAAACATAGTATTAGTTCATTGTTGTTATTAGGTGCTGTCAAGTTGTCTCTGCCTCATAGTGACTTCACGTACAGCAGAACAAAACACTGCCTGGTCTTGTGCCAGCCCCACGATTCTTGCTATACCTGAGCCCATCATTGTAGCCACTGTGTCAATCCATCCTTTAGAGAGCCTTCCTCTTTTTCATTGTCCCCTCACCTTGCCAAGCATGATGTCTTTCTCCAGGGAGTGGTCCCTTCTTACAACATGACCATTGTAGGTGAGATGAAATTTGGCCATTCTCGCTTCCAA
>NW_006921628.1:5886487-5898260 GCF_000298275.1 Orycteropus afer afer
AAAAAAAAAAAAAAGATTATAACGTTTTGGAAGCAGATCACCAAGCTTGCCTTCTGAGTTAACTGGGTGGGTTTGAGTTTCTAACTCTTCAGCTAATAGTCCAGTGCTTGCGGTATTTGCTGCCCTGGGACTCCGTAAACATTCCCTAGGTGTTCTGATTGTTTTGTTGAGTTCCTTGCTAGCTCCATATGGTTGTTGTAATCCTTTAAACCTATCTACTTTACTCTCAGCATATGACTTAATCACAGAGGTGAGGAGAAACTTTGAAGCATAAAATGTGTCAGTTTTCTTTCTATTTATTCCCAAATTTATGTGCATCTTTCTACTTATTTTTTGTTTCAATGAAAAGATGTTGTTAATATTTCCAAGTCTAACTTCTTTGGTCATCTTATTTCTTTTTCTGTCTGCTGTGTTTACTGTAGATCTGAAATTTGTCCTGCCCACTGACTTTTTTCCTCAGTTTAAAAATGTGTTTAAAAATCTCACTCTATCCTAAAAGTTCATCAACCTTGCCTGCTTAAGCTATTACCCCTCCTTAGGCTGTTGCTTCTTTAAGCTGCTACTTTTAGACTTTGTTAAAGAATAGACTATATTTTCTGATTGTACGTTTTTGTTTTCTCCTTGTCCAGAAACTCCCTGTATATTGGCTTTTGCTTCAGCCATTCTTGAGAAAGGTTACTGGTTTCTTTCATTGGTTCCTTTTCATTCCACATTCTATCTCACATCACTGTTAAGTAACATGCTGATGTGTTTACCCCTTTCTACTTCTTGAAATTCTTTTTTGCTTCCTTGAGTGGACTCTTCTAGTTTCCCTCATGCTTTTAATATTCACTTTTTTTTTTTAACCTACATCTTAAGTATTAATGTTTTCAAGATTTATTTCTCTTCCCCCAGCAAGTTTTAGTTGTTTTTTCTTATCGCCTGTTTTTCTCAGATAGTTGCATATCCCTCCCCCAATTTAAAATAAAAAAAATTGTGCAACATTCTCATCACTTAGTACTGGCAGTTGTTAACATTTTCTCATTTCTGCTTCATCTGTTCTGTTTTTTTAAAAGTAAACTGACATTGTAGTCCCCAATCATTGCCCCCCTCCCCCCGATCCCATGAGTTTGATACTGACCCTTGTGATTGTCTTTTGTTACTTTAATGAGTGGGGTTATACAAACATTGATCTGTACTGACGTCCCATACTTCATATATTCATAATCATCTCGTGTGTGTGTGTGTATAAAACCAAAAACCAAACCCACTGGCATCAAGTTGATTCTGACCCATAGCGACCCCCTTTAGGTTTTTGAGGCAGTAAATCTTCATGAAAATAGATTGCCTGGTCTTCCTTCTGCAGATTGGCTGGTAGGTTTGAACCGCCAGTGTTCTGGTTCACAGTCAAATGCCTTAGGCACTAAGCCACCAGAACTCCTGTGTGTGTGTGTATTTAACATTTAAACTGTCCCTGAAAAATATTCTGTAATATTTTTGACATAAAAAGGATATAAAGGATAATACAAAATATATCCCTCCTAGTCTTGCACAGAGAATAGCCCATTATAGATAGCATACTTCTTCTTGTTGTTGTTATGTGCTGTGGAGTCGGACCCGACTCATAGTGACCCCTCCTTAGGTTTCCGAGGCAGTATCACTACGGAAGTAGATTGCCCCATCTTCCTTCTGAGGAGTGGCTGGTGGGTTTGAACCGCCAGCCTTCTGGTTAGCAGTCAAGTGCCTTAGACACTATGCTACCAGAGCTCCTATAGCATACTTAGAATTCCGTAATTTCTATGGATTATGTCACTAATGGAACAAGATTTTTTTTTTTTTTTTTTTAACTTTCAAATAGCATGTCACACTTGAGTAGAATCAAAGTACTAAGCCAAGAATTTTTATATTCCTTTTCTTGTCAGTTTACTTTATAATCCTGGATGTGGTGTTAGCATATTATTAGTACTTTCTGGACAGAACTGGTTATGAGTAAGTTGTACCCCAGTTCTAGTACCGATGGCTCTGTTCTAGGTGGAAGCAACACTATATCCTGACCAAAATGAGCCAATTCTGGTCAAAGCTTCCCTTTAAATGTTAAGAGAACACCGTTTCATTCTTCTAAAATTCACCTCTGGTTAAAGAGGCCAAAACTGCATGGGGCTTTTTGCCTTGCCAGAGAGATGTAATAGTTAAATAGAATAAGGGAATAGAATTGTTTGAAGGCCTTTTATGCTCCAGGAGCTGTATTAGGCCCTTCATGTATTAGTCCATCCAGTTTCAGAATTAAGAAGTATAGTGAATTAATACCTAGACAGATGGAGGAGAGAGCACTCAGAGCAACCTGGGCATCGCCAACACTACATCTGGATAAGTCTGTTTGTTGAGAGGTGAACAGAGTGGGAGAAGACTATGAAAATACTCAGCCATAGAAAAGGGGGGATATTCCTGCTAAGTACTCAAGAAAAAAATCTCCCTTTTAAATTTTTTTTTTTTTTTTGGTGAAAAGATACATTCATTCAGCAGTTTCTGCATGCACAATTCAGTAACATTGTAGACTCACTACCTCTTTAATTTTTCATTTATGCTTTAGGAGTTACTTGTCAGCTGATCTCATATAGATAATTCTTTAAAGGTACACTACTCATGGTGAACATCCTTTACCAATTTAGCTGAACTACTGTGTAGTTTAAAGATGACTTCAGGGATAATTTTGGTTCATGGTTTGTAGATTTTCTTAAAGCAGCAGACTCAGGGGTTCCTCTAGTCTTAATAAGTAAGTGTAGATTGTGTAAGAGTTTGAAATTCTTTTCTACATTTTCTTCTTTTTTGGTCTATTGATTCCTTAATCAAAATATTCACTAATGGTAGCCAGGCATCATCCAGTGTCATAGCAAAAGAAGCAGTAGGTATAGACCTACAGTCCATTTTCTTCTCTGATTCTTGCTGCTATTTCCTCTTCTGCTCTAGGCAGAGCAGACCAATTGTTCTGTCTTGGATAGTCAGTGAAGTGCTACTCACTGGACTAGAGAGTGAAACAGTAACTCTAAAAACAGTATTAGGCCAATCCAGTGGTTGGTATCACACAAATCCATGACCTCTTGTACCTTTGAATCAACAGAATTCCATGAGGTATTTGGATATACCTGAGTAAAATAAGTAACTTTAGCCTTCCTCTCTTTATTTTTTTATTTATATATTTTGTTATTCTAGTTATTGTAAAGTTATGTCTAACACAGTATTTACCATTTTGCCCTCTTTCTGGTGAAAATTAATTGATAAAGAGGAAGATTTCTTTCGAGAAATAAATCTAATTATGTGAAGCAGGACTTTTTTTTTTTTTTAATTGTGATGAAAACACACACCAAGACATTCACCAGCATAACAATTTCTTTTCCAAAATATTACACCACCATTAACATAATAAACTCAATGCCCCATGAATAAAAGCCACTTCTTTCCTCCTTCCTCCTACCCCTGATAAATAACCACAAATAGCTGGTGTGTGTGTGTATATATGTATTTTTAATTTGTCCTCCCTGCCTCTCCCATCCCTGGTAACCAACAAAGAAAGTTTCCTTCCATGTGTAAACCTTACCTTGACTTTCTGCAATAGTGGACTAATACAATACTTTGTCCTTCTGTAACAGTCTTATTTAACATGACGTTCTCCAAGTTCATCCGCATTGTGTGGTGTTGCATAGATTCTTCATTATTTAGCATTGCATAGTATTCCATTGTCTGTATGTACCACACTTGGATTATCCATTCCTTTCTTGATAGCCACGTAGGTTGTTTCCATCTCTTTGTTTTTGTGCATAGTGTTGCAATGATCATGGGTGTACATATTCATGTCCCAGCTCTCACTTCTTTAGGATATATACCTAGTAATGGGATTGCTGGATTAAATGGTATTTCTATTTCCAACTTTTCAGGGAATCTCCATGCTGATTTCCACAGTGGTTATATCATTTTACAGTCACTTTGTCTGCTCAGCACTGTATGAGAGTCCCAGTATCTCCACATCCTGGCCAACATTTGTTATTTTCTGTCTTGTTGAACTTTGCTGTTAGTACTGGGGAGAGATGGTATCTCATTATTCTTTTCATGCACATCTTCTAATGGGTAATGATTGCGAACATTTCTTCATGTGTTTGTTGGCTGCCTGAATATCTTCTTTGGTAAAATGTGTATTTCTGTCTTCTGCCCATTTTGTAGTTGGTTGGTTTGTCTTGTTGATGTTGAGGTGTTAGAGTTTGCTATACATTTTAGAGATAAGTCTCTTGTCAGATATGTCATTGGTGAATGTTTTCCCCAATCTGTAGGTTTTCTTTCTACTTTTTAGGAGAAGTCTTTTGATTCCCATAAGAATACAATTTTTAGAAAGTCCCCTATCATCTAGTTTACCTTCTGTTTTTGCATTTTGGGTTATGTATTTGCCATACTTTTCTTTTGATGAACTGTATAGTTGTAAGTTTCACAATTAAGTCTTTGATCATCTGGAGTTAGTTTTTGTGTATGGTATGAGGTATGAGTCTTGTTTCATTTTCTTGCAAATGAATATCCAGTTTTTTACCTGCACCGTTTGTTAAAGGGAGTGTCTCTGCCCTTTGCAAAGATCAGATAATCATAAGTAGATGAATCTATTTCTGGGTTCTCAATTCTATTCCAGTGGTCTATGTGTCTGTCATTGTACCAATACCAGGCAGTTTTGACAACTGTGGCTGTACAGTAGTTTTTGATACCCAGGAGTGTGAGACCTCCTACTTTGTTGAACTTTTTCAGTAGTGCTGTGCTTACCAAAGGACTCTTTCCTTTCCATATAAAATTAGTGATTGGTTTTTCCATGTCCTTAAAGAATGTTGAACAGACCATCAACTGCTCATGTGCATGTTCAAGTTGAAGTTGAAGACAATTAAAACAAGTCCACGAGAGCCAAAATATGACCTTGATTATATCCCTCTTGAATTTAGAGACCATCTAAAGAATAGATTTGATGCATTGAACACCAGTGAATGAAAATCAGAGGAATTGTGGGATGACACTAAGAATATCATCCATGAAGAAAGCAAGAGGTCATTAAAAAGACGAGAAAGGAAGAAAAGACCAAAATGAATGTCAGAAGAGACTCTGAAACTTGCCCTTGGGCAGAGAGTAGCTAAAGCAAATGGAAGAAATGACAAAATAAACGAGCTGAACAGAAGATTTCAAAGAGCAGCTCAAGAAGACAATGTTGTTGTTAGGTGCCATCAAGTCATCTCCGACTTATAGTGACCTCATGTACAGCAGAACGAAACACTGCCTGATCCTGTGCCAGCCCCACGATCTTTGCTGTACCTGAGCCCATCATTGCATCCACCGTGTCAGTCCATCTCATCGAGAGCCTTCCTGTTTTACATTGTCCTTCCACTTTGCCATGGAAAGTGATATCCTCCAGGGAATAGTCCCTTACAACATGACCAAAGTAGGTAAGATGAAGTCTGGCCATTCTCGCTTCCAAGGAGCATTCCAGCTGCACTTCTTCCAGGATAGTTTTGTTCTTTTAGCAGTCCATGGTACTTTCAGCATTCTTCACCAACACCGCAACTCAAAAGCACCAACTCTTCTTCAGTCTTCCTTTTTCATTGTCTAGTTCTCACATGCGTATGAAAACCTCATTGCCATCGAGTTGATTTGACTCATAGTGACCCCTCCTTGGGTTTCCAAGGTGGTATCTCTACAGAAGTAGATTGCCCAACCTTCCTTCCAAGAAGTGGCTGGTGGGTTTGAACTGCCAGTCTTCTGGTTAGCAGTCATATGCCTTAGGCATTTGCCTGAGAGTTTTCACGTATGTATGAGGCAATTGAAAATACCATGGCTTGGGTCAAGCCCACCTTAGTCTTCAAGGAAATCTGTTTGCTCTTTAGCACTTAAAAGAGGTCCTTTGCAGCAGATTCCCCCGATGCTACAACGTTTGATATCCTGAGTGCTGCTTCCGTTGGTGTTGATTATAGAACCAAGCAACATGAAGTCTTCGACAACTGCTTATTGGTCGCGTTGTGAGGATTTTTGTTTTCTTTATATTGAGGTGTAATCCATACTGCAGACTGTATTCTTCATCAGTAAGTGCCTCAAGTCATCCTCACTTTCAGCAAGCAAAGTTGTATCATCATTGTATCTCAGGTTGTTAATGATTCTTCCTCCAATCTTGATGCCATGTTCTTCTTCATATAGTCCAGCTTCTCAAATTATTTGCTCAGCATACAGATTGAATAAGTGTGGTGAAAAGATACAACCCTGACACACTCCTTTCTTGATTTTAAACCATGCAGTGTCCCCTTGTTCTGTTTGAACAACAGCCTCCTGGTCTGTGTACAAGTTCCTCATGAGCACAATCAAGTGTTCTGGAATTCCCATTCTTCTTAATGTTACCCATAATTTGCTGTGGTCCACACAATCGAATACCTTTGCATAGTCAATAAAACACAAGTAAACATCTTTCTGGTATTCTTTGCTTTGAGCTAAGCTCCATCTGACATCAGCTATGATATCTCTCATTCCACATCTCCTTCTGAATCCAGCTTGCAATTCTGGAAGTTCTTTGTCAATATACTGCTGTAACCGGTTTTGAATTATCTTCAGTAAGATTTTACTTGCATGTGATTAATCATGTTGTTTGATAATTTCCACATTCTGTGGGATCACCTCTCTTTGGAATGGGTACAAATATGGATCTTTTCCAGTCAGTTGGCCAGGTAGTTGTCTTCCACATCTCTTGGCATAGTCGAATGAATGCCTCTAATGTGGGATCTATTTGTTGAAACATCTCAACAGGTATCCCATCAATTCCTGGAGCCGTGTTCTTCGCCATTTCCCTCAGTGCAGCTTTGACTTCTTCCTTCAATACCATAGGTTCTTGATCATATGCCACCTCCTGAAATGGATGAACATCAACCAATTCTTTTGGCACAGTGACTCTGTGTATTCCTTCCATCTTCTTTTGATGCTTCCTGCATCATTCAACATACTGCCCGTAGAATCTTTCAGTATTGCAACTCGAGGCTTTTTTCCTTCAGTTCTTTCAGCTTGAGAAATGCTGAGCATGTTCTTCCCTTTTGGCTTTCCAACTCCATGTCTTTGCACATTTCTTTATGATAATTGACTTTATCTTCTCAAGCTCCTCTTAGAAATCTTCTGTTTAGCTCTTTTATCTCATCATTTATTCCATTTCCTTTGAATATTCTCCATTCAAGAGCAATTTGCAGAGTCTCTGACATTCATTTTGGTCTTTTCTTCCTTTCTTGTCTTTTTAATGACCTTTTGCTTTCTTCATGGATGAAGTTCTTGATGTCATCCCACAATTATTCTGGTTTTTGGTCATTGATGCTCAGCGCATCAAATCTATTCTTTAAATGGTCTCTAAATTCAGGAGGGATATAATCACGGTCATATTTTGGCTCTCATGGACTTGTTTAAATTGTCTTCAGCTTCAACTTGAACTTGCATATGAACACTTTATGGTCTGTTCCTCAGTTGGCTCCTGGCTTTGTTTTGGCTGAAGAGATTGAGCTTCTCCATTGCCTCTTGCCACAGATATAGTCAGTCTGATTCCTGTGTACTCCATACGGTGAAGTCCACATGTATAGCCACCATTTGTGTTGTTGAAAAAAGGTATTTGCAATGAATAAATTGTTGGTCTTGCAAAATTCTATCATGCCATCTCCAGCATTATTTCTTTTTCTAAGGCCAAATTTTCTGACTATCGGTGATTCTTCGTTTCTAACTTTTGCATTCCAGTCACCAGTGATAATCAACACATCTTGATTGCATGTTTGATCGATTTCAGACTGCAAAAGTTTGTAAAAATCTTCAATTTCCTCATCTTTGGCTTTGGCGGTTGGTGCATAAATTTGAATAATAGTAGTATTAATTGGCTTTCCTTGTAGGCGTATGGATATTATCCTCTCAGTGACAGCATTGTACTTCAGGATAGATCTTGAAACATTCTCTGTGATGTTGAATGTGATGGCATTCCTCTTGAATTTGTCATTCCTAGCATAGTAGATCATATGGTTATCTGGTTCAAAATGGCCAAAACTGATCCATTTCAGCTCACTAATGCCTAGCATATCAACCTTTATGCATTTCATTTCAGTTTTGACAACTTCCAAATTTCTTAGATTCATATTTTGTACATTCCATGTTCCGATTATCAATGGATGTTTGCAGCTATTTCTTCTCATATTGAGTCGTGCCGCTTCAGAAAATGGAGGCCCTAAAAGCTCTACTTTATCCATATCATTAAGGTAGGCTCTACTTTGATGAGGCAGGTCTTTCCCAGTCATATTTTGAGTGCCTTCCGACCTGAGGGGCTCATCTTCCCTGTATTGGACAGTGTTTCAGGGCTATTCATAAAATTTTCCAGTAATATATCAGACAGTGTTTCACTGCTCTTCATAAGGTTTTCACTGGCCAGTTCTTTGAGAAGTGGATGGCCCCTTCCTTCTTCCTAGTCTTTCTCAGTCTGGAATCTCCACCAAAACCAGTCTACCATGGGCACCCCTGCTGGCACAGGCTCTAGTGTCACAGCAACACGCAAGTCACCACAGTACAACAAACTGACAGGCAAGTTTGTCTCCCTTTGCTGTTCCAACCACTTCGCTCACTTCCTGGGCTACCCCCTACCTGTTCCAGCTGGCCCTGTCTGCTGCTGCTCCCTGTCACCTGGGGCTGTCCTCCGCCTGCCTTTCCTATTCCAGCCACCAGTCCTGTCTCCTGCTGCTCCCTGCTGCCTGGAGCCTGTCCCCCACCTGCCTTACCTGTTCTGTCTGCCAGTCCTCATCTGCCACTGCTCCCTGCCATCTGCTGGAGCATTGTTTTTTGCCAGTTCCTTCACTGCAGCTTGGTCTTACTCCTTCATGTAGCATTGGTTTTTGATCATATGCTCCCTTTTTAACTTCATACTTAATGGCAAGTTTGACACAACTCAATAAAGATTTATGTCTGTGCATCTCCAGAGGCTCTGTGGATTCCAGATCTCCATTCAGAAGGGCTTCCACCTCTTCGGAGTCTCGGCAAAGATCCAGCACACTCATACAAAGTCTTTGCATTGCATGGAGAGCTTTCAATAGTCATTCTTGAACTCCTCCTCTTTGTTGGCCAGCTTGTTGCTGTGCTCCAGAGCTGTCAGCATGGGGTCTTTGCTGAGCAAGGACAGGTAATGCTGGGCTGGCCAGCCCCTTGTAGGCATTGATACAAGGAAGAGTGACTGGAAGGAGTTGTGCCTCTGCTTCTCCATGCACTCCCCACACTTGGAGAAGTAATTGTGTGGCTGCTCAATCTGGGCACCCTTCATCAGCAGCATGTGCATTACCTCGTACTTCTGGCATTGTGCCACCAGGATAATGGGGGTAATGTCAGGCAAGAAGCATGTGCTGTCATCGTTATAGGTGTAGAAGTCATCGTTCTGCAGCTCCTGCTCACAGGGCCTCAGGGTCAGGTGCTGCTTGGGTGGTTGAGGATGACCTCGACAATGTGCACATAGCCCTTGCTAATTGCGAGCCGCAGGGTGTCACTGATGCGTGCCAGGTTCCCCTTCTTAAGGAGCAGCTCTTGCATTTCCAGATGCTCATTGCCCATGGTCAGCTGTAATGCATTCTGGCCCATGTAATCCACGTAGTTGATGTTCAGCATCTTGGATTCCTCCAGCACCTTGCATACCATAGGGATGCTGCCATACTCAGCGGCGTTGAGGAAGGGCTCCTCCCCCATGGTGAGGCTGGTGCCCCGGTTGTTAAACACAAAGGCCCGGCCCCCGAGAAGACAAGCCAGTTGTTATAATGAAATGTGCAGAGACATGGAGTTAGGAAACCAAAAGGGAAGGACACACTTGGCTTTTCTCAAGCTGAAAGAACTGAGGAAAAAATTTAAGCCTTGAGTTGCAATATTGAAAGATTCTATAGGCAAAATATTGAATGATGCAGGAAATAGCAAAACAACATGGAAGGAATACACAGAGTCACTGTGTGTGTTCATCCATTTCAGGAGGTGGCATATGATCAAGAACGGATGGTATTGAAGGAAGAAGTCAAAGATGCACTGAATGAATTGGTGAAAAACAAGGCTCCAGGAACTGATGGAATACCCATTGAGATGTTTCAACTAACGAATGTTGTGCTGGAGGCACTCACTTGGCTGTGCCAAGAGACTTGGAAGACAGCTACCTGGCCAACTGTGGTAGTTAGGTTTGTGTGTCAACTCGACTGGGCCTGGTTGAGTGGCTGGACAGCTGGTGGTGGTTAATCTTCATGAGGAGACTGGCAGTCAACTCCATGGTGGAATCTACCACAAGCAGCTGGGTAGCTGCCTTTGGATATATGGTCTGCTGCTTATATATAAGGAGAAGCCTTTGGGAATGGTCTTTAGTCTGTGGCATGCTTGGACACTGCATGTAGCCATGTCATTGCTTAGCAGCCTGCTATGCTCTGCCGACCTTGGGACTTAGAATGGACTTAAGTTAATGGCCTGATGTGTGGTTTGGTAACATCAGGACTGTACCTTTTTACTTGTCAACCCTGGGGCTTCTCAGCCTCAGCCAGTGGCTGTCTGAGTAAAGAAATGCCTCTAGCTCCAGTGGGCCAGGAGCAGAAGGCAGAGCTGGACCCCATGGTCGAGGGGCTTTCACCCAGCCCCTAGAGCCTGGCACTTTGAACTTGGACTAAAAGTCTCCAAATTGTAAGAAGAAACTCCTGTTAAGGCCATCCCATTTGTGGTACATTTCTGTCAGAACGGCACTAGGTAACCAGAACACCAATTGACTGGAAGAGATCCATATTTGTACCCACTCCAAAGTGATCCTACACAATGTCAAAATTATTGAACAATATCATTAATATTACATGGGGGTAAAATATTACTGAAGATAATTGAAAACCAGTTACAGGAGTATGTTGACAGCTTCCAGAAATGCAAGCTGAATGCAGAAGAGGACGTGAAAGAAGGGATATCATTGTTGATGTCAGATGAATCTTAGCTGAAAGCAGAGAATACCAGAAAGATGTTTACTTACGTTTTATTGAGTATGCAAAGGCATTTGATTTTGTGGATCATAACAAATTAGGGGTAACATTGAGAAGAATGGGAATTCCCAAACACTTGATTGTACTCATGAGGAACCTGTACATAGATTAAGAGGCTGTCATTTGAACAGAACAAGGGGATACTGCATGGTTTAAAATCAAGAAGGGAGTGCACTAGAGTTGTATCCTTTCACCATACTTATTCAATTTGTATGCTGAGCAAATAATCTGAGAAGCTGGATTACACGAAGGAAGAACATGGCATCAGGATTGGAGGAAGACTCATTAACAACTTGTGATATGCAGATGGCACAACTTTGCTCTTGCTGAAATTGAGGATGACTTGAAGCACTTATAGATGAAGATTAAATTTGGCCTTGGCAACAGAAATAATGCTGGAACTCTCATGGTAGAATTTTCCAAGACCAACGACTTACTCATTGCAAACACCTTTTTTCAACAACACAAACGGTGGCTCTACACGTGGACTTCATCAGATGGAACACACAGGAGTCAGATTGACTACATCTGTGGCAAGAGGTGGTAGAAAAGCTCAATATCTTCAACCAAAACCAGGCCAGGAGCTGATTGTGGAACAGACCATCAACTGCTCATATGCAGGTTCAACTTGAAGTTAAAGACAATTAAAACAAGTGCAGGAGAGCCAAAATATGATCTTGAATATATCCCTTCTGAATTTAGAGATCATCTAAAGAATAGATTTGATGCACTGAACACCA
>NW_006921628.1:5898755-5903574 GCF_000298275.1 Orycteropus afer afer
TGCAATGAAAGAATTGGTGAAGAACAAGGCTCCGGGAATTGACGGAATACCCATTGAGATATTTCCATAAACGGATGCCCCATTGGAGGCACTCACTCAGTTATGCCAAGAGATTTGGAAGACAGCTACCTGGCCAACTGACTAGAAGAGATCCATATTTGTACCCATTCTCAAGAAAGGTGATCCCACAGAATGTGGAAATTATCAGACAATATCATTAATATCACATGCATGTAAAATCTTACCGAAGATAATTCAGAAATCGTTGCAGCAGTATATTGACAGAGAACTTCCAAAAATGCAAGCTGGATTCAGAAGAGGATGTGGAACAAGAGATATCACTGCTGATGTCAGATGGATCTTGGCTGAAAGCAAAGAATACCAAAGAGATGTTTACTTGTGTCTTATTGGCAATTCAAAAGCATTCAATTTTGTGGATCATAACAGATTATGGATAACATTGAGACTAATGGGAATTCCCAAACGCTTGATTGTACTCATGAGGAACCTACTTTGACCAGGAGGCTGTCATTCGAACAGAACAAGGGGACACTACATGGTTTGAAATCAAGAAGGGAGTGCGTCAGGGTTTCATCCTTTCCCCACACTTATTCAATCTATATGCTGAGCAAATAATCCGAGAAGCTGGACCATATGAAGAAAAATGTGGCATCAGGATTGGAGGAAGAATCATTAACAACCTGAGATTTGCAGACGATACAACTTTGCTTGCTGAAAGTGAGGATAACTTGAGGCACTTACTGATGAAGGTTGAAGAATACAGTCTGCAGTATGGATTATGACCCAATATAAAGAAAACAAAAATCCTCACAACTGGACCAATGAGCAGCATCACAATAAATGGAGAGAAGATTGAGGTTGTCAAAGAGTTCACGTTGCTTGGTTCTACAATTGATGCCAATGGACGCAGCAGTCAGGACATTAGAAAACGTGTAACATTGGGAACGTCAACTGTGAAGGAACTGTTTCAAGTGCTAAGGAGCCAAGGATGTCTCCTTGATTACTTATGTGCGCCTGACAGAATCTATGATATTTCCAGTTGCCTCGTATGCATGTGAGAGCTGGACAATGAATAAGGAAGACCGAAAAAGAGTTGATGCTTTTGAGTTGTGGTGCTGGCGAAGAATGCTGAAAGTACCATGGACTGCTAAAAGAACTAACAGATCTGTCCTGGAGGAAGGGCAGCCAGAATGCTCCTTGGAGGTGAGAATGGCCAGACTTCGTCTCACCTATTTTGGTCATGTTGTAAGAAGGGACCATTCCCTGGAGAAGGATGTCATGCTTGGTGGGGTGGAGGGTTGACAAAAGAGGGGGAGGCCTTCAACAAGATGGATTGATACAGTGGCTACGATGATGGGCTCAAATACAGCAGGGATCATGGAGCTGGTGCGGGATCAGGCAGTGTTTTGTTCTGCTGTGCATGGGGTCGCTATGAGTCGGAAATGACTTGGTGGCACCTAACAACAACAGCAACATTGTAAATGGTATTGATTTCCTTATTTCGTTTTCAGCAATCTCTTAGCTAGTGTAGAGGAATCCAACTGATTTTTGTATGTTGATCTTGTGTCCTGCCACTATACTAAATCTCTGGGTCCCAAAGATTTTGGTATGTTGTGTTTGCATTCTTACTTGATTCAAGGAAATTTTTAATTTTTTTTATTTCTGCTGTTACCTGCTAGTTTGTAAGGAGAGTGTTATGCAGTTTCAATACATTTGCTCCTTTTCTGCTGGTCTTCCTGGTGTTGATTTCTAATTTTATAGTATTGTGTTCTGAGAAGATTCTTTGTAGGATTTCATTGTTTTAAAATTTATTGAGGCTTGCTCTGTGGCCAAATATATGGTCTATCCTGAGGAATGTTTCATGTGCACTGGAAAAGAATGTATATTGTGCTGTTGTTAGTGAAGTGCTCTGTAGATGTCTATAAGGTCAGGTTGGTTGGTTGTATTGTTTAGTTCTTCTGTGTCTTTGTTGAGTTTCTTTCTAGTTCTGTCTTGCGTTGAAAGTAGTATATTAAAGGCTCCAGATATGACTGTAGAGTCATCTGTTTGTCTTTTCGATTCTGTTGAAGTCTGATTTATGTATTTTGGGGCTCTTTCATTGGGTGTGTAGATACTTTTTTGTGGTTACGTCTTCTTGTTCAGTTGATCCTTTAATTTAATCATTATACAGTGTCTTTCCTTGTCTTTTACGCTGTTTTTTTGTCTCAAAGTCTGTTTTATCAGAAATTAATAGTTCTACTCCAGCTCTTTATCAATTGTAATCTGCTTGACGTGTCTTTTTCCAACCTTTGATTTTTAGTCTATTTTTGTCTTTGTGTCTAAGGTGAGTCTCTTGTAGACAGCATATTGATGTGTCTTGTTTTCTTATCCAGTCTGCAGCTCTCTGTCTCTTGAGTGGTTCATGTAATCCACTTACATTCAGCGTAATTATGGAGAAGTATGAATTTATTGATGTCATTTTGTTATGTGTTTTGGTGGTGTTGCTGATTTATTTCATACGATTTTCTGTGCTGAGTTCATTTTGTTTATGAATTTTGTTATTTCCTTCATTGTTATTGTTTCGATAATTGCTAAGTATTTGTGCCTTTACTCTTTCTTATTTTCATGCAAAGGTTTATTCTTTTTCTTAGAAGTTATCCTGTGATTTATAATTTTCGTCTCAAGTTTAGAACGGTTTTTTCTGGAGGAAGTTACAGTAAGATGGCTGAATAGGCAGAAAAACTGCATAGATCCTCTTCAACAAAGAAAAGGGAGGGAACCAATTAACACAGATACAGAAGATAATCCTGAACCCCTGAGGTTTGAAGGGAAGGATATAGAAGTGGACTAAACTCCAACTAGCAGAAGAATTTGCATGAAAATACCAAAAAAGGAGACATACGGAGCTGCGGTCTGGCAGTGATCCTGTCAGCACAGACAGCTTGGATATTGCCGAGTGGTGGCAGGACCTAAGAATTAACGTGAAAATCAGCCTGATAGTCAGGGACTGCATGGAGGACTGCTCTGGTGGCTGGGGAATAAAAAAGAAAGCAGCAAAGAGGAAGGCGGACTGCACTGTGGACTTTTCTCTGTCCAGAGGGTGCAGCCATTTTGAATATTTACAAGGGGCTTGACCATTTTGGATATTTAAAATGACAGCATTCTCCTAAGTTCCAGGAACTTAAGAACAGGCTCTGCTTGCTGGGAACCGCAAAGACATTCCAGATGCACGGACTGCTGAAAGGGTGTGACATTCCCCTTGTTATTCTTACATTGCACACTCTCTTGGTAAACAGAGGTGCAGCCATCCCTCACTCCCACCCACCTTGTAGGCTGGCAGGAATTCCATCCCAGCCTGTGTACTCTGAGGGAGCCTAGCTGCCCTGCCCTGCCCTGTCCAGATTTTTTTTTTCTTTTTTCTTTTCGTCTTGTTTGTTTGTTTGTGTCTGTTTTAAAACTACTACTATTATTATTACTTTTGTCCTTTTCATTCTCATTCTTTATTCTTCCCTTTCCAGGTTCTAGTTTTCAGCTTTTTTTCTTTTCCCTGTTCCTGGTTCCATTTTTTTTCCCCCTTTCTTATGGGTAACCCTGTTCCTTGTTTTCCTTTTTGTGTTTTTCCCATTTTTTTCTTCATTGTTCTCCTTCTCTACTTTTTTCTCTTATTTTCCTCTCCCCAGATATTGCAGTGTTTTTTTTGTTTTTTCCTTTTTCTCTTTTTTGGTTACTGTTCCTGTGTAGTTTTTGTACATTTTCTTTTACTTTTTTCATGGTTATTCACTTGTTATTTTTGTCTAACTTGGTGGAAGACAACAACAGTCCCCATACAACACAACTACACCTATACTTCCTGCAGCTACACTTACTGAGAGTCACCGCCTCCTTGTCCGCCAAAGGGCCTACGATAAACAACCACCAAGAAGAGCCTGACTCAACCTTAGCTGCTTTTCACAAACAGTTAACAGAGATCTAAATACAACAATGTCATAGTGTCTCGGGGACAACAGACCATCACAGTCCATACAAAGAAGCAAGATAAAGTGGTAGAAACAAGGGAGCAGCATACAGACCCAGAATACATCCCTGAGGAAGAAACAGCATTGGAACTCTCTGAAAAGTAACTCAAAAGAATCATTTAGGTATCTTCAAAGGTTTGAGAGACAGACCAAGGAAAACACAGACAAATCCCTAGAAGAATTTTGGAAGAAAATACAAAAACAAAATGACAAAATAAATGAAAAATTAGAAATGATTCTAAATCTCCAGATAGAAATCCAGAACGTTAATACTGAATTGTCAGAAATAGATTACACATTGAAAGGGCAAAGGAGGAGAATTGATGCAATGGAAGACAAAATTAATGAGATTGAAGAAAAATACCTGAATACTTTTTTGGAAAGGAATCAGTCAGAAAACAGATCAAAACAATATGAAGAAAGCCTAAGGTTCATGTGGGATACCATCAAAAGGAATAACCTACATTTCACTGGAATTCCATAACAGGAAGAGAAAAATAAAACCACTGAGAAAATTTCCCAAATTGTTAGAGGAGAACTTCCCTGATATGATGAAAGATGAGAATATATCTATTCAAGAAGTCCACTGAACCCCAAAGAGGATATACCCCAAAAGAAAATCACAGAGACCTATCATCATCAAACTCATCAAAATCAAAGACAAAGACAGAATCCTGAAAGCAGCACGGGAAAAACAAAAAGTTACTTACAAAGGACAACCAGTAAGAATAAGCTCTGATTTCTCAGCAGAAACCATGCAAGCGAGAAGGCAATGGGATGGTATATATAAAACCCTAAAAGAG
>NW_006921628.1:5905810-5965977 GCF_000298275.1 Orycteropus afer afer
GAAAAGAAAGAAACAAAAGAACAAGAACTAAGGAAGTGATAGAGAAAAAGTGAAGAAATAAAAAGTAAGAAATGGGAAGATAAAAAGAATAATTTAAAAACAAAGAAAAACAAAATGGGGGGGGTAGGGAGGGAGGGCACAATCCAGGATGGAAACCCTGCTGGTCAAGAAGGTATTTGTAGGCAGGGGATTGTGGCACTCTGTTTACCAAGAGGGTGTGGGATATAAGAATAAAAAGGGGAATATTGTACCTTCTAGTCATCAGCCTTCAATGTGATTGCCCTGTGCTGTGCTCAACAATCGGAGCCTATTCTTAGGATGCTTTCCATGTCAGAACGTCTCTTGCATATAGTCAAAATGGCCACACCCTCAGGACAGCCAACAGTCCATAGTTCTGTTTGTCTCCTTCTTTGCTGTTTTCCTTTCTGATTAGTAGGCACCAGTTCAGTCCTTGCCCTTGTAGTCTTTGGTGAGCAGAGCCAATTCTTAGGTTGCTACCAGGATGCCCCTTGCAAATTTTCAAAATGTGCCTTCAGGACAGCTGGCAATCTGCAGCTCCATTTGTCTCCTTACCATTTTCATTCAGGTTCTTCTACTGGTTAGTATTTAATCCACTTCTTTATCTTTCCCTTCAAAACTCAGAGTTCCAGGATCATCTTCTGTATCGGTTTCAAATGGTTTCTCGTGTCTTTGTTGCAGAGGGTCTAGGTAGCTTATTGCCTTTTCCACCCTCTTGCTGAAAGTTAATTGTCTTTTTGTTCTTAGATTGTAAAAGTTTTCTATATATTTTAGAGATTGGTCTCTTTTCAGATATGTCATTTCCCAAGTTTTTTCCTAGTCTGTAGGTTCTGTTTTCACTGTTGCAGTAAAATCTTTTGAAGCATTTGTTTATGTGTTTATTTGGAGAAACTCCATACCTTCTGGAGTTGAGTTGGTTATTAGTCTTTATTAGTTGGTTATTAGTCTACTTGCCAGGTCTGGATCTTCTGTGGTACCCCGAGGTGAGTTCAAACAGGCAAACTTTGAGTTACTAGCTGAGTGCAGACCATCTGCGCCACCCAGGGACCTTTCTTTTGGTAAAATCTTTTGATGAGCATGATTGCTTAATTTTTAGGAGGTCTAATGTATGTCTTATGTCTTTTGTGCTTTTTTAGTTGTGTTTCATAGACTATTTATGGCAAAAATTAAGTCTTCGAGTTTTGTTGCTTTGTTATCTTTCAGGAACTTTTATAATTTTACCTTAAACATTTAGGTCTTTGATCCATTTTGAATTTTTTTGTATGCATGGTATGAGATAAGGATCCTTTTTGATTTTTCTGCAAGTTGGATAGCCAGTTTTGCCAGGACCATTTCTTAGACTATTTCTTCCCCATTGATTGGACTTCGATCTTCGTTGAAAGTCAGCTGCCCATACATAAATGGGTTCACTTCTGACTTCTCAGTTCTATTCCATTGGTCTTTGTATCTATCATTTAACTGGTAACAGGTTGTTTTGATTACTGTGGCTGATAGTAAGTTTTGAGATTAGGAAGCATGAGGCCTTATAGTTTGTTCAATACTGAAGAAGTATTCCTTTACTTATTTGAGGCCCAGTCCTTTCCATATAAAGTTGGAGAGCAGATTTTCTGTTCGTTAAAGAATGTTACAGGGATTTGGATCAGGATTGCATTGCGTCTGTAGATTGATTTGGGTAGAATTTTTTTTTTTTTTTTCCCCTAAAAATGTTTTTACGTCTCTGATTAGGTGTTTTCCTAGGTATTTATCTTTTGGGGGTTATTGTAAATAGTATTGTTTTCTTGATTTCCTTATTGGAGTTTTTGTTACTGTAGAGGAACCCAACTGATTATTGTGTGTTGATCTTATATCCTGTCACTTTGCTGAGTCCTTCTTTTAGTTCCAGTGACTTTCTTGTGGAATATCCAGGATTTCCCAAGAGTAAGATCATGCCATCTGCAAATAAGAACAGCTTTACTTCTTCATTTCCAGTGTGGATCCCCTCTATTTCTCTATCTTGCCTTACTGCTCTGGCTATAACTTCAGTAGAGTATAGAATAAGAGTAGTGATAATGGGCATTCTGTCTCATTCTGTTCTCAAGAGAAATGTTTTCAGTCTCTGTCCATTGAGAATAATGTTGACTGTTGGTTTTATGTATATGCCCTTAATCATGTTAAGGAATTTGCCTTCTCTTCCTATTTTGCTGAGAATTTCTGTTAGTAAAGAGTGTCAGATTTTATCAAGCGTATTTTTTTAATTGATTGGGATGATCATGTGTTTTATTTATGTAGTGAATTACATTCATTGATTTTTTTTTTTTAAAGTTATACTCCTTGCATGCCTCATACGAATCTCACTTCATAATGATGTGGGTTTTTTTTTTTCCCCCCCTTGATACACTATTGCATTGTGTTGGCTAGAATTTTGTTGAGCATTTTTGTGTCTATATTTGTGAGGGATATTGGTCTGTATTTTCTTTTCTTTGTGATGCCTTTGCCAGGTTGGTGTCAGGGTTATTCTGGCTTCATACAGTGAATTGGGGAGTAGTTATTCCTTCTCAGTATTCTAGAATACTCTGATGAGAACTGGTATCCACTCATCTCTGTAAGTTTGGTAGAGTTTTCCAGTCAAGCTGGCTGGGCTGGGACTTTTTTTTGTTGGGAGTTTGTTTTTTTTTTTTTTTAATGACATCTTAAATTTCCTTTTTTGTTATGGATGTGCCCATGTTTTCTACCTCTATTTGTGTTAGTTTAGGTAGGTAGTGTGTTTTTAGAAATTTATCCATTTCTAGATTTTCAAATTTGTTGGAGTACAGTTTTTCATAATATTCTTTTGTGATTCTTTATCTTCATTGGCTATATTGTAATATCACCCATTTCGTTTCTTACTTTGGTTATTTGCATCTTCTCATTTTTTCTATGTCAGTTTGGGCAGTGGTTTGTCAATTGTATTGATCTTCTCAGAGAACTAACTTCTAGTCTTATTGATTCTTTCTGTTGTTTTCTGTTTTTTATTTCTGTTCTGATCTCAGGGCAGGAGTGCATGGAGGGATGGACACAGGGAAGAGCTAACTATCAGGAGGAAGTGGGAGGGGAGCTTTTGCATTGTGGTAAATTGTAGTCAATGTCATGAGACCAAGTGTGTGTGAGCTGCTGTATGGAAAGTGAATTTGCTCTGTAAACTTTCACCCAAATCACTTTTTTTTTTTTTTTAAAAAAAAGTTATTTCTGTTCTGATCTTTGTTACTTCCTTCTTCTGGTAACTGGAGTTATCTTTTGTTGTTCTTTTTCCATTTGTTCACATTGTTGGGTTAAGTTACTGACTTTGAAAATTTCAAGATATTTATGAAGGAACAATGATCATATACCATGGAAGAGTTGATTGTTGTCTCTTTACAAATTGATGAGACTGAAATAAAAGAAATTATAGTAACTATGTATTATAAATTTAGTTAACAGTCACATTGATTTGGCATCCAATGGCAATATCAAAGGATGGGAGAGCACATTAAAGTTCTTACTAGAATTATAGATATAAATTTTTTGAAAAGACACTTAAATAGAAAACGTGGGAGAAACTGAGTATACATATATACTTTATAGGTAAGGTGACTCTTCTGATAAGCAAAGCATCAGGCTGAGACACTTGTCTGTGTGATTTTGGTTCCATCTTGGTGGGTACTAGAAGATACTTAAAGTGGCTGTACATATCAGCTTAGACTTCCTCTAATACAGTTTGGCTCACATTGGGGTAGAAATCTTTGGTGCAGAGAGAATCTTGCTGATGAGAGAAGGTGTAGGTTTATCCCACGGTTTGGCTTAATGTCTGGGGTTGTCTGGCCTAAGGTTTTAGAGGGCAGGCCCAGCAGACAGTTAAATTGGCTCCATGATAAGGTGTTTGGATGATGGTCTTGTGAAAGTTTCCATTGGATGCTGTATTTGGATGGCTGAAGGGTACCTACACATAGGCTGATGGCCCTGGTGTCTTTTCAGGCATTTGACTAGATTTAGGAGGCATGTCTTCTGCCACACATTCGTTTGGAGGTGGTGTATGATTTTGGTTCTCTCTATTGTCTTCAGATTTGGTTGGCTCTCCATGTTGCATGGCCTTCTGTCACAGGCACAGATATAAAGACTCTCATGTAGCATAGAAGGTAGTGTAGATGCCCTGACTAGTCCAGGTCACTGTGGGACAGATGCACCAAGTGAGATCATAAGGCACTGCAAAAACGGCAGGGAGGCCACATGTTCTGACCTCCTCTAACCCTACAAGGGGAAGGCAGGATTACCAGCAGTAACCCAAGGCCTATTACTGCAAGGCCAGACATGCTGCCTCCCTCCAGCCCTTTCACCAACCATTCCTCCCAAGGCACCCACCACCTCTCTCCTGGGTTTGATAATTCACTGCAGTGGCCACACAGAACTCACAGATTATGGGGTTTATTAGGGAAGCACCAGGCTACAACTCAAGTCCAGGAAGAATGCTCAGTCTCTCTCCCAGCCCACCGTCCCTCAGCCAAGAGTCTCTCACAGTCTCTTTCCCAGCAGTGCTGGTCCCTCGGTGTCTCACTCAGCGATGCGTGTCTCTTGCTGCTCTTTCCCAGCAGCACGTGTCTCTTTCAGGGGTGCGTGGCTCTTTCGGCAGCACGTCTTCCTCCACCAGCAGTCAGAGAGAGAGTTCTGCCTCCAGGAGGTCTCCACTTGAGCCCGGCAGGGTGGTCAAACTAGCCAATCACAGCATCAGAACTCTAACCATGTGAGAGAGAGTGGGAACCTCCAAAACATTGTATTGTGCCACGCCCAACAGAAATAACCCAGGTGGATAGCTCCTCAGTTGCTCATAGAAAATCCCACCTTGGAGTTTACAAAGACTTATGGGTAGAAAAGCCACACTAAGTAATTTACTACACTGCAGGCACCATGGAGCATTGTTTTCAGCATGTAGGCATGAGAGGCTTCTGATACTGGCATTCTGGGGACAGAAGGCAGTGTGTTGCTAGGTGCCATCAACTTGGTTCCAATTCATAGTGACCCTGTGTATAACAGAAACAGTGCTTGATCCTATGCCATTCTCACAACAGTAGGTTATTTTTTGCACTCAGTGTTCTAGTCACTATGTCATTCCATTTCTTTGAGGGATTTCCTCTTTTTTGCTCACCCTCTAATTTTCCAAGCATGTCCTTCTCTGGAAATGGTCCAAAGCACGTGAGACAAAGTTTCACCATCTTCGCTTCTAAGGAGCATTTTGGATGTACTTCTTCCAAGACAGATTGTTGTTGTTGTTGTTATGTGCCCTCGAGTCAGACCTGACTCATAGCCACCACTCCTTGAGTTTCTGAGGTAGTATCACTACGAAAGTAGATTGCCCAACCTGCCTTCTTTTGGCAGTCTATAGTATATTTAGTATTCTTTGCCAGCACCATAATTCGGAGACATCAATTCTTTAGTCTTCCCTATTCATTGTCCGACTTTCACATGCATATTATGCAAATGAAAGGCCGTGGCTTGTGTCAGGTGGACCTTACTTACCTTTGCTTTTTAAGAAATCAGTTGCAGTTTGTATTATTTCTTGACTGCTGTTTTCATGGGCATTGATTGTTGATCCAAGTAAAATGAAATCCTTGACAACTTCAGTATTTTTTCCTTTTATCATGATACTGCTTTTTAGTCCAGTTGTGAGGATTTTTGTTTTCTTTATATTGAGGTGCAGTCCATACTGAAGGGTATAATCTTTGATCTTCACCAGTAAGTGATTCAAGTCTTCTTCATTCTTGGCATACAAGGTTGTATCCTCTATATATCGCAGGTTGTTAATGAGTCTTCCTCTAGTCCTGATACCTTATTCTTCTTCTTATAGTCCAGCTTCTCAGATTACTTGCTCAGCATACAGACATCAGGCTTTGGTAGGCATCATGCCAAGGTGGTTCATAGGTCTGGACATGGCCATTGTACATTTGAATGTTAAAGGGCAGCCAACTTGGCCTTGAGTTTGTCGCCTCAGGCGTTAGGGTGTCACTTAGGATGTTGAGCTTGGTCAGGATCAAGAGTAGTGGTGAGGACCTGGAACTTGTGTTGCTTGTGTTTCTGTGATTTCCTTAGTCTCTACCTGTACATAGGTGGATTTATTCAGGAGCTGTCTTTAGGTGTCAGTAGAAAGGGCCTTGTGGATACAGAGAAAAAGTTGTCAAAACTTGGGTACTTGATACTCTTTGAGACATTGTTTAACAGCTTGGCCTTTCCATACTTTGTTCTCTGGCCCTCCAGGCTCACTCCACTACTTGAGTAGGTGTTTTCACAGGGCATTTTTTTATCTTGAATTTTCTGTGCCCATTCAATGTGAGTTGGAGCAAAACCAGGCTTCAGAAACATGAGAAAGTCTATATAAATAACTCTATCAGGCCAGGTGCTAAAAAATTGCACACTCAGTTCAGGTTGAGTGTTCTTTTTCTCTGGCCTCCCACATAGTCATTAGGAGTCTAGCTACTTCATTGGTTCCTGAGTTGCATTATTCTAGGTTTTCTTGCCAAGCTGCTAGTCTGTTTTCCTTCTCTTCCTGCTCTTTTTGCTCTAGACTGTGTCAGATTTGACAGTAGTGTCATGCTTGAGGATAGTGCCAGTGGGAGCAGAAATTGTAACATTTTGTCCAGTAGAGGGGAGAGTACTTGTAAAACTATTGCATCCTGTTTACTCCATGTAGTATGTTGTCATTCCTTGTTGGAGATGGATAAGTAAGAGTCCTAGTTGTGACTCATGACATGTTTTCCTCCATGTTGGGATCGTCACCAGGTCAGAAAAGGATAGTGATTAGAGAAGCTCCAGAAAACCAATATTTAGGTTCTGGCTTGCTGTTGCAGTCTGCATTCCACTGTAGGGTCCAAACATATCAAGGCAACACTAGGCTGAAGCAGAGGAACAAGCTGAAGAGTATGCCATCCTTAAGGGAATTGACATCATTGTGATTATTGCTGGTTTCATCCTGGATATTGGGCATTTTTTACCACTGGACTGAATTAATTAGTGTTAATCTGTAACAGTCATCCTGGATGAGGATCCCACACTTTGTTCCTGTTCCTGTAGCTATAGATTCAGCCTCTTGGTGATATCCTTGTCCAGGCTGTTCCTTCACTGAACTTCTCATAGCCGGAGCTCCATTGGTGGTACTGGTGAGACTCCTAATAGTGAAATAAATGCAAGGGGGCGGATGCCCAGCACAGGTGGATGTTAGGAAGTTGAGACAAAGGATTTCTCCTTTGTCTATTGCCTGGGTCAACCTGCTAAACAGATGCTCCTTGCATCTCCTCAACCCCTCGATCTTTGATCATGGCCAGTCCACAAGTACAGCGTGATAAGGTTTTCAGTAGTTGTGAGGGATAGCATGACCTGAAGTCTACTGAAGAAGAACTTGAGGCTAACAAAGCAGGATAATCAGAGGAGGAGACGCTGAGATGCTGGTTGTAAAAAGGCATTGATAGAGGGGTGTGAGGTCTCTGCAGCCCCCAATCGAGGGAGATGAATGCTGTTGGGACTAGCTTAGTCCCTTTGGGGCTCTCTTTTTCACCCAGGAGTTTTAACAGCATGATTTTGAAGAGGCCATATGTTGTTCATTGAAGTTTGCAACATGGTGTGATACGCTAGGTGATAGTCCAAAGTGATGGAGTGGGTAGTAGCCCACTTTTTAATTTGGTGAGCTGAGAAGCAGGTGCCTTAGTCCAATTGGTGTGCTACGTGTAATTATGTGTGTGAGGCCCTCAATGATTATGAAGGCTGAAGTGTGGCAACAGAGAAAGTTCAGTGTATATGTGGCTAAGGTATACAGATGGTAGGAGCAGGCTGATGTAGGTACCATCAGCTCATCATATTTGCCCTATGTGGTTAATGTCCTGTGACAAAGGGCACAGGGTTGTGATGGCTTACTATATGAGGTGTTCAGAGGGATAGAGTCCATGGTGTTGGAGCTAGCTGTGCAACTGGTGTTGTCTCAGGTGGCCTGAAGTGATACAGTCCTAATAGTAGAAATTGTTGTTGTTGTTGTTATGTGCCGTCGAGTCGGACCCAACTCATAGTGGCCCCTCCTTGGGTTTCTGAGACAGTATCACTACGGAAGTAGATTGCCCAGTTTTCCTTCCGAGGAGTGGCTCATGGGTTTGAACCTCCAGCCTTCTGGTTAGCAGTTAAAGTGGGTATTGGGCAGTGGTAGAGAGCTGCAGTCATGTGAGGTAATCTATAGTATAATTTTCCAGGAAGGTGGTATTTGGATGGCTTATGTGCATAGAAACATGAGGAACATAAAAGGAATATTTTGTGCAGAGTAATCAAGCACCTTGTGATCAAGGTGCTGCCAGAGTCTGGTTCCACAGGGGCTTTTCTTGCATTGTCTAGTCCAACTTTGGCCATTATCTAGATCATACTTCAGGGTCATTTGTGATGGCCTATGCGTTGGTAAAGAGATGAATGTCATGAATTTCAGGATGTACCTGGGGACATGAATGCTTGATGGCCAGAGTAGCCACCATAATCTCTACCTACTATGCACTGAGTCTGCAACTTGTTGTGATGAGTTGGGTACTTGAGCAATGGTAGGTGATAGGCAGTTAAGTACTCAGTATCAGATCTGAGAGATCTCACTATAAAAGCCATTAGTGAAAGAGGTCAGCTTTTCTTGATCAGTGGTTAAGTCATCCCACCTCTGGGGATGGCCTCAGGTAGCCAGGGGCTGGATCACAGGCTCTGTGATATTTCCTTTGGTGGATGGTAATCAGATGGGGCCGTTAATTTCTCATGGAGTAGAGACACACCTGTGGGAACTGACTTGATTTGGTCTTGGAGGTATCACTTTTACTTAACTAAAAAAGCATCAGAAGTCGAACTGAACTTCTAGGGACAGTCTTTTACACCCAGGACTTGATGGGGATACAGGCATGTAATACCAAGGAATTTCCTCAGCTACCTGACATTTTAAAGGTGTATACTGGGCAGTGGCCACTAGATGTTGCTTGTACCAAAAGTGCATATGCTCCTTATAATATTTGGTCTATAGGCTCTATGAGGCAAGCTTTCACTCTAACTTTAAGTCTTTGGAAACCATTGGCAAAGTGGTATTGACAGCTTTTTGAACCGTATGCAGGGCTTGCTCTTATGAGCTCTCCATTTGAAGGTAGTTGACTTGTGGGTGATTTGTTACATGGGTCATGGTAGCATTTGGAAGTATGAAATAGGCAGTTTTCAAAAATTTAAAAGTCTGATAAGGTGTTGTGCCTCCTTGATGTTGGTGGGTGCATGGAGGCTGAGGAACTTGGACTGTGTTGGCTTGGCAATATGTTACACTTTTGTATTTTAGAAGTATCCTAGGAACTTGATGATTTGAGTTAGACCTTGAATTTATGGTGAGCCATGGTCTATCCAGTGTTCATGAGACCTTAAATCTGTTAGCAGTAGCTCAAATTGTGTCAGCACAGGTGGGCAATGGTTGGACTATTAAGGAATCTTACAGGGAGTCTGGTAAAGGTATATTGTTGGCCTTCTAAGGTGAGGGCAAGCTGGGGTTAGTCTCCAGGAGTGATGGACACAGAATAAAACATGTTATGCAGACCAATGAATCTGTGCTATAGTACTCAGACGTTTTGGATGGCATTAAGATGGATACAGTATTAGTTGGGGTACTTTAATGGAGGATACTGCCTTGTTTAAATTGCAGTAGTCAATGGGTAGGTGATATTTTTTCCCTTGTAATTTGAGCATGGGCCAGATTGGAGAATTCAAAGGGGAAATTTAGGAGCCAGGGCACCTTTTAAATCATATCTTGTCACAAGCAATACTGAGGTGTTGCAGTGCAGTGAATTGCTTACTATGGCCCTTCATATAGTCCTCCTTCATATAGTGCCTTTATGTCTGTTTATGGTGGGATGTATCTTAAGTCCTGTCTTGCTGAAGGGTGTAACTCCAGTTACCATCCTTAGTTTCCTTGAGAGTGTATATGTGAATGTGCTGTCAGAGTTGGCTGTCTCACTCTGGATCCTGCATTTGGTTCATAATCATCTCATTCCTGGACTTAAGACAGCAGCCAGTCGTCTGATCTGCCCATTTGGGTTCACAAGCTCCTGCAACCATGTGCATGAAGTTGCAGACCTACATCTGACTCAGATTTTGAACTTGCCAGCCTCCCAGCCTCCACCATCGCATGGTAGTTTCTGAGTTCTGCAAGACATTACAGTGAAATATGGAACCCTAAGATGGGAGGGAGAGTACTAAGTGGGGGGAAGAGGAGGAGTGGATGTTAGAGATGATGGAGTGGTACAGCAGTTTGGAAAAGTTACACATTTGGGATGTCTTTAACCTCTTCGTCATAGAGACCAGCCTTGTGCTAATCCTTCTAAAAGAAATTATTCAAACAGGAGTATTAGTGACCCATAAGGTCTTGGGCCAGGAAACTAGAGACCATTGGGCCTTCTTGAGAGTTAAAGCAAAAGACATTTTATTCCATTGGCATTGGCATTGGCATTGGCATAATCGTGCCATCAGTATGTCTGTGTCAGTGATTGGGAAGGGGATGGTTGAGGTTGGTACCAGACCACAGGGGCCTGGACTAAAAAGTTCATGCCAACAGTGAATGATAGGGTTACCTTAACATCGGTGTCTTACGTTGGGTTCTCTGGAGAAGCAAACCAGTGGAGCTTATATATTTGTGTATGTATAGATTTATCTCAAGGAAATGGCTCACACAGTTGTAATAGCTGGCAAGTCCAAGATTGGCAGCTAAGAAGGCAGGCTGCTGGCTCATAGGCCACAAAGGCTAATAAGTCTCAAGATTAGCAGGCAGTGCAGCAGGCCACTAGTTCAAGTCCAAAGAATCAGAGGGCAGATGATAAGCCAGGTGCAGGATCCAGATTGAGCAAAAAGGCAGAGAGCTTTGCCAGAATGTCTGTATTTATTAGATGCAGGTCATACCAAGAAAAATTCCTTCCAACTGATTGGCTGCTCATTTCATCGCAGAAGATGACTGTTTCATTACCTAACTGCTAGACTACATCATAACTGCCAAACCACTGAGAGTCATGGTCCAGCCAAAGTTGACACACAACCTTACCCATCAGAACAGATAATTAGGCTACCTCCCACTTCCATGTCAAATGGCACGCCATGAATTTGGTTAAAAGAATCAAGAATCAATGTCGCCTGGATCCTGATGTTTAAGAAAACAAACCAACCAACCAAACTTAATGCCATTGAGTCAGTTCTGACTCATAGCGACCCTTCCTTGCATTTCCAAGGTGGTATCTTTACGGAAGTAGATAGCCCAGTCTTCCAAGGAGTGGCTGGTGGGTTTGAACAGCCAGCCTTCTAGTTAGCAGTCAGATGCCTTAGGCACTGTGCCACCAGAGCTCTTTCCGGTGTCTAAGAGGGCCATGAAATGTTTCTTAATAAAACCCATTAAAGTTAATTCTGACTCATAGCAAACTATAGGTCAGGATAGAACTGCTCCATAGACCTTCCAAGGCTGTGAATCCTTACAGAAGCATACTGCCACATCTTTCTCACAAAGGGCAGCTTGTGGGTTTGAACTGCTGGTCTTTTGGTTAGCAGCCAAACACTTAACCACTGCGCCACCAGGGCGCCCTTGCTTGTTACAGTCCCCCCCCCCCAAATCATTGTTAAGAGTGGTAAAGAAGCAGTTATTTTTCACAGAGGCCCCTGGTGGATGACCATCTGTTTCCTTTTGGAGCACTGGCCCCTGTCATTGCTGTAAGTTAGTAACAGTCCTAGGCTGCTGAGTTGAGGGTGCCATGGCTGTGTTGCTTACATCTATTCAGTAGCATTTGGAAAAATGGAAGAAACTTGCTGGAGATGAGCCAGTTTGGGAGAACTTATTTGTGAAGGGTCCAGTAGAGTGCTCTCTGAGTATCCTTTTGGTCTTTTGGGCAGAAGTCTGCTCGTGGTGTCATTTCCCAAATAATATGGCCCTCTACTGGCTTGGTATTTGTGTGCGGGCACGTGTATTCTGACAAACACTTGGTTTGTGTGAAGGTTTTCACAGGTGGTGAGGATCTGCAAGGCCTGCTGGATAGTGGGCTCACATGTGATCATGGCTAGAAGAGTGGGCTTGAAATGTGTGGTACCTCTTTGAGGAATAGCTGGAGGGCATCAGGATTCAGGTGTGCTTCTTCTGGGCTATGTCATTTGTGACCAGGACCAATGGGGCTCTGGTGAGCATGCACCCACACCAGCATACTCAGCTGGCACCTAAGATCTCATGTGTTGTTCATGGTTTCCCAGCAGCAGTCTGTGGGAGGTAAGGAGGCTCATGCTGGGATTAACCACTTTCCAGGCCCATTAGAATGCCCATTAGAGGAGAGTTGAGTGTAATTAGTACAGGCGGTACCTTCAGGCTAGGTGGCTTGGTTGGAACTCATGGGATCTTTAAGAAGGAACCTTCCTAGATGATGGCTGTTAGCTGACAGACCTTCAGAATGGCACATGCTAGCTTTCTCTTCACTTAGTAAATCTCATACAGCCAAGCAGCCCCCTTTTTGGAGGGCTCTGCAACAGGCCTTTTAAGAACAGTTGGGTTTTAGCTCAAGTGAGGAGCTGAATCTCTTCATAGATTTCCTGGAGGGTAGAATTGCTAGAACTCCCCTTACCCATTGCTTTCTGCTTTACCATCTTCGGATTGTTACTGAGAGTACTTGTGGCCATCCTAGAAAGGAGTCATTCAAAGTCCTGGTTGTACTTTTAATCCAGGGGCTTTGGCAGGGGTATGGGGACAGTCAAGAAACCCAGTAGTCTGGCAGACTAAAAATGGGCCTCAAGGTGGCCACATGGTTCAGGTAACAGTTGGCCCAGTGATGCTGTTCATGCACAACTGCAGAAGAATCCAGCAGGAGCCCTGGTAGTGGGACAGCCTTGTAGAAAATGGAACTTCACCTCTAGGGATTGAGATATGAGGATGTGGTTGCTTCCACTCAAGTTATTTTGTGGACTTCCTTGGGTGACTGAGGCCCAAGGGTTATTTGGTGGGTACTCGTCAAGGATCTCAGATTTAGTACAATTACACCACCAAAAGACCGTGGTGTGGCTCCACTATGAGAGGTGGCACAATGCCTTTTTGAATTTGGAATCTGGGGTCAGACAGGCCATGCTCAGGGAAATCATCTTGAATGTCATTGGTAATACTCTCCAGACAGGACACCTGGACATGACAAGGTCATTGCTGAGTGTTCTTCTTTCCCAAAGCAGCATTTCTAAAGACTGCTTCATGGAGAGATTTGAATGAAATGAAACCAGGCATCTATAGTGGACCTTTTGGAAAAGCTCTCTACTTTCAGTTCTGATTCACAGCTGCCATTCACACATTTGTATTAGGAGTAAGACTAACATTTCCTAACATCAACTAACTTGAAAATAAGTAAGAGTAACATTAGGATCCTTTAACTTCAGGACTGTTCGTGGGGTAAAGTGTAGTGAGTTCTCAGACTATCACTTGAGAGTAGACTGAAATTGAGTAGTAGAAAGGAATTGTTTTAGGTAGAGGGAGGGACATCTCAGATGAATGCTATGAGGAAGATAAAATGAGAACATTTGAGTGAGCCAAGGAAGAGAGCTCTCTTTCCTTAACTGTACAGAGAATTAGTACAAGGGAGGTGCTCTAGACCATTGTCAAAATACAGCATTTGTTATACAGTGTGTCTTGCATTAGACACATATCTGACTTGCCTCAGTTTCAATTAAATGAACTCAGTAAACCAAAAAAGAGAGAGAGAATGATTCCATTCTACATTCCACTTCTTTGCACCTCCCAAATCCTTGCATTTTCATTCCTCTGACTGAATGCCCATTGAGGGAAACTTGTGAAAAAGAATATATAACAATATTTTAAACGTTTCCCAGTCACTGACAAAAGTACACTGAATTATTCATATGGCAAGAAATTGAGGTGGTAGTAGCTTTATAAAACATCCTTGAGTAAGAAATTCAAGAGGTAATTGCGACAACTCATTATAAAATTGTGCAAACGCTCAGAAACATAAAACATGTATATATATGGATGATTTTATGGATCTTTCATGATTTTAGGAATTTGTAAGGGTAATTTTGCTTACTGTGTACATATAGAGTTTAATGTGTAATCTCTAAATAATTTGCAACTCCATTATAATTTGGAACTAGAATTGGTTACATCAGATTTAAAACAGATTTGTAGAAAAGATTATGTAAATGCATTGTTGAGAAGTTCTAAGAAGCTCAAAGAATTCATTAATGTACTTGTTTTCCTTTTGTCCCTTTGTTGTTGTTGTTGTTGTTATGCGCCGTTGAGTCAAATCCGACTCATAGCGACCCCTCCTTGGGTTTCCAAGGCAATATCACTACAGAAGTAGGATTGCCCATCCTTCTTTCCGAGGAGTGGCTGGTGGGTTTGAACCGCCAGCCGTCTGGTTAGCAGGCAAGTGTCTTAGCCATTATGCTACCAGAGCTCCCCCCTAAATAACATTTATAGGGATGGAGGAATTGTTAAATCTTTACCTAAAGAGAATGCTTCTCTTGACATTGTTCTTTTAGGCTTAAATAAATATGATAGTTTTTGTCTGATAGAAATTTGTAGAAGCATCAAAAACAATAAGATGTTTCATTTTGGTATGACTATATCCTTTCACCATTAACAACAGGTTGTAAACTATGAACTTTTCCGTTATTTCTGGGGAAAAAAAAACAAAGCCTGAAAGTAACATTATGAGGTACATTGCCATTAGAGAATTCTGCCAAATCATGTTTTCTTAATTATGTCCTGCACTTATTTTATATAATGAAATCTTAGTTGCTTGGCTGTTGCATTTCAGGACAATTTGAGTAAACTATTTTTTCCTTTTTGTTACAGCATATTAAACTCATAAATTAAGGCAGCAGCAGACTTTTATGTTACTGTTTTTATTTTATTCTTGTTTTATATTGTCCGGATTCAGGAAATCATTGTAGGTAATATCCGTCACCCCTCCCCATTTATTAAAATGCCATAGATTCTAATAGGGCTATAGCAGCAGAAATGGAGAGGAAGAAGAGGATGCTAGAGATACTATGATTTAACAGGGAAGATTCTTGTTCTCTTACATCCTCCTTGTTCTTGGTTCAGAGACAGTGTTTGTGGCAGTCCAAAGACAAATGTAAAATAGCATTCATCTGTTTTAAATTATCAATAACTTTTTTTTAACTTCTGCATGAAGCTGTATTTTGATTTTGAAATTTTTTTTTCTTATAATTGTTTTGGAGCAATTCTTTTCTACTTATTTTTCATTAGAAAGTTTCCTTTCCTTACAATTTGATAGTTTATTGTATTACTTATTTTATAAATGTGATTCTGAGAATCAGAATATAGCTACTTAATTCTATATATTAGAATTTTTATTTTGAAGTTATTATTCTTCTTCAAGATAAATAGGGAACATTGGGTGGTTCATTGGTAGAACTCTTGCCTTCTTCCCCCACCCCCCACCCAAGTGCAACTGGTTTAATTCCTGGCCAATGCATTTCATGTGCAGCCACGACCCATCTGTCATTGGAAGCTTGAATGTTGTTGATGCTGAACAGGTTTCAGAGGAGCCTTCAGACTAAGACTACTAGGGAGAAAAGCCTGGCAATCTCCTTTTGAAAATCATCCAGTGAAAGCCCTGTGGATCCACAAACCAATCATGGGGATGGCATAGAACCAGACACATTTAGTTCCATTGTGCATGGGGTCACCGTGAGTTGGGGTCCAATTCAACAGCATCTAAAACAACAACAGAGAAATCTTACCCAATTAAAGCCTGTATAAATTACTTTGGCAGAAATTGAAAATATAAAATAAGTTTAGAAAAGGAGATCTGAGCTTTATTAAGATGTTGATGGCTCTTGTTTAGGAAGCAGTACCTCTGGAGTGTCCTTTCAGTGCTGTGAAACAAGAACAGCAGAGAAAATGGATTGAAGAGTTGAATAAGCAAATAGAAGAGGACCGGCAAAGAAGAATAGAGGAAAAAATTATGTATTCAAAGGTAACTTAGGAGATTTTGTGAAGTATATTAAAAAAAAAAATTCCATTTAAAATAATTTCCTAAAGCTTACAGGTATTCTGAAACTGCATTACTAGACCAGAGTATTCCACATTTGTTCATGTCAGCCTGCTTTCATTAAGTGGACTTATTAGCAAGTATGATTTTATATCGCTTCCTATTTACTTTTTAGCCATTTTCCTATTTCTTACATTCTTCAAGTTAGTTATGTAAATATATATGAGATTAAAACATAGTACTTACTCTGCTGTATAAAGTCCTTGGGTGGTGTAAAAAGTTAATGCACTTGGCTTCTTGCTGAACAATTTTTTTGAGTCCACCCAGAGGCACCCTGATAGAAAGGCCTGGCAGTGTACTTGTAACAAATGAGCTGTTGAAAACCCTATGGAATCTGGTTTACTCTGATACACATGGGGTTACCACGAGTCAAAATCGACTCAGTGGCAACTGGTCCTGGTATTCTGCTGTGTGGTGTGACTTTTAGAAACACATGTTGGATCATCACTTGTGATTTTATATGTGAGAGAGCATTGTAAAGATTCTTATTTGTCATTACTAGGGTGAGGAACATGATAGATGGGCAATGCATTTCGATTCCTTGAAGAGTTATGCTGGTTGTCAGTCTCAGCTGTCCTCTCAATCAACACACAAACCACCAGAGTACTTCTGTGTGTCTCCTGATGCTCAGGAGCTAGCTGACATCACCAGTGTTTATACACCTATAAATGGAAGTCAGGTTGGACCTGCAGAGGAAGAGCATGTGGCCAAACCTGTTAGGGATGTGGCTATGACAAACAGTCAAAAAACAAAGTAAGTTAATCCTTCAGTATTCATTTATGGTTGAGATAGTCTACATGCTTTTGGTAGGGCTGCTCTTTTTATATTATTTCTAATTGGTTTCAGTGCTTGGTAATTTTCTATGAATAAAAATGAATAGTAAGCCTATACCAAGCAAAAATGAACCCACCTTTTTTGTAAACATCTAATGTATCTGTCTTGCCAGCTTTCTCCGTTCTATGACTGCTCTCTTGGACCCAGCTCAGATTGAGGAACGAGACAGACGGCGACAAAAACAGTTAGAACATCAGGTATTGCATTGTAAAGCATTTTTCTTTGTCTTGATAAGTAATATTCATGGCCACTAGATAACTCAGTAAGTAGATATTAAAACTTTGATATAGACTGATGACATAGGTCTTATCTAACCCCTATCCCAACTGGCATATGAATGATACTCGAGCCTGAGAACCAGCAATATCATAAAATACAGCTATTTGCTTTTCAATAGAGCAGGTGTTTAATATAATAGATTGTGTATATGGATTTGCAGTAGGTCTTAAGTTATTGTATATCTTTTCATCAATTTGGTTCTTCTGAGTTCTGTTCAGGATAAAAATTAGTTCTTTGAAAATGAAATATATAGGAGATTAAAATAGAATTATGATTAAGAAATCTAGTATATAATATAAGAAAAGATGTAAAGATTCAAATGTTCCCTCCTGATTTTAGTCTGATACTAAAGGACTTAAATGTCTGAATAATTCTCTAAAAGTTTTGATAAAGAAAATGGCTTAGTTATGATACTACTTCCAGTCAGTTCAGTGAACAGACACTTAGAGACTATCTACTGCTTGCCAGGCTTGAAACTTAGCACTGAGCAGATTTCTTCAGTTGTGTTTCTGTGTGTCCTAACAGCCCTCCTGGGATTGAAGAAGAGACATTACAGAACTTGACTGGAAAAGTAGGAGGTGGGAGAAATACATGGGGAATTTGATGTTTCAACTTTATTCACATATGTAATACTTCCTGTATGCTAATAAGTTTATTCCAGAGTCACCAAATAAATACTCCATGGATTTTAATTTATGATTATGATTTATGTGATTGTTTCTGAGTAGAAGGCCATCACTGCTCAGGTGGAAGAGAAACGCAGGAAGAAGCAGCTGGAAGAAGAGCAAAGAAAGAAAGAAGAACAAGAAGAGGAGCGTCGCTTAGCACGGGAGCGAGAAGAAATGCAGAGACAGTATGAAGAAGATATACTTAAGCAAAAACAAAAGGAAGTAAGTTTTTACTTTCTGACTGTAAGATTTTAGAATAAAAATGAATGTAGGGTGTCTACCTTTTTTTTTTTTCCTAAATGAAAAATAACCAGAAGTGGAACATTTACATGTGTTTCAACAGTTTGAAGCTATACTTGGAAACAAAAATATAAAGAAAAGTATGAAAGTAAGAGAGACATTTGAGAAGGCTGTATATCATGATTAGTCCACAATGCTGTATTGCTTGAGCTTTTACTTCCTGCTAAAAGAAGGTCAAGATGCATTAGCACAGTACAAAGTAAAAATAATCTATGTGCTTGATTTTGAAATATTTTTCCAGTAATAGTTATCACCATTAATAGTTATTCTAGATAAGTTAAGAGGATTGGTAGGCCTTTCTATCCATGTTCATTTATGAAAGGGAGCATATATTTGCAGAGTAATTGATAATATGGCTTGTGACTGCCAGAGGTTTTCTCTGTGTTAAATAACAGTCTTTATAAAAGAGTCCACACCTGGTTGCTAGGAGCACCCCTGTATTAAGTGGTACAGGCAAGACAGTCCAGGTGGTTGTCAAGTGCCATGTTTGAGCCTACCTGACAAAGAGCAAATTGTACAATGGCATTTGATTGTCTAGAGATTTAAAAAGTGGAACACAGAGCATTTCTCTTGAAGCTAGGTGGGGTGAGGCCAAGAGGCTGAGTTTTCTGGCTTTTTCTCATTTAGCAAGCTTCACTCCAAAACTGGCTGATAATGGAACACTTAGCCTAGGTTCTGATTTCATTGTGTTGAACAGGCTGAGCTGGCTACTCATATAAAATAACTGCACAAGAAAAGAAAGTATCACCTAATGAAACTAGAAGATATGACTATAAACTTTGTGTTTCACCTTTCACCATCTATTTAATTTTCATTTTAACAGAATTATGGGATTGACCACTGGTTTTTCGAAACTTTGAAAACTTTATTAGTATAAACTTGAAATGAATAAAAAGAGTTCTTAAATTTATGATCTACAGTTATAGAAAAAATGTTAAAATGTAAGGTCTAAAAGGGCAGAAACCTTGCCTTGCTTGGTAATTGATATACCCCCAATGATTAGAACAGTGCCTGGCACATAGTAGGAGCTAAGAAAATATTTATTAAGAGAAAATAATAAACTCTGAATGTGTTTGATATTTGTGTTTAATGGCTGTGTACACGTCTACTGTGGATAGGAAATCATGACTCTGAAGACAAATGAGCTATTCCAGACAATGCAGAGAGCACAGGAGCTGGCACAGAGACAGAAACAAGAGCAGAGAATCCGAGAATTGGCCCAGAAAGGACACGACACTTCCAGATTGCTTAAAAATCTTGGTGGTAAGCATTTAATCAGACTTTCCTTTTTACTATGTTTTGAAAAAAATGTTAAAATACTTGCCTTTTTTTAATACCTTTAACATTTAACTAAATTTTTTTCAAAGAAACTTCAGACCTTGTACTAATTTAACTCTTTAATAATTGACTGTATTTTCAGTGAAAGTTTACACAGCAAATCAGGGATCCCATTGAATAAATACTGAACACATTGTTCAGTGATATTGGTTACATTTTTTACAATGTGTCAGCATTCTTCTTAATTCCATTTTAGATGTTTTGTCTCTAGTAATCTGCTTTCCGTCCCCTTACCCTTCTATCTTTCTTTGCTTTAGAATACTTACTATTTGGTCTTATGGAGATAATTTTTTAAATGTGCACAGTATTTACTGGGTTGTTGTTGTAGTTATGTGCTGTCGAGTCAGCCCCGACTCATAGCGACCCCTCCTTGGGTTGCCAAGGCAGTATCACTACGGAAGTAGATTGCCCAGCCTTCTTTCTGAGGAGTGGCTGGTGGGTTTGAACCGCCAGCCTTCTGGTTAACAGTCAGGTGCCTTAGGCATTATGCTACCAGAGCTCCTATTTACTGGGTAATACTCCTTATTTCATGAGCTAATTTGTTTTTTAGCTAAAAGGTGACCTCGGGGAGAGTTTTGGTTCAAGGTTTATGGAGTATATCATAGTGATAGTCATGGAAATCCTTTAGTCTCAATAGGTCCAGCAATATATGGACTTTTGAAAAATGTTAGCTGTTTAACACTTTTTTTCCCTTCTGTTAGGATCTGTCTATTGTGGCCCTGATTGATCAGAATGGGCACTGGGTATAGCCAGGTATCATCTAGTTCTTCAGATCTTGAGGTAGATGAGGCCGTGGTTGATATACACTGTTAGACCAGTAGACTAGTTTCTTCTTAGGGTCTTTGGGTTCCTTTCTCTTTTGCTCCAGAAGAGAAGAAACTTATTTGGATGTCCACTCATAAGCTTTTAAAACTCGAGACACTACTCACCAAACTGGGGTGTAGAACATACACTCGATGAACTATAATATGCCAGTTGACCAAGCTGTCCCATGACAGAGGGCAGGGTCCTAAGGCTTCATACTCAGAAAAACAATCTTATGAGGTATTCGGTTATGTCTAAGAGGTATCCATAACTATTGCCCCAATGCTTTATTACTGTATTTTCTACGCAAAAGCTAACTGCTTCCTCCTCCTGGGAGATACTTTCCTAAGCACCACTGTGCCAATTTTTTTTTTTTAAACATGTTTCTGTTAAAAAAAAAATTAGTATAGTGCACTTATAAAAATACCTAGAGAGAGGGAGCTGTCGGCAAATAAAAGCAGAAACACTGCCGTCAAGTCGAACCCAACTCCTTGGGTTTCTGAGGCAGTGTCACTACAGAAATAGATTGCCCAACCTTCCTTCCGAGGAGCGGCTGGTGGGTTTGAACCTCCAGCCTACTGGTTACCAGTCAGATGCCTTAGGCACTGTGCTACCAGAGCAGAAGGCATATGTAATTTGTGTAAAAATGCAGGGAGGGAGCTGTATATACATTCACACACATATCCACATTTAGATACATGTATATATGTACAAACATATACACACCTGTACACATATACATACATACATGTATAACCAATGTTTTTATTTTTTGGTTGTTGGTGTTGTTGCAAAATTAATATATGTCCATGCATTTATCACAAACATCCTTTTTTGTATGTGTGTAATTCTTAATGCCACCACTCGTCTTGTCAGTTTGTGACACTGTGCTGGCTTGTGTGTTGCTGTGAGGCTGGAGCCTATGCCACCAGTATTTCAAATACCAGTAGGGGCACCCATGGTGCACAGGTTTCAGCAGAGCTTCCACACTAAGACAGACTCAGAAGAAGGAAGGGACCATCCACTTTTCAAAGAATTGAGAGCCAAAATATCACCTTGATTATATCCCTCCTAAATTTGGAGACCATCTAAAGAATAGATTTGATGCATTGGATTATCAGTGACCGAGATGAGAATCAGAGAAATTGTGGGATGACATGAAGAATATCATCCATTAAGACAGCAAAAAGTCATTAAAAATACAAGAAAGGAAGAAAAGATCAAAATGGATGTCACAAGAGACTCTGAAACTTGCCCTTGAACAGAGAGTAGCTAAAGCAAATGGAAGAAATGACAAGATAAAAGAGCTGAACAGAAGATTTCAGAGAGCAGCTCAATAAGACAAAGTCAATTATTATAATGAAATGTGCAAAGACCTGGAGTTAGAAAACCAAAAGGGAAGAACACACTTGGTATTTCTCAAGCTGAAAGAACTTCAAGCCAACATCACAGGAAAAAATTTAAGCCTCGAGTCACAATACTGAAAGATTTTATGGGCAAAATATTGAAAGATGCAGGACACATCAAAAGAAGATGGAAGGAATGCATAGAGACACTGTAGCAAAAAGAATTGGTTGATGTTCATCCATTTCAGGAGGGGGCATATGATCAAGAAGCAATGGTATTGAAGGAAGAAGTCAAAGCTGCACTGAAGGAATTGGCGAAAAACAAGGCCCCAGAAATGGACAGAATACCCATTAGGATGTTTCCACGAAAGGATGCCATGGTGGAGGCCCTCACTTGGTTATGCCAAGAGATTCGAAAGAAAGCTACCTGGGCAACTGACTGGAAGAGATCCATATTTGTTTCCATTCCAAAGAAAGCCTCAGCCTGTTCAACACAATGAAATCAGAACCCAGTCCAAGTGTCCCATTATCAGCCAGTCTTGGAGTGAAGCTTGCTAAATGAGAAAAAGCCAGAAAACTCAGCTTCCTGGCCTCATCCCACATAGCTTCAAGGGAAATGCTCTGTGTTCTACTTTTTAAACTTCTAGACAATCAAATGCCATTGTACAATTTGCTCTTTGTCAGGTAGGCTCAAATATGGCACTTGACAACAACCTGTACTGTCTTCCCTGTACCACTTAATATAGGGGTGCTCTTAGCAACCAGGTGTGTACTCTTTTATAAAGAATGTGGAACTTATCAAACAATATCATTAATATCACACAAAAGTAAAATTTTACGTGATTTTTAATTATCTCTGAGGATAATTCAAAAACAGTTACAGCAGTATATTGACAGAGAACTTCCAGAAATGCAAACTGGATTCAGAAGGGGATGTGGAGCAATGGATATCATTGCTGGTGTCAGATGAATTTTGGCTGAAAGCAAAGAATACCAGAAAGATGTTTACTTGTGTTTTATTAACTGTGTAAAAGGTATGGATCATAACAAATATGGGTAACATTGAGAAGAATGGGAATTCCAGAGCATTTGATTGTGCTCATCAGGAACCTGTACATAACCAGGAAGCTGTCTTTCAAACAGAACAAGGGGATACTGTATGGTTGGAAATCAGGAAGGGAGTGTGTCAGGGTTGTATCTTTTCACCATACTTATTCAGTCTGCATGCTGAGCAAATAATCTGAGAAGCTGGACTGTATGAAGAAGAACGTGGCATCAGGATTGGAGGAAGGCTCATTAACAACCTGCGATACGTCAGAATGACTTGAAACACTTACTAATGAAGATTAAAGACTTCAGTCTGCAGTAGGGATTACATTTCAACATAAGGAAAATGAAAATCCTCACAACTGGACCAATAAATGGAGAAAAGATTGAAGTTGTTAAAGATTTCATATTACTTGGTTCAACCATCAACACCAATGGAAGCAGCAGTAAAGACATCAGATGACATACTGCACTTGGAAAATCTGCAAGTGCTGAAGAGCGAAGATGTTTCCTTGAAGACTAAGATGTGCATAAACCCACACTATGGTATTTTTAATCACCTCATATGCATGTGAGAGCTGGACAGAGAATTAAGGATGACCGAAGAAGAGTTGATCCTTTTGAGTTGTGATGTTGGCAACAAATACTGAAACTACCATGGACTGGCAAAAGAACTAACAGATCTGTTCTGGAAGAAGTACAGCCGGAATGCTCCTTGGATTCGAGAATGGCCAGACTTCGTCTCACCTACTTTGGTCATGTTACCAGAAGGGACCATTCCCTGGAGAAAGATGTTATGTTTGGAAAGGTGGAGGGTCGACGAAAAAGGGTAAGTCCCTCAATGAGATGGATTGACATAGTGGCCGCAATGATGGGCACAGGTTAGCAAGGATTGTGAGGCTGGCACAGGACTGGGCAGTGTTTCGTCCTGTTGTACATGGGGTTGCTATGAGTAGGAACCAACTTGACAGCACCTAACAACAACAGCAGCACTTCTTAGTGACACCATTTACCTTTGTCAAAGTGTGTGTTCTTTCCCCATCATTGGTATTTCTTTCCCATCACCAAGAAAAAGTGTCTACTTTCGAAAGAGTATTTTATCTTCTCCCTTATCCACCTGGCAATGAACGTTGGTTTATGTATATTTTTATCTTTTAAAAAAGTGAGATCATACATTTGTCCTTTTTGTAATTGTTTCACTCAGCATATCATCCAGATTCATCTACACTATGTTTCAAGGCCTCATCATTATTCTTTATGGTCATGTAATATTCCATTGTATGCACATATCACATTTTGTTTGTCCATTCATCTGTTGATGGGCACTTAGATTGTTTCCATCTTTTTGCTCTTGGAGATAGTGCTGCAGAGAACATAGGTATGCATATGTCTGTTCATGTCACTTCTATTAAGTATATATGTAGGAGTGCTAGATCATGAGGTAGTTATATTATTAGTGTTTTGAGGAAGGGCCATACCATTTTCCATACAGGTTGTACCATTTTACAGTGCCACAAGCAGTGCATAATGGTTCCAGTCTCCTCACATCCTCCCCAGTATTACTTGTCTTCTGTTTTTCGATCGGTGCCATTTTAGCCGGGATGAGATGGTAGCTCATTGTTTTGATTGCCATCTCTGATGGCTAATGATTGGGAACATATTTTTATATGTTTTGTTGGCTGTTAAATGTCCTCTTTGGTGAAGTGTCTGTTAATGTTTTTTGCTTATTTAATTGGGTTGTCTTTTTGTTGTTGAGTTATTGAAGTTCAAACTAATGTAACTTCATAAACAGCAATGCTTATTTTATTTGGGAAATTGTGTTGAAATACAACTCAATAGTGTTATACTTTTCAATTATCTTTTTATATAAATTTTATTATATGCTGCTTAGCTATAATCCTGTAAGATAGATAAAATGTGTACTTTTATACTTGTTCTTATGAAGAAAAATATTAACTGATCTACCTGTATTTAGTAAAGGATAAAATAAATAAAAGTGACCTTTTGTAGGAGCCCTTGTGGCACAGTGATTAAGCACTCAGCTGCTAACCAAAGGTTCAGACCCCAAGGCTGCTCTGAGGGAAAAAAAAGATGAGGCAGTCTGCTTCTGTTTGGAAACCCTATGGGGCAGTTCTTCCCTGACCTTACAGGGTTGCTATGAGTTGGATTTAAATCAACAGCAATGGGTTAAACTTTTTCAAGAAAATTTAGGCTAGCTCTTCTAAAGTTTCATTGCAGTGTTCATACTAATTGATTTAACAAAAAGTCTTGCTGAGTGTTTAGTTGATGTCATACATAATTTGTTAATATTCCTGAATTGTTATTTTATTAGATAATTTATTTCTCCTTACCAGTTGGTACAATACAAACGGAATGTAATGCATCCACTAACATTTCAAATTCAAAGCATAGCTCTGATGAATCTGGTGGCAAGATGAATACATATCTCAATTATACAACCTCTCCAAAGAAGGATACTGGTGTGCAAACAGGTATTTTCCTTATAATTTGTCATTTAAATTTTACTTAATTCTAATTGCTTTAATTGTGAATAAAGTTTAAAATATAAGAATTGGGAGTTTTTAAGTGTAAGTGAATTAGAAATTAAAAGAATCTAATGTCATGGATTTCTTTTTCTTTTTTTAACAACTTGATTCACATATAATTCACCTACCATAAAAAAAAGGTGTACAACTCAAGTGGTTTTTAGTATATTCAGAGTTGTGCAACCATTCTCGCAATCAGTTTTTAATCACACCAAGAATAAACACTCTACCCATTAGAAGTCATTCCCCATATCCTCCAATCCCTCCAGACCTGGGCAACCACTAATCTATTTTCTGTCTCTATAGATTGGTCTTATTTGGACATTTCATATTATTGGAGTCATACCATATATGATCTTTTTGTGGATTGACTACTTTCACTTAGCATAAAGTTTCAGTGTGTTCATGTTATAGCGTCTATCAGTAATACATTTTTATTGCCAAGTAACACTGTATTGTATGACTATACCATCTTTTTTTTTTCATCTGTTCATCAATAGATACCAGGTTATTTCTTATTTTGGCTATTATTAATAAAGCTGCTATGAACACTATGAACAGGTTTTACTGTGGATATGTTTTCAGTTTCCTTGGGTATAGACCTAGGAGTGAAATTGCTACATCATATGGTAACTCTGTTTAGCACTTTGAGGAACTGCTAAACTTTCCCATAGCAGCTGCACCATTTTATATTCCCACCAGCAGTGTACGAGGTTTCCAGTTGCTCCACATCAACCATACTTGTTATTGTCTGTCAGAAATTTTTAGTATAGCCATTCTAGTATGTACAAAAAAGGAGTCTCTGAATGTGATATGTAAATGCTTAAGTGCCCTACTACTAACCAGAAGGTTGGCAGATCTAACCTACCAGAGGTGCCTCAGAAGAAAGCCCTGACATCTGCTTCTGAAAAGTCACAGCCCTGACAAACCCTCTGTAGTGCAGTTTTGCTCTGCAAGACCTGGACTCATCAAGATCAAAATCGACTTTCCAACAACTAGTTTGTTTTTTTGTTAGTGTGTATAAGTTGGTATCTCATTGGGATTTTCATTTGCATTTCTCTCATAGTGATGTTGAATATCTTTTCATGTGCTGGTTTGAATTTTTTAAATTGGTAATTAGTTAATATCTGTGTTGTGTATCATTATCAATAATTCTCCATGCTTATTATGAATGCCTTCAGTTTTCTTTTTGGGACACCTTTTTGTTTCCACTAGTGACCAGTGACCCTCCTATCAGTATTCATGCTCCTCAGGGATCCTGGTGTAAGTTAAAAAAGAGACAAAACCAGTTTGGCCATAAGTTAACAGGTAGTGTTGCCTTCAGGATACCAAAGAGCCACTCCAGGGTTTGGCACTGCAAGCCCTTGATTTTCTTAGGGAAATCCTTCCCGTAACACAACATTGCTTTCTGCCAGTTTTTAACCATATTTTAATATAATACCAACTAGTCTACATCAGGGAGCTCTGGTAGCATAGTGCCTAAGGTACTTGACTACTAACCAGAAGGCTGGCAGTTCACACCCACCAGCCACTCCTTGGAAGGAAGGTTGGGCAATCTACTTCTGTAGTGATACTGCCTGGGAAACCCAAGGAGGGGTCAGTATGAGTCATGTCCAACTTGACGGTACATAAGAACAGTCTACATCAAAGATCTCTGGTGGCGTAGTGCCTAAGGCCAAGGAGGGGTTGCTGTGAGTCATGTCCAACTCATCCAACTCGAGTATGTTATAGTCTACATCAGTAAACTCGACCACTGAACACCAATATGATAAATGGAGAAAAAATTGAAGGCGCCAAAGATTTCATATTATTTGGTTCCACAGTCAGCATCCGTGGAAGTAGCAGTCAAGAAATCAGACTTCATATTTTACTGGCTAAATCTGCAAAAGACCTCTTTAAAGTGTTGAAGAGCAAAGATACCTATTTGAAGACTGAGGTACACCCAACCCAAACCATGGTATTTTCAGTCACCTCCATATGCATGTGAGAGCTGGACAATGAATAAGACAGACCGAAGAAGAGTCTGCTTTTGAATTGTAATGTTGGTGAAGAATACTGACAGTATCATGGACTGCCAGAATAACTTAACAAATCTGTCCTGGCAATAGTGCAGCCGAAATGCTCCTCGGAAGTGAGAATGGCCAGACGTCTTCTCTCCTATTTTGGTCATGTTGTCAGAAGGGACCATTCCCTGGGGAAGGATTTCATGCTTGGTAGAGTAGAGGGTCAGTGAAAAAGGGAAAGGCCCTCAGTGAGATGGATTGACACAGTGGCTGCAACGATGTATTCAATCCTAGCAAGGATGGGAAGCTGACACAAGACCAGGCTGTGTTTCGTTCTGTTGTACCTAGGGTTGTTATGAGTTGGAGTCAGCGGCACCTAACACCACTACCAACAGCCTACATTATGATGGAAAGAGAAGTTAAAGAAAACTGAAGCAAAGCAGTTTGCCAGGGCAACTGCTTCCTTAATTGAAGTTCTGCTAAATGCACTCTTGGTGTTTTTTGCTCTTAAGCATAGAACAATCTGGTTTAATCCTTCCCTTATGTCTAGAAAAATACCAAAATTATTTCAATCCTACATATTAATTAAGGAAAGGTGAAACTTTTTCTTAAGATGGTGAGATTGTGGATAGCTCTTTTAAATAAAGGAATTTAATCAGTCAGTGTCCAAAAACAGGGTAATTCAAGATGGTTTATTTAGAAATGGAGTATTTCCAAAGGAATAGATATAAGGGAATCACAAGACATGGTGCACTGACTGTGCTACGAGCAATTAAGCTGTTACCAGAACCCAGAGGGCAACAGAGGTTGTGTAATCACCTGGGAGAAGCAGTAGCCTTTAGTTAAGGGAGTCATCAGCCTGAGTCAGCTCACAGGAAAATGAACCAGTGGAGTAAATAGACTGACCTCACTCCCCTTTTCTTAATCTGCTTGAGGACCCTCTTGACAGAACCAAAACCCAGAGGATTTAGAAACCCATTGATGTGATTCACTCTGTCATAGCAGGAGTAGGGCAGAGAGGGGTAGGAAATGGGTCTGGAGTGGCAAAAGGAAAATGTCCAGTACAAGAATGCTGCAGGCGGGCAGCCTTCCTGTGCCTGAGCACACCTGATAGAGTTTATTCCTGTAAGTGTCTGAGGTAAGTTAGGAGATCTCTAGACTGTCCTTTTTTTTAAAAAATGTACTGCCTAGAGCTCCATCTTTCAGTACCAGATTACATAATTGAAATTTTAATCATGTGAAAGAGCCTTTGCAATGTTGTTACTGTGATAGCTGAGCGTGTCATTGAACCTTTAGTAGTAAGGAAATGTCAAGTATGATCTTTTTTGAGTGGTGACTTTTTCCAGTTTCACAATGGAAAACAAAGATTATGATCAAGGACGTTCTTCTGCAAAGCAAGATCTGGTTCTTAGCTTTAAGGTGCATAGATTAGGATTTAAATTACATGTAATACATTATTAACTTAATGTCTTTAGCAGTAGTTATCTAAAAACTTGGCACTAAGTGGGAGGTTATAAGAAACACCTAGTGCCTCTGAGGTTTAAAAAACAAAAGCTAAAGGACATTTTCCAGATATTTTATATTGATGTTCTTCATTTCATACCAGGATAATAAGAGAACTTGTAATCTCTTTTCAAAGAGCTCTTAAATTGCTTTTTATCAAAAAATGTGAGCTACTACATGTGACAGAAAAATTATTAGGGTTTTCTCAGCAATAGACTTAGATATACAAGATGACAACTAGGTAGGATATTTTGTTTATGTTAAGTGTAAGCCCAAACAATCCTTAATAAAATTTATATATATATAGAGAGAGAGAAAATGGTGTTAAGAATAAATCATCTGAATTTTCTTTTTTCCCCAGATGACTTGAATACAGGAATGTTCAATGCAGAATTACACTGTGGAGCAGTAATTGAGAGGGAGATTATAGGTTGTCCATCTCCTGAGATTTCTGCAGAGTTTAGTGGACAGTTTAACACTAAGAATAACCACAAATTAAGTCCAGATAAAGGAGCCAACTTAGAAAAAGCTAACAGTTGGCTTAGTGACCACTGTAACCAGTTCATAAGAACAGAGAAACAAATAAAGCACATGAAAAAATGTCTTAAAAGGCCAGATTGGAATATAAACAAGCCACTCAAAAGATACGTTACAACATCAGAAAAGTACCCTCAACAGCTTCAAAAGCAGAGAGAAGAAAAACAAGTAAGACGACAGATGGAACTCCTTCAGTTGGTAGAAAGAAAGAATCCTGGACACCTGGCTCAGAATGAAGACACTTCACCAGAAGATCTTCATGCATCTCATCAAGAAACTGGCTCAGGGTTCAGGGGGCATCTAGTCAAAAAGGTAAAGCTTTTCTGTCCTAAATTTACCTTCAAGCACGTAGTGGTGTTTCTAGATTCAGAATAGTTCTCCATATGTAGTTTCAACAAGACTGTTCTGCATTTAAACAAGAGTTCTAGAAATGTGCTTAAGTTTATACAGGGATTGGCAATGGACCAATCTAGCCTGCTACCTGCTTTTGTAAATAAAGCTATGTGGAAGCAAAGCCAAAAGATACAGAAAAAGCTTACACTTTGTGAATGCCATTCTTTGCTGAAACTTGTGCTTGTATTCCATATAGACAGTTGACAATTTATATGATCAGGAAGTTTCTGGATTGCATCTGACTCTCTAGAAAAATTCTACATCTTTCTATTCCATGATCAGTATCTATTGTTCAGATATCTTCAGATTAAATTACTAACCACGAAAATCTTTGTGGGGACAGCTGGGAAAAGCTATATACTCCTTATTTACATTTATCTATCCCTTTTTTAGGAAGATTCACCTCCCAAAAGTCATCCTTTCAGCAGGGAAAGGTATGTTATGGATGAGATTGGTTCTGTAGTCATTTACTGCTTTCTGTGTGGTGTAAGAGGCATCAAACATCTGCTTAGATTCTACGTGAGATCAGGCATGTATATATACGAAGACAGCAAGGAGTTGAAAGGGTGTGACTTTCTTAAGAGAGCAGCAGAGTTAAGGAAAGATGGTATTTTAGCTGGAGCTTGAAGAGGTGACTAGCTGACAACTGAATGGGAAGCCTCTTAATTCAAACTTAGCACTGGGACTAAGTATCCCAGGCAGGACCTTTTCCATCATCTATTATTATCTTCAGGTTCAGCTAAGCAGTTTTGTTTTTCCAGGTATATCAACAGTGGAATAGGCATTATGCTTGGATTATGAGGGCACTGAAAAAATGGTTAAAGACAATGAGAAATTTAAGTATCAGTCAGAGATTAAAAACAGCATATGCAGAACTCTTAGAATTTTATTCTCTGCCTTTGTGCTTGAGCTGCCTGGTTTTAAGAGTTCTCAGAATGTTAGCTAAGCCTGAACTATTGCTCTTAGGGGAAATACAAGGTTATTTTCTTGTGAGCCTCCATTCACATTTTCATCATCCGATCAATACCCAACATTGCCTTATGCAGACACCTTATTTAATATTTTCTTGATTTATTATCACTGAACGCTCAGCCAGCATGCCTGCCTGAAGGAGCTCACCTAACTCTATTTTCTCTAACACATACCACAGAGTCTTCTTGGGCTTAGAACACTAGACAGCGCTTTAGAAGTATGATTGAGGGCCATTTTAAACAGCATAGTTGCCAAAAAGCAACCACCACCAAAAAGTGGTACCAAGTAGACGATTCTGAGGACATATGTTTAGAGTGTTAGAGCTGAAAGGTGCCAGTTTGTCACCTTGTTTGGCCTTAGCTGGACCATGAGAGTACTGGGCAACTCAAATTTTATAGTTGTACGCATGACTACGAAGCATCACTAAAGTGCTGAGTTGTAATTTTGTGGTTACAGATACATTTCAGTGAGTAGGCAAATTTGCAATCTATGAATGAAAATCAACTTTAATTTAATTTCCCCTATACTAGGGTACAAGGAGTTCTGGTAGCATAGTGCTTAAGGCATTTGCCTGCTAACCAGAAGGCTGGTGGTTCAAACCCACCAGCCATTCCTCGTAAGGAAGATTGGACAATCTACTCCCGTAGTGATACCGCCTCAGAAACCCAAGGAAGGGTTGCTGTGAGTCAGATCCAACTCAATGGCAGCCTCGCTCGCTGGCTCTCATCTTATGCTAGGGTAGATATGTTCTCAGCCAGTGCTAGTGAAAACTGCAGGTAATTCCATTTTGATGTGCTTTTTATGGCAAGGTTCTAGAACTCAAGCTTCTTTATGTAACTTAGTGCTCTTAAAAAGTGTTGTAGGCACATTTAGAATAAACTGTAATGTGATTAAAGGGTAGATGTGCTTAATCTGTTGTTACGCGCCATTGAGTAGGACCCAACTCATAGCAACCCCTCCTTGGGTTTCCAAGGCAGTATTCCTACAGAAGTAGATTGCCCAACCTTCCTTCCGAGGAGTGGCTGGTAGGTCTGAATGGCCAGCCTTCTGGTTAGCAGTCAAGTGCCTTAAGCACTATGCTACCAGAGCTTGTGCTTAATGTAAAATGTGCAATTTTGTATTAAAGTTTCTTGGTCCCTAATTTTTTTTTTTTTTTCAAACTAGGTCTCAATCATCAGTTACAGCAGTAGAAAAAAGAACCCAACAAACTCAGACTAATCTCTTGCACTTATCACCCAAAATCAACAGTTATGAGAGAGAGAATCTGATCCCAGGAGCTAGACACATGGAATTACCATTTGAGATTTCTGAACCATCCCATTTTATTCCCTATGTCCGAACTAATGAGATCTATTACCTGGATCCAGATGCACCATTATCTAGGCCTTCAACCCAGAATCCTCAGCACCAAAATTCACATAGTAAGTAATTACAAGTATCTTTATTGTAGAAATTAAACCCTCTTAACCCTGCATTCAAATTACTGTTGCAGCACACATTTTCCATTATTACTTGTATAAAATGTTATGCCTCACCTTAGGTTTAGTATTTCTTTTCCACAGTCCATTACTAAATTTTTGAGTATTTCTAACTTTAGTTTGCTAGGTGTTTAGCTAGGATACCATTTTATTAAATGAATTCTTAAAATACCGGGTGGTTTGGTTTAGGGTGTTTGACTCATCAGTTTATTCTGGCTTCAGACTGTGACCAAGAACAGCAAGAATCTGACCATGTCAGGGATGTACTTCTTAATCCTAACTTGGTGAAAAACAGGGATCGACAGCAAGCAATCCTGAAGGGACTATCAGAACTGAGACAGGTACGTGCTTTTCCATATATTGACGGATGGGGAGAACAGTTGTATGGCCAAGCGTCTGAACTCCCTAGTTAGTTCTGTGGTTTATGTGACTTTTAGCACTGCCAGTATATTAATCTTGAATGGGAATACAATGGAATTGCATTCATTCTTGGATTCAGCTTTTACATTGGCATCTTTAAAAATATTTCCTCCAGTAGAAAAACATCATGAGACAATTCCACTATTAAGACAATTTTATTAAATGAAAAATACATACATTTGAATGATAAAACATTTAATAAGGCTCTAAAAAAATACCCTTTCAAAAAAAAAAAAATTTATGCTTAAATTCTTTACAATGTGGTCCATACTTTATTTTTTAAATGAATGTGTTGGCAGTGTTCAGAACAGAGCATTGATGCATGTCCAAAAGAATAATTTGGTGTAAGATTCTATGTAAGATCTTATCAAACTAGTTCCCTTGTGTATTTCCCCCCCTCAAAGCACTGGATTCTTACTTCTCATTATTGTGCTTTTAAACAAGTAAAAAATGAAATCAGTTAACACATCCAATATTTATTTAAGATTATAACCTATCCTTGAGCTATAAAAAACAGATTTCCAAAACTGGTAGCATTTTATTTTTTGCAAATAGCAGAAATACACACTGGTTTGGTACCCCTTTCCATATCCAGTCATTATTCGACCCCACCCCCACCTTTGCATTTCAAAATGTTGGTTGGTTCAAGGGTTACTTACCCTTTCTTTCTATAGAGCTAGAATCTCAGCCCTACATTTGAGGGTAGATGGGTAAAACAGAAAGCAGCTTTTAGTTTTTTAAATGCTAGCTCCAAGTTACATGTAACTTGAGTAATGGTTAATTCACATAATAAACCAAAACCTCTGTCATTGGTGCCGAGTCATAGTGACCCTGTAGGACAGAGTATTCGGAATGCCCCATAGGGTTTCCAAGGTTGTAAATGCTTGTGGAAGCAGACTGTCACACCTTTCTCATGTGGAGGTGCTGGTAGGTACAAGCAGGCAACTTTTTGGAGACCTTTAAAACACTATGCTTCTAGGGCTCCTTCTCACCCACAGTAAATCTTTAATAAAGTCTAATTTACTTCTTTGCTTATTGGAAATTTGTGAGGCTGAGAGGACATACCTAATCCTTACTTCTAAGCAGGGCCTTTTCTATCAGCCACTAAGGTAAAGGTAAGCACTAGAAATACCATGGGAGACTCAACCATTTTAAGGGACAGACACTATCTCCTTCTAGCTCCATAGTGTAAGCAAGACTTGATTTTTATGCTGTGTTGCAAATATGTAGTAGCTACACATTCAAGGGAGGAAACTCGAGAGTAAGAGTTCCTGAAAAAACGTCAGAACATTCAAAATACAACAAGGCCAAGATTAAAGCTTTTAAACTAGGACCGAGTAACATAATGTTATCCTGGGCTTAATACATTATGTTTTCAAATTTTGGAGTCACACGGGAAAAGAGTGTCGTGTCAAGTTCAGAATTACTTTCCAAGTCTGCTCACACACCTTACTAACAGATCAATGTGATTTCAGGGCCTTCTCCAGAAGCAAAAGGAATTGGAAACTAATCTCATCCCTTTAGCTGCAAATCAAGAAGAGAATTTTTAGTTCATCATTTTAGATGTAGAAAACCAAATCCTTCACATTTGTCTCCCAAAATATAAAATGTGCTCATTACTCAGTTATATTTTTCAAATAGCTTATTTTTTTTAATCCTCATTAAAGCTTTCACGTTATGTAGTAAAATGTTTGTATATCTTTATATGTAATAAACACAGCTAATTTTGTAAATGTTTAGTAGTTAAAAATCTTTTATTATTTTCCCCCCCTTTTTTACAACCTGGGTTTTCTGTAAAAACTTTCTACTTACCGTGGTTCAGTCTGGAGTTTCTGACCTGGTAAAAACATTCTTCCACAAGTCATTTTGAGGTGTCAACGTTCTCTTAATTAACACTTCCAGACACTTTTAGCAAAATAACCCAAATTTCATGTAAGCTCTTTGTGAGCTTTTCTTTTCTAAATCCTATTTTTCCCAAAACACATTTACAACTTAGCATTAGTAATGGAGCGGCAACAGATGTGGGTTTAACATCTAAAGCAACCATATACTTGATCTGTGCATTTAAAAAGTTATTTCACTATAGTATTGCAGCACTTAAAGTGCTTCATAAATGGTAATTAATATTACTAAAGATCAAGTTAAAAATATACTTTCATTTTTCTAAGGCTACCTACCAGTTAAAATCTATAGCTAAGTATTTTCCAAGTTGTTGAATACCTTTAAATAACAGAAGCCTGTTTTTAAAAAGATGAAACTGAATTAGGTTAAAATCACAAGCACTAAAACTGTAATTATCAAATACCATCAAATAAAAAGCTGAGGGAAATTTTAACAACAGGCAGTTTTTACACGGCTAAGCCTAAAGATAAAAAATAGTGTTGCTTGGTATTAAGTCATGTATACAGTTTATTATTGAAATGAAACTGTTCTTAGGTAAATCTTGGGGTACTGAGTCAAAAATCTTGTAAATATTTAACATCATTGGCTTATACCTATGTAAAAACACTATACAAAAGCTTAAGTCAAAATAAATAGTTGATCATTTCAGCAAAAGTAGTTTGTATTATCTGACATTACATTAGAAGAAGAAAGTAAAGCCATTGATGTTTACCCAGACCTAGTTTTACATACAATAGAGGCTTCAATTTGAAGCCCAAAGTACAACTGACAAATGTAAAACTTAAAAAGTGCCATCATGAGATAATTCAAGTAACAATATATGTTAAAAATATATATATATTTATTTCAATTTTCAGATGCTTCAGCTGTTACAGGCCATGATGATTTAAATAAAAGAAAAACTGAGAAAGGACAAGAAACCTTGTGTTTAGAGAATGAAATAAAAACTGAGAAAGGACAAGAAACCTTGTGTTTAGAGAATGAAATAAAAACTGAGAAAGGACAAGAAACCTTGTGTTTAGAGAATGAAATATAAATTGTTAATTCACTTTTAAGAAACAGAAAAAGTCCACGACAAACTATATTTTAAAAGTTGCTGTAATTATTTCTCTTTTGAACATGGCCTGGTAGAATCAATTATCAATTGTTTCCCAACGTAAATGGAGATTGCTCTCTATCCAAGCTTTGAGTATAAGCAGATAAAAAGTAATTTTCACTTTCTTGAGACTGACTTGAAAGGGAATATGGTGTCCCCAAAAATGTCTGATGAGTAAGAACATTAAAATGACTAAACTGATGGGACATATTTAATTGAAAGTTGCTATATAAATCTTGTTCTGCTGAACTGCTGTTTTCTTCTGAGCCCGTTCTATCAATAGCTCTCTCTTCAGAATCAATTTGGTAAGTCATATCTTCTAATAAACTTTTTTGCATGTCAAAAGACGACTGCAACTCAATATGAATATTCTTTTTTTGATCTGTTCCACGTGATCCTTTGGTCTCTTTCGCCAATATTTCTGAATGAAAATTGCTGCATACTTCTATTTGTGAGATTTCCTCCCCTGAATCCAGAGACATATCCTCTTCATCCTTTTCATGGCTTTCTAAAAGAGCTACATTTAAAAAACAAAAAGTCCTCCTCTATTGAAATACACAAGTAAGTTTTAAAATTATACACTACTCACACAATATAATGCGTCAGGATCTGCAAGTCCACAATCCCTTAAAGCTTGGTCTTCTGCCACAAGTTCACTTAAGTCACAACACTCACACTAGGTGTGAATGTCCAGATAATCCGATGCTAAAAGCTTCTGCGAAATGTGTTCACGTTTAATGTTGGGAAATCCCAACTCCCAGCTCCAAAGGGGTTAATGTCAAAACAGCATCTAAAGTTATACGGTAATTCAGTATTTGACAAAAGAAATATAAAATAAATATTTTTGACATCTAGCTTCACTGGACTGATTACTAAGCTGGTTAGTGCTATCAAATCTTTGATCATCTCTGCTTTTTATCAAAAACAAAAGTAAGTACATCTTTCATTTTATACAAAACCTGGAGCCAAAGCAGAGGCCATCTCACAGAAGACTAAAGCTACACATAGAGATATCCATACCGCCTTGTAATTGTTTTATACATCTGGGGAGTTTTATTTTAGTAGGCCAATGCTAAATCCCTGTATCTGGTTTCCTATGTTTTCCTTACTACTAGCCTTCTGCTGACAACAGCAGCAAAAAGAGCTTTTATACCCTCAGAATAAGCATAGTCAACAGTATAGAAAGAAATGCATAGTCTAGCAATTACCAACTTGTATTGACTACACTATAATAAATGAGCAGGCTTTATGCATGCCAAGTATCAGAACACTAAATGCATCGAAACACTTCCCCTGAGGTCACTGTTTTCAAAACAAGCATTCCCTTATTTGTTAACAGAGCAAAGCCAGTCCTCTTTTTCTATCTGCCTTAAAGAAAATGAAAACTACTGGAAAGTTACCTGACTGTGACTCAAGATTCTCACTAGCACCAGGCAGCGGAAGGTTTTCCTCTGTGTCTGAGTTGTGATAGCCCACAAGACTTCTGAAGTTTTGCATAAAGTCTTCAGCACTTGCAACGACGATTCCATTATCTGTATAACTAGAAAGCATCTTGATGTTCTTCTCTAAACAAACAAGAAAGTTTCAAGTAAAAATACTTGAAAATAGACATACTATGCGATCCTCCCCAAAATCCCTATTTTCAGTATCATCAACATCCACCACAGCCCCACAAAATTCTTTACTCCACATTCCTAAATTCATAGGGAAAAGATTAAGAGACGTCTCTTTACCTGTTAAAAAGACTATGTGTCGTTGCTGTATGTTCTGAGCCTGAAGTCTGATAAGACAATCCAATTCTGGAGCACTGCGAGTTTGTGAATCACAATTGTGATATGACAAAATTTCAACCAGATGTTTCTTTTGATAGACATTCAGAAGCGTCAGAAGATTTAGGGCTTTAGCATTCAATCTGTAAAATTAAGCAGTTAAGTATCTAGATCTGCATTTCTAAAATTTAACGTGACAGCTTTTGCTTCAGATTAGACCATAATTTCTCAATTTAAGTAACTAAGGGTAACAGCATTGCTTAGCTCACAGCCTGGTACAGGCTGCTTCTCAGGGGACAGGGAGAGCAGGAATTGTGCTCCCCACATGTATGTGCAGGGACATTCTCGAAGGGCCAGTTACTCAGTCTACACTAAAATCTCCATCAGTCATTTTTACTTAGTACACAGTTTTGCTAATTTAGAGTTTATAATAAAGGACATGAAATGATGACAAACAGTATAAATCTTTCAAAAAATACCACACAATACATACTTCTAAGCTACAGCTATTTCTGTACTTGAAGACACAAAGCAGCAGGTACTGCAAACTATTGGCTATTATCAGGAAAATGAGGGCAGTAAATAACTGGATAAGTTACACCTTTAGAAGTACTTCAAATAATTTGAAGACAGAGATAAAGTTTTTAAAAATAAGATTTGCTACAAAAAGTTAAACACTTTAAAATTCTTTAAGACTGAACATCACAAAACATAGACCATGTAAGAAACAAATGTTCTGTGGTCTAATTTCAGTTCAAGAAATGTGGCTGACCCAGTATTAGACACAATTTTTTAACGTGTAAATGTACTTTTTATTGACACTCCAATCAAATTCGCTGCCATCAAGTCAATTCTAACTCATAGTCATGCCCTCTGGGTTTCTGAGGCAGGGTATCTTTATGGAAGTAGATTGCCCAGTATTCCTTCTGCAGAGTAGCTGGTGCGTTTGAACCACCAACCTTCTGGTTAGCAGTCACATACCTTAGGCACTACCCTAACAGAGCTGCTTGACACTCCAGTAGTCCAAAATAATATTCCAAAGTCACTTGATACCCTCAACGTTATGTGAAGCCTCTCAAGTAACTAGTGCTGCCAGATCACTTGTAGAAAAAGTGATTTCTGAAAGTTAGAAATAATCTATTTATATAAATGAATGTCCTAATTACAAATCCCATTAACAAGGAGAGATTAAGCCTTGTCCAATTATACCCACTCACTTAACATGGCTAAGGCTATTCCAAAGACCTGGTCATTACGTGGAAATCGACATTATGAGAAAACAGAGAATGACCAGACCACATCAGATCACAAACTGGAGGATGACTACATTACAAAACTTCCAAATTATTCATTATATAGCTGCCAAACCACTGAGAGTCATGGCCCAGGCAGGTTGACACATAACCTTAACCATCACAGCCAGCATTACTCTTGCCTCACACCTTGGCATTCATTACTGCCATATGTATGTCATTGATGCACAAAACAGTTAGATAGTATCTTTCTTGCATCACCAAACTTCTACCTAAACAAAACTACTACTTCCTCCTAAAATGGTCAGGATCACTCAATATCAACATTCCCAATGGCTGGCAAAAGACATCTGTATCTATGAAAACTGAGCAGTGTTCCATGATCTACAACCATAGAAAAACAAAGTTTGTGAACATAACCGTAAAATTGTGTTCTTAGGTGCTGTCACATTGGTTGTGACTCGTAGTGACCCTATGTACAACAGAACAAAACACTGCCCAGTGCTGTATCAGCCCCACAATCCTTGCTATACCTGAGCCCATCATTGTAGCCACTGTGTCAGTCCATCTCGTTGAGGGCCTTCCCCTTCTTCAATGACCCTCTAACTTTACTAAGCATGATTCCATTCTCCAGGGAATTGTCCCTTCTGACATGACCAAAATAGGTGAGACAAAGTCTGGCCCTTCTCACCTCCAAGGAGCATTCCAGCCACACTTCTTCCAGGACAGATTTGTTCATTCTTCTGGTAGTCCATGGTACTCTGAGCATTCTCCACCAACACAACTCAAAAGCATCAACTCTTCTTCACTTTCCCTTATTCATTGTCCAGCTTTCACATGCATATGAGGCAATTGAAAACACCCATGACTTGGATTAGGTGCACCTTAGTCTCAAAGAGACATCTTTGTTCTTCAGCAAAGGGGTCTTTTGCAGCAGATCTGCCTAGTGCAACATGACATCTGAATTCCTGATTGCTGCTGCCATGGGTGTTGATTCTGGAAACCTTAGACAACTTCAATCTTTTCTCCATTTATTGTGATGCTGCTTATAGGTCCAGTTGTGAGGATTTTCATTTTATGTTGAGGTGTAATCCATACTGCACACTACAGTCTCTGATCTTCATCTGTAAGTGCTTCAAGTTGTCTTCACTTTGAGCAAGCAAGGTTGTGTCATCTGCATATCACAGGTTGTTAATTAGTCATCCTCCAATCCTGATGCTACATTCTTCTTCATTACAATCCAGCTTCTCAGATTTGCTCAACATACAGATTGAATAAGTATGCTGAAAAGATAAAACCCTGACACACACTGATTTTAAACCATGTAGTATCCCCTTGTTCTGTTCAAACAACAGCCTCCTAGTCTATGTACAGGTTCCCCATGAGCATAATTAGTGTTCTGGAATTCCCATTCTTTGCAGTGTTTTCCATCATTTGTCATAATCCACATAGTCGAATGCTTCTGCATAGTCAGTAAAACACAAACATCCTTCTGGTATTCTTTGCTTTTAGCCAAGATCCATCATACCCCTGTTCCATGTCCTCTTACGAATCCAGCTTGCCATTTCTGGAAGTTCCCTGTTGGAACACTGTCTGATGTATTACTGGACCACCACCCATCTGTCAGTTTGTTGTACTGTGGTGGCTTACGTGTTGTCATGAGGCTGGGGCTATGCCACCTATATTTCAAATACCAGCAGGGTCACCCATGGTGAACAGTTTTCAGTGGAGCTTCCAGACTAAGACAGACTTGGAAGAAGGAAAGGGCCATCTACTCATCAAAGAGTTGGTCAGTGAAAACCTCATGAAGAGCAGTTGAACACTGTCTGATATATAATGTTAACATTAAAATCATTATAAAGTTCTTTTCTAAATCTTACCTTCCTAGTTCCTTTAGTTTTTTCTGAAATTTACAGTGGACTTTCCATTGCCATTTTCCTTCGGGAGTACTAAGTTCTTCAAGGAATGTCAAAAAATTTTTAAGGCTCTCTGTTGGAAATAAAGATGTTCATTTTTCATTCAAAGCGAATTACAGAAATGTCTGTTCATATTATGTAGAATCACCTACTTTTTATGTTCCATTTCCTTTCTCGTTTTCCCCTCTTTAAGGGAGACAGAGACCAACATAGCCCTATACTCAAAGAACACAACATCTATTTATTAAAAAAAAAAAGAATACATCACTGCCAACAACAAATCAAGGGTGCTTTCTGTGCAGCAGGAGTATAGAGCCTCGCATTAAAACTAGATTAAGAGGCAATGATTTGAAAGACTAAGAGAACAGGAAAGAAAGTTAGAGGTAATAAAACCTCAAGAAAATGATGTGACTGTATATCATTTCTCATTGTTAATCAGAAAAGCCTAGGGGGAAAAAAAAAGAGAAGTTACATGCTCAAGAGAATGCGTAACTCTTACCAGTTGTGATGACTTCTGGATTTAGAATTGACTCATCAGACACAATAAAACCTCCAGATACAAATAACTCATTGTATGTATGATTTTTAACATCATCCAGGCTATCAACACCAGCGAAACTAACGCAGGAGAGTTTCTTTAAAGACACCAAGGCAGGTACCTGTTTAAATAGAATACCAAATTGAAAACAGAAATAAGGATGGATAAGGAAATGAGTCTGGAGTGAAGTAACCTACAAGAAATGTGTAAAAGAATTTACTATGGCTTACCAGATAGTGAACTGCCTGTGGAAACTCAAGTACAAAAATAGTATTTCCAACATTATTTCCCCAGCATATACAGCAACATTCATTTATTGGGCACCTACTATGAAGAGAACACTCTAAGGACAAGTAGTTTACAGTAGTCTTGGAAAAAAGAATCAACAAATGCTAGCCTGTCTGACCTTGTGAGTAGTCAGAATTCACATGAGGGCAAGAGGCTGGGTACTGGAACAGTCAGGAAAGGTTTCAAAGAGAGCAGGAGGATTTCAGTTAGGCTCATAAGACTGGATGGGGTTTCTCCATACCCGAGAAAAAAGGGAAACGGGTGGGTAACAAAGAGGGGGTACAAACAGGCTTTGCCTGAGACATACCAATGGAGATGAGAACAGTATAATGATAATCAGGAGATCCATGGCATTCAAGGATTCAGTATTCTGCCTTGACTACTTGCGTGATAGGGAAGATCTGTGATGCACAGCAATTTAAAATTTGCAGAGGTGCAAACTTGAATCTCACAAACTGATTCACTGAAGAGTCATTTAGGTCTCAAGCCCTAAACTTCCCCACCTCAAAGTTCTACCCTTTAAAACTTATGATAATGTTTTTAAAATATACAGCTTTAGTCTCATACACAGTAAGATTTAAAAATAAGGCAATTCTTTAACCAAAGTAAGCAGTGAATTTGAATAGTCTACCTTGTGAATGAAACCTGCAATGTCTTCATTTTGAATAATAATCAATAGTTTATCTAATTTTGATCTTCTTTCCAAAAACTGTTCTGGATGACATTCTGTATTGCCTAATTTGATAAGATATTCCTGTTAAAGAAAAACAACTAAATCAACATTAAAAAACTTTTTTGCAAATATCCATTTAACACCGGAAATGCAAGATAAACGGATAAGCTTAACTACTGTTATTAACCATGAGCTTATTCTCTAGGAGAGACTTTAGAGATCATCAAATCCACTCTTCATTTTCTAGAAAAACAACCTAAAGCACACAAGATCACAGTTAGGAATTTGCTCTTTGTAATACATTACAATGCTAAGCAATCACAGCCAAGTAAATGCCAGTGTGGGGTAACAGAAAGAACAACATTAAATTAACCCCAGAGCCCAATCAGTAACCGCTCCTTCACACTCACTTTCCTTTTCTTTCTAAGCAGGTCTTTGATTATTTGCCATCACATTACTGGTATATTCCTTCACACTTGCAAGCACTTTCACCACCACTGTAGTTCACTTAATTCAAAACAGCCCGAAAGCATTCAAGCAGAGCTTCACTATGTACCTATGATATTCACATATAAATTAGCCATGTATGTCTAGTTTACATCTTCAAGCAAAATAATAAAGACAGACTCTTGCCCCTAACAATTTCCTCCATTCTGGGGACATGGAACTGCCTTTCAAAGGATACAACAGTGTATCCATGCAGAGTTAGAATTCTGAACCCTAAAGCAAACTGCAGGATCCCGAATGTCACCCTCCTCATTTCACTGGCACAGGAACAGATCACTTTCTCAAATAAAACTGAGCTTGCCTCATAGTCTACTGTTGAAACTTTCAAGAGTGTCATACCCAAAGATGCTAATTTTCTGTACCCCTGAGGCAGCATCTTATACATTAATTAACTTTGTTCTAAGCTCTGATGCTTCTGGGTAGATCTCAGACCAGAAGAAAATGTAAATTACAGCCTAAGGCATTTGACTGCTAACCAGAAGGCTGTAAGTTCAAATCCACCAGCCACTCCTCGGAAAGAAGGCTGGGCAATCTACTTCCATAGTGATACTGCCTCAGAAACCCAAGAGGGGTTGCTTTGAGTCCGTCCGACTTGACAGCAGTGGGTTTTATGATGTTTAAACAGCTTTAAATGTGAAGTCATTCTAGTTAAGACAGTTAGTTTAACTCCAGTCATTTTGACCCCAGAAACATTTAGGAAGCTTAAATTCTTTTCATTAAGCCTTTTACTCTACTGCAGCATTTTTGCTGGAAATTTCCCAATGTAAATTTATTAAAAGAATGATAGTTTCAACTGGTGATTTCCTATCAGATTAGAAAAACACAGAAGAGTCATTTCTTCTTCTGTGTAAACAATAAAAATACGATTTACTCTATGCTAGAATTAATTAAAAGCACTACTCAAAAGTAAATCCATTTCCTATCCCCTCAATCTAGCCGTCACAGAGGTATGTTGCCACTGGTTAAAAAAAGGGGGGTGGAGTTAAACCAAGCACACGGGATTGTGTCTAACCTATTCTCTCACTGAGCCCTACACCAATATTCAACTATGCCCCAAAGAGTACTGTACTTGGGAACACGTTGCAGGGAGCAGGGGGAAAATCTGAGAAGCTCTACATCTAATCGCACAGGGCAAAAATCGTAACCAAGGAGTTCCTGGTAAATCTGATTTCATCTTCCAAAGAAACCATAAGGGATCGGTAAGGAAGGCACACTGAGCACTCTCCCTTCTCATGCGCATTTCCAGGTTTTTCATGTCCTCACTGGGTATCACACTATGCATGCTGATATCACAGAGATCCTAAAACTGACAAGTCAGCAGCACTAAGTTTCTAGGCCACTCTGGGGTATAAGAAGCCACTCATTTACAGCCCCTTCTGCTGCTTCTAACAGAATAAGCAAGAACTACCCCCTTAGGTGTGGTAAGTAAACTCCATAAATAGGAGAAGGCATTATTTTTCAAAACGCTAGGCATTTCCTTATAGCATTAAAATCCTACAATGAGTACTAATTACAGTATTAAATCACTGATAAAATTGTTGTTGTGTGTTACAATTTCTTTATCTATTGTTACAAATTTTACATATCTATGCCTATACCAAGGAGCTCTAGTAGCGTAGTGTCTAAGGCACTTGACTGCTAACCAGAAGGCTGGCGGTTCATACCTACCAGTCACTCCTCGGAAGGAAGATGGGGCAATCTACTTCTGTAGCGATACTGCCTTGAACACCCAAGGAGGGGTCGCTATGAGTCAAGTTCAACTCGAGGGCACATAACAACAACAACACAACATGCCTTCACCAAAGCAGCTCTGGTAGCATAGTGGGTAAGGAATTTATTTGATTGCTAACCAGCTCTGGTAGCATAGTGCCTAAGCACTTGACTGCTAACCAGAAGGCTGGCGGTTCAAACCCACCAGCCACTCCTCGGAAGGAAGGTTGGGCAATCCTACTTCCGTAGTGATACTGCCTCAGAAACCCAAGGAGGGGTCGCTATGAGTCGGGGCCGACTCCACGGCAAATAACAACAACCAGGTCAGTGGTTCAAACCTACCAACTGCTCTGTGGGAGAAAGATAAAGCAACTTAAAGACTTACTTCTTTAAAGACTTACAGCCTTGGAAACACAGTGGGGGTCGCTATGAGTCAGAACTGACTCAATGGCAGTGGGTTTGGTTTTTTTTTTTTTTTTTCAGTTCTATGCCTATACTTAGGAGTCCCTGAGTGACGCAAATGGTAAAGCACTAGACTACTAACCAAAACGTTTGTGGTTCAAACCCATCCAGAGATTCCTTGAAAGTAAGCCCTGTTGACCTACTTCCAAAAGGGCAGAGCCGTGAAAATCTTATACAGTGCATTTCTACTCTACACACTTGGTATAGCTTTTGAGTTGGAATCGATTCGACAGCAACTAAGAACATGTCTATAACTGACACCTACACCCACACCCACACAGGTGTATGCATATATTCTTTAAACCAAATACCTGAAATGCCAGTCTAGTCTATAGCTTCAGCAGAAAGAAAAAAACCTTACAGTTAGGAATCTTTTATCACTGGGAGCTTTTCAGCATCATCAAGGTTTTTTGTTTTGTTTTTTTAATCAACAAGGACAGCTGAGAACCCTGAGGTGATCAGGGTAACAGGAAACACCAAAAGATTTTATCAGTAGCTCATCTCTGGACATTTTTGTTTTTCAACTTGACTGATAAAACACCATATTGGGTTGTTAACATGACAACTTATTTTACCTTTCTTTATCTAAGATATTTTCCTGCCTTCATTAAAACAACAACAAAAACATTTAAGAAACAATAAAAGCTCCGAATCAACATTTTACAGGTATACATGCAATATGTGTACAAATGATCTCTCAAATGATACCACAAAACAAGGTTTAGATCATAGGTTCTGAACTTAAGTTATTTAAACTATGCATTATTAAATTACGATTTAAAAATGAAAACAAGGCTACAAAGCATCACTATTACCCTCTTGCGTAGTTACCTTTATTTCTTTACAGAGCATATTTTCTTCTCCTTCTTCATGAATATAAAATTTCACAGTATTTTTCTGGACATCTTTCATGATTTTAACCAAACTGTTAAATACTTCAGGTTCTAATTGGCTTATAAGACTTGTAAGAGCTGGTTGGGCAGTAATGTTGACATCACTGGGTGATTTTGTTGTTTCTTTTTCTACTGGTTCCTGAACAGTATCACCAGGTACAGTATGATCAGAAGTCACCATTAGTTCTGTGGCATGGTGTGGCTGGTTCATCTCTACTTCACTTACACCCAAACTTGAAGAGGAATGATGCTCATTAGAGTTGATGTCTTTCAAAGCATCACTACAAACTGACTCAGGGAGGCATTTATTGTTGGAATCACTTGCAGAAATTGGTAAGACTTGCCTTCCCAGAGTATTCAATCCTGTTTTGGTACCAGAATCATTAGGACTGACTGGTGGCAAATTTCCACCCTTTGCTGATGCTTTGATAATAATAGTATTTAGTTTCTCATGCAAGCCATCAACAAATTCCTGTATACCAGCTTTGGAAGTCTTAGAATATATGAATTCAGAAAGCCGTTTCATCTTCTCTTGTGTTGAAAAGATAGGCGTGGAAATTCTACTGACGTATGAAACGTTCTTTTGCTTTAGAATCTCTTCTATCTTCCTAGAAAAGAGACTGTATTCTCCTAACACTGTCCTCTCTGTGGTTTCACTCAATGTAGGCGGTTCTGCTGCTGGCACACACTGCTCCTCCACTGTCACCACCTGACCTGTCAACACGTCATCCTCAGTGGTGCCCTTTAGTGTGTCTGTAAATGGAGAGGATGGAAACTGGTAATCAGAACTTCTCTGTCTACTTATTACCCGGGGGTCGTTAGGGAAGGCCTCCTGCGGTGGCAGACACACCAGTTGTTCTTCTGGTGATTTCATACCTATACAGGAAGAGTTCACTATTGTAAGAGCAATCCAGAAAGAACATCTAAAAACACAAACTCTTAAATCAGAAAAAAGAGCACAAGTATATATTTGTAAGTAATCAAGTATTCAAAGTTTCATTGATAGTTTCACTGGGAGAAAAAAAAAAAGTAGAATAAAAACCTCAAATACTGGTGTGAACCCTATTTCTTATATCCCCTACTTGGTCTTTGGATTTTGGGAGCTAGGATGACAACTCTGAATGTTACTGCTGTGCTTTTGTTCAAACAAGCACCAGCTTGGCATCAATACAAATTAAGTCCTTTGTTTATTTCTACAGATTTGACTTTAATAGACTTGTTTTCACCAGGATGGTGAGTCATAACAGCTTGCTCAATCCCCATATTCTTGGTCAAGTAATGCCAACTACAGTAATACACGCCCATACCACCCCCCAGTATACTATGAGAATCTTAAGTGCTAAGCATTAGAAAGAATATCAAACAGAAATGCTATGGAATAATGCCAACGTAAGAGTTGCCTTCAGGATTAAGGGTAATAAATTTTATCAGCCATTACATCTGCTCTCACTATGAAGTTACACAGAGGATTTCCTACAATGTCAGGGACTTCATTTTATCAGGAGAAAGTCTTAAAGAAACAGGACGAAAACAAGTATTTTACGTGTAACTGCATTAACAGTAACACCTTTGGCAATGCTTTCATTAAGTATTTTTCACTTTGTTCTAGAAATAACTCCAAGAGAAATCAGGATGATTATTAATTAGCATTTGAAGTAAAGATGTCATTCAGCTAGCTGGTGCTAATGGGAAGACCACCTCTCTTGTTTTTAAAAAAATATATCCTAAGTTCAAATACAGTATGTTCTTGAAATTATATTTCAAAACAAGTACCTTAAATCCCTTTTTAAGAAAGAAGGGGAATATGTATGTAACAGCAATTTATAATAAAACTGTATTTTAGGAAATGAAAAAATTCATGATCTTTGCCTAGAAAACGATACTACACAAATTTACCCTTTAAAAAATGATTAATTTTCCTTAAATCTTACCCAACATTCCTTAACAAATTATTCCTGTACTATATGAAATGGTGCCTCTAAACCATAAAGTTTAGTACAAGTTTTCTAAACTGCAGTACTTCAAATATATGGTTAATTCCTTTTCAAGTCTGCACCTATGTATAGCACCACACCACCACTACACAAAACTCAGCTTTGATTTTCCCCACACTCATACTTTTCTCAAATTTTAGAAGAACCTCACAGCAAGCAGTCAGCTTGTGACATTTTCCACCAATGCAATGATTACCACAAACCACTGTACTCATTCAGTACAAAAGTGCAAAAGAAGAGTGAGAAGATCAAGTCTGTGATGTGCTGAGACAAGCATTCCATAATGTAACTCAAGAGTAATGAATATCTTTAATTTTGCAATTAAAATGTAGTTTAGTGTGCACAAAAAAGATCTAGAAGGATACGTAAGAAACTTGTAACAGTGGCTGATCCATAGAGGGAAACTATGTGGCTGGGAAAAGACTAACTTTTTAAAGTATTTTTGTACTTTTTGAACTGTGTACCATGTCAAATGTTTCATTTATTCAAATTAATTTTTTTTTTTTTAATTTCATCTTGCAAAACAAGTAAGTTTGGGGGTACCATCTACATTTGTTTAATTTGTGACTTTAAAAACAAAAATACTTGTCCCAAACTTTACAGCTATACTTTTTGTGCATAATCAACAAGCTTATTGATGGAAAAGGCTATGGATAAATGGAAATTTGTGTAAGCTCATATAACTTAAATCCACAAAGGGGAATTTTCCCTATTTTTAAAAAAAACCTCTGAACTAAATCCCTCTTAAAAATGCAAATAATCACCAACTAATTTTTTCTGCACAATCAAAATTTCCTGATGATTTCATTGAGATTTTAAAAAATGTCATCAATAAATGATTTAAAAGACACACATACATGTAAAGACCCACAATAATGCATGTTTTTTACTGACATTCAAGCACTGCAGTACTTTTGACTTTCAAGTGAAAGGGAGGTATTGAATTCTCTAAACACAGCATCACTCAGATACCTACACTTTCAGTCACAAACTATGAGACAGTATCCCATATGAAAATACCGAAGGATTATGAAGCGTAAGTAAGATACCTGCTGTTCTCGATGAGAAAGAATTCCTGATAGAAGCAAAACATGGATGAAACCCAGACACTGGTTGAAAGAGCCAAATAAAAATGAGGACATGTGTAGGTTCTATTTATCTTGAGGTCAAGAACTGGCAAAACTAATGTATGGTAAAAGAAGTCAGAATAGTGGTTCCTCTTTGGGGATAGTGAAAATATTGATGCAAGGAAGCATTAGAAAACCTGAGTGCTAGAAATGATCTACATATTGATCTAGGTGGTAGTCACATAAACATATACATATATAAAAATTCATCAAGCCATATACAAAAGATGTGTGCCTTTTCCTACATGGTTTATACCTATTGTTCAGTTCCTATTATCTTTTTCTTAGAAGAAATAAAGATTTTCTTAAAGAAACTACTAACTGAAATTTTTTGGTTTTAAATTTCCAAAAGAGAAGGAATCACTGTAATTTACTACCGTCAAAAAACCTTAGATCTCAATGGTGAGAAACAACAAACTGGAAACACACAAAAAATACCCACTAACAACTCTATATCAAAGAACAGTATCTATGATCACCTGAAACGAAGTTCAACTGAGCTCCACAGGAGATTGTGTCCTAGGTACCTACTGCAACTCATCAGTGATATTCATAAACATTTCTGGAATCCAAAGGTGTCTCAATCTCTTATTTTAACTATTTGCAGAAATTAGGTATTGTATTAGTTTTACAATTACAAGATCTGGGTTAAAAAAATTCAAGACCAAGAAAAATGTACCTAAAAGACAGATGGTCTCTTTGTATTTTTTACTTTTAAAAGGAACTTGAAGACTGCTTCCAATCTTAATCCTGTATTTTATCAAATAGAATTTCCTTTAGATAATCTCTATGAACACACCCATTACCAGGAATATTTAGTAAAATGTGATTGCTGCTTTAAATACAAAAATGGTAATTCAAGTTTTCTGTAATTAACGGAACTTAAATCAATGCTCTACCGATAAAGGACCAGAAATGCAAACAGCAATTCTGAAGAAGGGCACACTGGGAGGAAAAGCAAAGCGAGCCTTCTCACCTGGTGTTTGTTTCTCACCATGATTCCCCAGCTGGTCTTCTGGGCTTCTTGCATTCCCTCCTGAGGGAAAGCATCCATTAGCATCTGCAGACTCTCTTTAGATGTGAGACTGGTTAAGCACCTTTCAGATAACCCCAAATACTAACAAATGCCACGTATTCCCTCTTCTGCCTAAAATAATCCTGAAAGATCACTCAAAAATGCAAAGTTCTTTCCCTTCAATTCAGGTGAGGACAGAATTATCAGCACCTATGTGTTTTCCCTTCAAATGGCTCACAGTGCCAAGCATGAAGATGTCTACGTGAGGAATGGTTATTTCCTATAAGGACTACTTCTCTATTCTGTTTCTCCCATTCAAGAGGAAGTCTCTAAATAAGTACCAGTTCCCTCTCTACCATCACTTACAGGCCTCTTGCCCTCTCTGTCAAGATACCAGAGAATAGTCTAAAGCCTATGGAAGCTGTAGAAATTCTTTTCAGAGTCTTGTGGTCTCAGGAGGTTCTAGGTCACACCAGTCTCTTTTTAAAGCAAGAAGCTATTTGTTTCTCCTTTCAAAAGGTTAAATAAAGATCTAAGAATGGAAAAGATGTGGTCTGGAAATCTTTCCAAAAATGATTAGCCAACAAGGATGAGTAAGAACCTGGAATATTAAGAGAGAGGGAGAGACAGAGTGTGTGTGTGTTTGCACAGATTTTCAACATTTGCTAAATTATTCTCACCCCACGGTTAAGTAAGCTTTCTTATGATATTTGCATTTTACCATTTCAGGCTATTTTCTAAGATTATCTACTTTCTCTAAAATAACCCAATATTAAGAAAGCAAATTTTCTTCAAATAGATGACTACTTCCTAGATGATAGCTTGTTATAGTAGAGCTTACTCTAAGTTGAGAAGGTATCATTTAATTGGCTTCCCAAACACCATAATTTCGTCGACATAGCTACCTCACCTTATTACAAACTCACAGTTTCTGCCAACAATTTTCATTTGGAAACTTGCATGCTAACTCCATGGGAAAAGTATGCCTTAAATCTCTGTTTTTAACAGGCCTTTCTGCAGATACTTGCTGATGATGGCCAAGAACAGCAACACTCAGTGATGAACATTATTATACTGTTCAAAATAAGAACTGAAAATATCAGAGCCAAGAAGGATGAAGACGTGGTTACCCAAGAAGAAAAACTAAAAAAGATGAAACCCTTCAGGAAATTGATCACTAAGCAAAAGGAAGCAAACTAAAGTATCAGTATACTTGTTCTTACCTGTAATTGGAATCAGTTTCCAGTGTATCTCAGTCTCTTCAACATTGTTTGACTTAGACTGCTGTCTACGGAACCCATGATCAATGGGAACAGTGGGACACAAACTGCAATCTTCAAAATTATTCATGCCAATTAAATTTGGATCCTAAAAATTAAATACAGTACCTTCTTTTCAATTCATTTTAATCTCATGTATAAATAATTTTCCCACAGCAAATTCGTAAGCTTCAAACAATCTAAACATTACAAATGACAGCATGGTAAAGTTGTAAAACTCTAGTCTCAAAATTAACACATGGATGTTCTGCCCTCAAACTGTAATTAGATGTTGATTTAGAGCAGGGGTTTGAAAACTTTTTCTTTAAAGGGCTAGTAGTAAATGTTTTAGGCTTTAAGGGCCGTATACTCTGCCACTGTAGCGCTAAAGCAGCCTTCCTAAATGTGAGGGCATGGTTGTGTTCTAGTAAAACTTTAGTTAAAAAAATAGACTGTGGGCAGGGGTCAGGAATGCATAGGAAAGATGGGAAGAGGTAGCTACAGAGAGGAAGTGGGAAAAGAGCTGTTACATTGTGGGGGCTGCAGTCAATGTCATGAAACAAAATGTGTATGAACAAATTACTGTATGGAAAATGAATTTGCTCTGTAAACCCAAATCACAATTTTAAAAAAAAAGAGACTGTGGCCTGGAAATCTTGTCAAACCCTTGTTGAGCCAAATGAGAACATAAGATACATCAGGAATTATCAGTAATACAGTTTCTCAATATCCACCTTAGATACTTCCCCAAGTGAGCCTCCTGCCATCATCCTATCCTCCCCCCAAAGTACATGTTCCAAAACTGCAGAAAGAAAGGTCAGGAACATGCATAAGACATTTATTCAAAGGCAGAAAAGAAAAAACAAAATAATAAATCAGAAATAAGCCCTTAGGAATATGGTACCATCTTGGTACTGTTGCCTAGTGATACAACCACTTATTGGGGGAAACGAGGCTACCCTAAGCACATAACATAAACCAACTAGATGCCCTGACAAGCGAAGATGAGTTACTTCAATTATCCTAAAGTTTGCTCCTTTTCCATTCCTATTGGCATGAGATATAAAAAGTACCTAATCTTAAAACACTGCTACACTGACCTTGGTTGCCTTGCCTCATCTTTGGGATGTTAGTGCAGCAGACTACCCAATGCTTTGAGGATTTAATTTTATTATGAAATAAGCCAGTTCAGATGAAACAAGATGTAAAGATTTACAGCCTTGGAAACCCTCTGCGGTAGTTGTACTCAACGGCAGAGGGTTTAGTTGTTTTGATTTTTTTTTAATTCCTAACTTCTATCACAATAGGTAAATCCTATAAACAGGAATAAAAACAACTATTTCGGCATTTAACATTTTGTAACAACAAATAAGCTAGAAGGAACATTCTGTACAGAAACTTCTACTCAAAAGTTTTGTTTTTTTTTATAAAAAGGAAAAAACAATCGACAGAACACAACCACATGTCTGTCTCTCTCTCACACACACACATATACACTATACACTCACAAAAGCTAAGATAACCAATAGACATGCTTACTTCTTTCAAATGTAGTTTATGGTCAGTGCCTCCTTCACTAGTAGAAACACCAACAGGATACTTTAAAGATGATGTATCAACTTCTAGTGGTGGGCTCTGAGTACCCTTAAAATGTACATTTTCAATTTTTACACAAGCAGGCCGCTCATACTCTTTCTTATCCTGCACAGACTTCAACTCATATTCATGCTTTTGCCTCAGCTCTTCACAGGCATCGTCAGTGCTCAATCCTAAAGCTTTGTTGACTGTGCCTGTCAGGGGTGCATCAGAATGACGTGCATTTGCTAGTGTTTCTGACAACCAGTTAAACAGCCTATGGATGTCAGTAACGCCAGAGTTACCAGTATCTTGCTGCTGCCGTCTTAAATCACCATCATGCCCAGGACCACCGATGAATGAGCCAACAGGCTGTGGAGCCTCTGTGAGGATAAAGGAAAGAAAAGCCATCTCAAGGCCAATATAAAAATTTCAAAAATCAATATACCTAAAAAATTATAAAGTATATGTGGACAAGAATGCTACCAAGCCACTGACTGGCTTATTAGACTTGATAAATATGTCCATCCCTTACTTTACAAATTTAATTGCTTATAAAATATTGCACATGTCAAAATTCCTTTTAAATGAGAGCTTATTTGCATCATAATTTTAAAATTCTATTACTAGAAAATGACCTCAAGCACCAAGTGTATAATATGGATAATACACATTAGTAACTATACTGTAGTTACTTCACATTCTAAAACCAAACTTCCAAAGTCAACCTAATATTTGACAACAAATGAAGCTGTTAGAAGGATGTGAAAGTTACACTTAAAGTCACTCAAACTAACCCAAACTTAATTTGATTTCTATCTCCTCTATACCTGTCATATTTTGTCCTTAAGGCAGTTGGTCAACATTCTTTAAATCTAAACCGTATCTTCAGTGACTAGATTATTTACATTCACATTGAAGCTAGGATATTAGAGATGCAAAACCATCCTGAAGAAATCTATGCCAAACTTGCACCAAGAACCAAAAACACTATGAAAGAACTCCAAATTTGTAAAGCCAACAGATACATAGAAACACGTAAAAAGTATAGACATCAGAAAGTAATATGCTTTAATGCTGGGAAGGTTAAGGGGGTAAAGCCTGGGGAGATGCCAGGATTTCCAATTTAAAAAAGAGGTAATACACCACAGCAAAAAAGAGAAACAAAGTACATACTACAGGATTCTAATTATATGAAAAACTCATCTACACAGAAAGCAGATCAGTGATGGGGTGAGATCAGAATAACTATAAAGAAACACAAAGGAACTTTTTGGGGTGCAGGAAGTAGTCTTTATCTTGCAGTGGTGTCACAGCTGCCCCAAATCATCAAACTGTGAACTTAAAATGATATATTTTACTGTGCATAAATTGTTGTTAGTTGTGATCAAGTTTATTCCAACTCACAGTGACCCCGTGGGAACAAAATAGAACTGCTTCATAGTGCTTTCAATGCTACAACCTTTTAGAAGCAGACTGTCAAGGCCTATTTTCCAAGATATCTCTGATGGGTTTAAACCATCAACATTTTACTAGCAGTTGAGAACTTAAACATCTGTGCCCATCACAGACCTTAGGAAAAAAAAAGGAGAAGGGTTAGGAGGCGGCTACTTCTTATAAAATGAGTGGGTTCACCACTGAATCAACAAAGTATTTTAAGTTCAAATGAAATCTTTAAATCTCCTCTTTCAGACATAAAGTATGCAAACCCACTAGAGAACACTTAGAAATGTAGTCACTAGTTCTAGTTTAACCTAGCCACACTTGCTGCCCCACCTCATTTCTCCTTTGGTCTATTAAAATTAGTATGGCTTGCACACAATTTTAATTACTAATGAAGCCTGATTTTCACCTACAAATATTTTTTCACATAGACAAAATTAGACAATAATCAGCTAAAACAGTATCAAAAATTAAGTCTCTTCCTTCCTGAGTACCTACAATGTGCTCAGTGCTAGGAAATACAGCACAGAGTTCAAGAAGAATGCTTTGGAGACAGTCATGACGGAGTACAAATATGAATGCAAACATTAAGTGTGTAACTTTAAAATATCTGTAAGACAGTTTTCTCATTTATAAAATAAGGATAATAATGCCTACCACTCAACAAGAACTAACTGTATCTGTAATACGTAAAACACCTAGCAAGTACATAATAAAACAATCATAGTATAAGATATGAATCAATAAGCATAAACAGGTTCAGCATAAATGAGAAATAAGACTAAAGGAAATGGAGACTATCAAGGAATAGTCAGAAAGCTGAAGGGAACTCTGAACTGCAAAGATGTAAGCCTTGAGAGAAGAAGAAGAGGCTGCAGGAAAAAAATGCCTGACCCTGACATATTCTGGGGAGAGAGTGATGAGCCTTACTGACCAAGACTCTTGTGAAAGAGGACCAGAAAACATGCCCACACACGATGAACATGGCCAGTTCATAACAAAGCTCTGAAAGGTTAAGTACAGAAGATAAGACTGGTAGCAAATGAGTAAAGCAGTACTGAGGAGAACTTGATGCCAAACTATGTGACAGAAAGAAAGCAGTAAGTCAGGAAGGCCACCCAGGAGGTAAGAACTTGGACACAGATAACATTGGAAAGACAAAAACACATGCTAAGAAAAACGTGATTATTAGTGAAGAGCCAGCACTGTCAAATAGACCTTTCTGTAATGATGGAAATGGTCTCCAATACCATGGTGTGCTACTACAGAGCAAGAAATGACTTTTAAATTTATTTCATTTTAATTAAATAACCACAATGGCTAGTGGCTTCTAAACTGGATAGTGAGAAACAGAAGTAAAGGAAAATGAGTAAGTGAAAAGTAACTGAGGATACAGACTGCTGGGAAAACAAAAATGTAGTAAGGACATTAATCTAACCGAGTCAGAGACACACATTTAATTTGCTTAGAAAGAAATGAAGGAATCCACAGACCTGCCATAATGAGCAAGAACAGCAGCAGAAAATGTGGCTTGCAAAAGAACAGAGTTCATCCTTATGGATTAGCAGTGTGAAGACTAGATGTGTAAATGGCTAGACGAGAATAATGTTTTACAGTACTTGCAATATTCAAACAAACACATTTACAAACAAGAGTATCCCAATTTTCACTTTTATCAAACAGTCCACTAAAACAAAACACAGTAAATTTAAAAAAGGAAAAAGCTAAAGATATCCCTGGGGCTGAAAAGAATGTGCATGCATGTAAGAAAGTGACTTTTAAAGCTGAGAAAGTTGCTTTCATTAGGCAACATCCAGTAAGAGCTCAACATTCGGTATTATACTTTTCCAAATACAAAAATAAAGGACTACAAGGAAGGTACTCTGATTAGTAGGATAATAGGTGAATATACTTTATATTCTAATTACAGACTAAGGCAAATGATTCAGAAATCTGATATAATAGGGCAGGGGATTACAAATGACTTCTGTAAAATCCAAACAATAAATGTCTTAAGCTTTGTAGGCCATACACTGTCTCAACTATGCCACTGTGACATGGAAGCTGCCATATATACAAAAATGAATGGGCATGGCTATGTCTCAAATACTTTATTTATAAAAATAGGTGACAGCTAGATTTGGCACTCGAGCTACAGTCTGCATATCCCTGTAACTAGGGGAAAGGATCAAAATACTTTACTTTTTTTTATTGCTGTTTTTTTATTATAAGCAAGAAGTACTCTGATATTTTACCTTCATACAGATGGCAATTTTCAGATAAATCACTGGTTTTGGCAAGCTTTCTCATGTTTTCTGGTAGATCCTCAAGCTTCCTCTTCAAGACAATTTTGCTTCTCATATCCTCTGTGTCAGAGTCCCCACCCACATTTTTTTTCCTACACTGAATTAAATTAATCAATTCTTTGACTCTATCCTTATCATAATCCAAAGAATGAGATGACTTCTGCTTTCCAGATATGATAATTTCACCCCTTGAGTTATTTCGTTTTCTAAATTTCATTTTTGTACCATTCATTTCTTCTTCTTGGCCTTCATAATCTGAAAGTGGACTGAACTGTTGAAGTTTCCTATTTTCTTCAAAAAGCTCTTTTAATTTACAAATAGGTAGCTGATACATTTCAGGTCGAAAAATATAGGTATGTAAGCATTCATCAATATGGGATTTATTCTTTGGAGCTGAGTATAAGAATTTTTTATCATCTAATCGTGAATCATATGGAAACATGATAAACTCTCGTTTACCTGAACCAAAACCTCGCTTAAAAAATTCACTTACATACTTTTCAACAACAGAATGAAAATTTATAGTATTTATATTTTTGAATTCCTTTCGACACTGAATCAAAGAAAACTGTAAAAACTGAGTTATTTTTAATACATCTGATACACTCTCATGCCTTTCTTGTGGTGCGGCACTGGTTGAACCTTTCTGCACTGGGGGGAAGAAAAAGCAAACCATGTTAGTAATCACGGAACTAATCAAATACAGATCTACATTTTATCAAGAAGTAGAGCAATATTCACACATTAATGGTGTACCAAACTAATGTGTACATTAATACACATCTCTTAAGATAATAGATCTATTGCCGTTGTTGTTGTTGTTATGTGCCGTCGAGTCGGCCCCAACTCATAGCGACCCCTCCTTGGGTTTCCGAGGCAGTTATCACTACGGAAGTAGGATTGCCCAACCTTCCTTCCGAGGAGTGGCTGGTGGGTTTGAACCGCCAGCCTTCTGGTTAGCAGTCAAGTGCTTTAGCCACTATGCTACCAGAGCTCCTAATAAATCTATAGAGAGCATTATTTGTAAACCCAGGAACCTAAAACAGGCCAACATGAAACTAAAATAAATCAAAGAGCAGGATATATTTTAAAAGAGAAAAGCACTACTCATTGAAGAATTTTTTCATTCTCTATTGTCCCTAGGCAATCAAATAGTGGCAAGAGAAATAAAGAGGCAAGGCAAGATCTGAGGCTCCTAGAAAGACAGCCCTGTAAATTATGGCAAAGTTACTGTTCCCTGTTACGGTACAGGAACTGTAACTTCACATGATTGCTCTTCCTGATTAAGCAGATATGCAGGCACTGAAAATCTCATCCTTTATCCATCAGTAAAATGCGTTAATGGGAATGTAACGTGGTTTTGAAGTTAGTTATTAAAAATGGAGTACAGAAAATGTACTCTGAAATCAGTGCCCAAAATTCTTATTAATTTTGAATGTCCTAATATTTAACCTAGTGCATAATGCTTTATAATCACTGAAATTTGAATGCAAAAATTAAATAAAAAGAATAATCATACAAAACCCTGAAAAACTGGTTCAGGTGAGTTGTAAGCACTATAACAATTACAAAGTTTGTTAGTGAAAAGTATTGATAAAACCCAAATATGTTTCTCATAGTTAAAGAAAAAAAATCAAGTCATATGATCTGTTTCATATTTCTAATCCCAAACCATGATGTAATAAAGATAACACACTAGATAATTTCAATAAAATGCTGGTTTCTATAAGAAACTAGGTTTAGATAGTTAAAGAACTTACAAGGAACTATGCCTCTAGGTTCTTGAAATAGAAACAATGCATGTAGGACTCGAGACTTGACAGTCTGATATTCTAAAAAACAGAAGCCAGATTTGTTAGCAATGCGTTTTAGCTAAAAAGTTAAAAGAAAAAAAAAAAGGATAAAAGAGAGAGATCACCTACCATATGAAGAAACCATCTGACAAGGAGAAAGAAGAAAAAGGAATCCTCGGTCTCCCAAAGGTTTAACAAGAACCTGCATGTTTGGGAGAGGAAGAAATTGTACCTGCTTTATTATTACTCACCATAAGGCAGACACACAGCATTTTCTATTAATTGCAAGGTAAACAAAATTCTCAATCATGGTTTCCCACCTCCCTACCCCCCATTTTTCAAATTGTGATTTGGGTGCAAATTTACAAAGCAGATTCATTTTACTCTCAACAGTTCATGCACATTTGGTTTCGGGGCCCCGATTACAATCCTCAACCATAAAAAGCTCTAGATCTCAATCATGTTTTTAGGAAAAATATTGTTACTGACCTAGTTAAAAATCTTTTTCACCAACTCTCTGCTAATTATTAATATTCCAATCAAATATCAACACCTTATTTTTCATAACTTTAATAAGAAATAGTATTACCGAAAGAGGGAGCTCTGGTAGCATAGTGCCTAAGGTACTTAACTGCTAACCAGAAAGCTGGCAGTTCAAACCCACCAGCCACTCCTCGGAAGGAAGGTTGGGCAATATACTTCTGCAGTGATACTGCCTCAGAAACCTAAGGAGGAGTTGCTATGAGTCGGGTCTGACTCAACTGCACATAACACCAACAATTAACATTACTGAAAGAATTCCCCTTATTAAGCTTTGAAGCCAACGTATTAATTTTTCCCTGAACCTAAAATACGAGTTAAACTAAGAACTTAAAATATTTTCCTCATCAGTTCAACAAACCTATTAATTGCCAATGCACTGTGCTAGATATTGGACATATAAAACAAGTATGACATAAGAGGCTTTGTAGAGTTCAGACGACTCTCAAATGAAGTATGTTGCCATAGTTTATTTCCACTTAGTTCACTTAGTGAACATCTTTCCCATGTTTGGCATTTTGCCCTGCCAGACATAACTTCAAAGACAAGTAATACACATCCTTGATCACAAGAAATTTATAAATGAGTAGGCTAAATAAAACAAAGAATACCAATAATTACACATGACAGAAACAACAGGATGGAGGTAAAAAAACACTTTGTTTATGGTTGTGAAAGATGGGTCTAGAAAGGTTTAGGGAGACTGTAATGAGACAGATTTTGAAGAATGGGTAGACTGCCAAGAACCTGAGATTACAGGAAGGACATTTCAGTAGAGGCAAAAATCATAAGCAAAGGTAGAGTTACATATGACAGTTTGCAGGCATCAGTGTCCTTATGACTGGCAAAAGGGTAAGGACAGACTGGATAAACTTACAAGTCTAGAGAGAAAGAACATGGCCAGATTATGAAAAGATGAGAATGTCAAGTTAGCCAAGAATGCCCTAGAAAGGGCACTGAGTTTATACACTTTTGAGCTAGCATTTCCTTAAAATACACACATACACAAAATAAAACACAACACCTTGACAGTACTGTGTAGGAGGGAAAAAAAAGTATACTGTGGTGAACTCAGTTCAGAAGCTACTAATATAGTTAACAAAATATTATTTAATTAAGGGATTAATTATACAAATTATAAAAAATATTTAGCAATGACATATCCAATGTGAGAATTATCTCTAAAATTTATAGAAAACTTCAACATCTCAACATCAAAAAAATTAATTATACCAGCCATGGCAGTCAAAACAGCCTATTGGAGGAGTTCCGGCAAGATGGTGGACTAGGCAGAAAGATTGCACAGACGCTCTCCAACAAAGAAAAGGGAAACCAATTAACAAACACAGAAGATAATCTTGGACCCCTGAGCCTTAAAGGGAAAGATACAAAAGTGGACTAAACCCCAACTAGCAGAAGAATTTGCGTGAAAATACCAAAAAAGGAGACACACGGAGCTGCGGTCTGGCAGCGACAGACAGCTTGGAGATTCCCAAGAGGTGGTAGGACCTAAGAATTAACCTAAAAATCACCCTGCTAGCCAGGGACTGCACAG
>NW_006921628.1:5970417-5988254 GCF_000298275.1 Orycteropus afer afer
GAAACAGAATTGAGAACTCAGAAAAAGATCCATCTACCTATGGACAGCTGATCTTTGACAAAGAGCTGGAATATATTAAATGGAGAAAAGACAGTCTCTTTAACAAACGGTGCTGGGAAAATTGGATATCCATCCATTTGCAGAAAAATGAAGCAAGATCCACAGCTTATACCATATACAAAAACAAATTCAAGATGGATCAAAAACCTAAATATAAAACCTAAAACTGTAAAGGTCATCAAAGAAAACATAAGGGCAAATTTAGGGGCCCTAATATATGGCATAAATAGACCGTCAAACATAACCAATAATACACAAATAGCGGATGATAAACCAGATGACTGGCAACTTCTAAAAATTAAATTATTATACGTATCAAAAGACTTCTGCAGAAGAGTGAAAAAAAAAAAAAAAAAGAAACTACAGTTTGAGAAAAAATATTTAGCAATGATATATCCAATGAGAGAGTTACCTCTAAAATTTATAGAAAACTTCAACATCTCAACATCAAAAAGATAAACAATCCAATTAAAAAATGGGCAGAGGACATGAACAAACACTTTACCAAAGAAGATATTCAGGCAGCCAACACACACATGAAGAAATGCTCACAATCATTAGCCATTAGAGACATACAAATCAAGACAACAGTGAGCTATCATTTAACCCCAGCAATAACAGCAAAGTTCAACAAGTCAGAAAACAATAAACGCTGGTGAGGTATGGAGAGATTGAAGTTCTGATACATTGCTGGTTCAACTATAAAATGGTACAACCACTATGGAAGATGATACAGCGCCTCTTTAAATAGTTGGAAATAGGAATACCATTTGATCCAGCAATCCCATTACTAGTTATATATCCTAAAGAACTGAGAGCCAGGATATGAAGAGATACATGCACACTCATTCACTGCAGCACTATTCACAATAGTAAAGAGACAGAAATAACCTAAGTAACCACAAATGGATGAAACAATAAACTATAGTACATACACACAATGGAGTACTAGGCAACATTAAAGAATAATGAAGAATCCACAAACACCTGATAACATGGATCAACTTGGAGGACATTATCCTGAGTGAAATAAGTCAATCACAGAAGGACAAATATTATATGAGTCTACTAATATAAAAACTCAAGGAAAGGTTTACACATGGAAAGAATAAGTCTTTGAAAGTCACCAAGGGTGAGAAGGGAGGGAAATTACTAAGTAGGTAAAAGACATGTATTAATATGGGTGAAGGGAAAGACAACACACAGAGATACCAGGTGACCTGTGCAATATCACTAAGGAAAAAGACAAGAAGAGGTGCACAAAGAAACATACACAACAAAGGTAAACACTATTACATACACAAACCTGCATCACATTAATAACAATCATTAATATATGAACGGGTACGTATGTAGACAGGCAACATGATCAGATATGGACAGGAAAACTAGACTACACCCATGACCATATATAGGTTTAGTTATTGATGTTTCTACGTAAGTGTATGTATGAGCTGTAAAAATGTCCATGTATACAACAGAGCTAAACGGGCAAAGATATGAAAACTTCTTAGCCATAACCAAACATCTTGAAGGAATAGGTCACTGGGCCAATGAGCTCAGGACCACAATCGTGGGAACATCAAGGTCAACTGGCATAAAACAGTCCACAAAGACAACCGTTCTACATCCTACTTTGGTGTCTTAAAATCTTGCAAGTGGACACCTAAGGAGCAATTACTGGTCTTTCTTTTTCCAGAGCAAAGAAGAGTGAAGAATTCAAATCAAAAATGCAGGGAAATAATTCGTCCAAGTGACTAATACTCAGCCTTCATGACCCTGAGACCAGAAGAACTAGATGGTGCCTGGCTATTACTAGCAACTACTCTGAAAGAGATCACAATAAGAGATCCTGGGTGGAGTGGGAGAAAATGTGGAACAGACATTAAAATGAATAAATAAATAAACAGGCTTACTGGTCTGATAGAGACCGGTGGAAGCCCCAAGACTATGACCCTTAGTGACCTTTCAGACCTGGAACTGAGCTCACTTGTGTGGCTCAACTTTCAAATAACAGACAGGACTACGAGGTGAACAGTTAACACTACTTTTTAGAAGAATCACACATAAGAGATCAAAAAGGCAGTATTTGCCCAGAGGTAAAGCTCAGAAGGCAGGAATACATAGAAAAGGGCAAAAGGAAATGGTAACTACAGGAAGTGGGAAAAGTGCTGTGGGGATTGTAATCAATGTCACCAAACAAAACATTATGAACTGTTGAATGGAAATCAAAATTTACTTTGTAAACTTTCACCCAAATCACAATCAAAAGTTAATTAAAAAAAAATAAATAAAAGGAGTAATAGGCTAAAACTTCTCTCCTAGAATAGTTTCTGGTACATATTAGGAACTCAGTAAATATTTATGGAAGAATAAACAAGAATTTATTTTTTAAAAAATGGCACAGATTTCAAAAAGAACCGAATACAGCTTTTGTTGTTGTTGTTATTTGCCAATGAGTTGGACTCGACTCACAGCGACCCCTCTTTGGGTTTCCGAGGCGGTATCACTACAAAAGTAGATTGCCCTTCCGAAGAGGAGTGGCTGCTAAGTTTGAACCACCAGCTTCTGGTTAGTAGTCAAGTGCCTTTGGCACTACGCTACCACAGCTCCTAAATATAGCTTTTAGAAATGAAAAATATTCTCTGTGAAATGAGAATCTCAACAAATGGATTAAAAAGAAAATGAAACCCAGGATTAAAGATGGATTTTGTAAACTAGAACTTAAATATGATGAAATTACCCAGAATGCAGCAAAGAGAAAAAAAGGTGATAGAAAACACAAGAAAAGAAGGTAACAGAAAAGACAATGAAAAGGTTTGACACAGACCTCTTCAGAGTCCTAGAAAGATACAATACAAAAAAGGGGGCGAGGTACAATCAAAGTGATAGTAGCTAACAATTTTCCAGAACTAAAGATTTAAATCCACAGATACCGAGCAGGAAAAGGAAAGAAGTCTATAGCCATATTTAATGTAATTGCAAAACAACAAAGACAAAGATCAAAAAGCACTCATGAAACAAAACAAAACAAAAAAGATCACCTACAAAGGAACAATAATTAGACTGACAAGTGACCTCTCAACAGAATAGAAGCCATGGGACACTGTAGTATAGTCAAAGTGCTAGAAGAAAGTAACTGTTCTGTCAACCCAGAATTGTCAACTATACCCAACAATTAAAGAATATCTATTTTTCTCAAAGAAGGGTCATGTACAGAAACTGACCAAACAGAAGATCTTAAATCAAGTTAAACAAATTTCAAATACTTACCACCTGTTCTGGTTATAATGCAATTAAACTCAAAAAAGACAAAAGTATCTAAACATCTGGAAATCAGGATCTGTGCCACTGGATCATGTCTCAAAGTAGAAACCACAGTGGAAATTTAAAAATATTTCTAACTGAACGATAATGAGAATATGACATATTAAAATATATGGAAAGCACATAGAGCAGTACCTGGACCTGAAAATTAAGTGACCATTTTCCAACTGAGTAGAAATAAACAACAAAATAAGCCCAAAGAAAGAAGTTAGAGCAAAAAAATAGTATGATAGGACAACAAAGAAATGATATTGAGGCTGGACACCAAAATTTGGTTCTTAAGGCAAATCAATCTCTGGTAAAAGTGACCTACGAAAACAAGGCACAATGAAAATACGATCATGGAAAATACTCACTGAAGATATTAAAAAAGATAATATATGAAAAATATATCTTAATAATCTTAAAACAATGGGCAAATCCGTAAAAAACAAATAAAAATGATAACCTATCAAAGTTGTCCTAAGAAGAAATAGCCTGAAAAATTTAATCAATGCTTAAAATCATTCATAGATTCATCCATATCCATCCCTTTCAGAGAGTAGAAAAAGAGAACACACTACCTGATTGTGGGAAAGTACTATTAAACTTTGATAAAAGCTAGACACACACAAAATTTGTAACATAACATTCAAAGACAAAATTCAGATTTGAAAAAAACAAAAAATACTGGGTTCTAAACCAGGAATGCAGGAGCTATTTAACACTGGAAAAATTATATAGCTCACCTTATAAAAATACCATTTAACCACCTTGATAAATTGGGGAGGGATGAGCATTTAATAAAATTAAACCATTCACGGTTAATAAAAATCTCAAAGAAGGAAAAATTTAAAACTGATAGAGGTTTCTATGAAGAATCTACTGCACACTTCCTACTTCAATGCTGAAGAAATTAGGTATGTTCCTTTTAAAATCAGCAACACAAGAATGCCTGCAATTACCACTTTTATTCCACACAGTACTAGAGTCTCTAGATTGTACAACACACAAAAAAAGAAAGTAAAAAGTTTAAAAACTAGAAAGGAAAAAACTGTGTGTGTGTGTGTGTGTGTGTCCCCGTCCGTCCCCATACTTGCAAACTGAGTTTCCTTTAGGAACAGGTTTTCTTTGTTATTTAATGAGGCCATACTTATCAGTATATGGTGTGTCTTAAACTAATCACTTCTGAGATATACAGAGAGGAGACCAGGCACAGAAAAAAGGAAGAACATATGGAGAAAGATTGATATAAGATCACCAAGGAATGGAGGTACCAAGGAAGAGAAGGTGAAAAGAGATGATTTTCCCTGAGCCAACAGAGACCATTCCCCTAGAACTGGAGCCCTAATTCAGAGTCTTCTAAGCCGTGAGAAAACAAATGTTGTTTGTTAAAGTCACTCACTCATGTTGTTTCTGTTATAGCAGTACTAAGATGGGGCAATCTACTTCCGCAGTGATACTGCCTCGGTAACCCAAGGAGGGGTCGCTATGAGTCAGGTCTGACTCGACGGCACATAACAACAACAAGAAGCAACTAAGCACTGTTACTCCAAGATAATGAAATCTCCATAGAAATCCCACAGAATATATACAAAAATGAACAAATAAGATCACTATTTAAATCAATCACCTTTCCAGATACACAACACACAGAAAAGTACTGAAAGAATACCACTTCCAACACCAACAAAAAAAATAATAATCTAGGAATATATCTAACAAAACATGAGGATGGAGTTATGCAGTAAATTGTGTGTGTTCCCCACATGGCTCCCCTGCCACGCCCCAAAAAAGGTACACTGAAATATTAATCCTGGAACCCTGTAAATCTAACCCTTCTTTGGAAGGTAAAAGACCCACTTCGAAAATGTGATTAGTTAAACTAACATATGATTTTACTGGAATAGTAGTAGTTGTTGTTAACGCCTTCGAGTTGGCCCCGACTCATAGCGACCCCCTCCTTGGGTTTCCTAGGCAGTATCACTATAGAAGTAGATTGACCAACCTTCCTTCCGAGGAGTGGCTGGTGCGTTTGAACCGCCAGCCTTCTGGTTAGCAGTCAAGTGCCTTAGGCACTAGGCTACCAGAGCCCCTCCAGTAAGACTGGTTTCCTTATAAGAAAAGACACAGACACACAGGAAGATGGCAGAGACTGGAGTTATCATTTACAAGCCAAAGAATGCCAAGTATTATTTCACACTACCAGATTGGCAAATTTTTGCCTAAATCTGACAATATCAAGTACTTTTGAGTATGTGTATCAATGGGAACTCACTGTTATTGTGGGAAACTGGTACAACCAATTAAGAAAAAACAGTGTGTCATGTCCTGTAAAGCCAATCACGTGCATATATTATAGTTCAATAATACATTTCTAGATATACAACTTAGAGAACATCCTTTACATGTGCACCAGGAGATATGTACAAGAATGTTCACAGTAGGAACAATACTCAATCATAGGGATCTCTTTATTTTTTACTTATTAAATTCAGCTTCTAGAACTGACTTACCACTAACCAAAACAGGTATCAAATATAATCTGACTTATGTATAAACCTTCGTATGGGGAAATAAAACTTCACTGGTGTTTTATCAGTTGGGTTAATTTTTCCTGAACTGAGGACTTCCATCTTTGGATTTGAGGATAGTAGAGGGTAGTAAGGAGCTGTGGTAGCGTAGTGCCTAATGTATTTGATTGCTAACCAGAAGGCTGGTGGTTCAAACCTACCAGCCACTCCTTGGAAAGACGATTGAAAGACGATTGAACGATCTACTTCCATAGTGATACCACCTCAGAAACCTAACAAGTGGTCACCATGAGTCAGATCCGACTCAACGACAGTGACTAAGAGGGTAGAAGAATGGCCCACAGAATTATAAGATGCTCAGCAATTTAATAACACTTACGGGAGCTTGAAGCAAGGGGGGAGTGGGGAAAGACAATACAGGGTTTGGAACAGGCAACCAGGCAGCATTCCAGCTATCCCAAAAGGTACTATGAAGAGGAGCTCTCAGGGGTGAGTCAATGATCACCCCTTCTCATACCAGATTCTGCACTGAGTCATTACCAGGTACACTTTTCAGTTCCTTAGCAAGGTGACTATCCTGGGAGGTGTTTACCCCCAAGTGAAGGAGCATGTGTTCCACAGGTTATTTACATGTCCTAACCACATCACCAAAGGTTATTTTTGGACTTAATGATACACTACTGAGATGCTTCTTGGACCTCAGTACCATGTAATGTCCAATAAAGGGTCACCCATATTTTCTAACGTATCTGGGTTTCTCAGTGCTGCAGAAAACCTATTCTCCTAACATTTAGTTATGTGTATGATACTGATAGGGAATGTTTGCTTTCACTGTTTGCTTTCATTTCCCCCAGAAATATTTTCACATACCCTAGGAATTCAATCTGTAGCCATTTATCTAGTTAACTGCTCTGATCTAAGGATATAAAACTTCTCCGAGGTCTCTGAGAGGGCCAAGTAAGTACAGCATGGGGGCTAGAAGTTACAGCACAGAGTGTCTCCACATTAAGCCCCAAGATGCCAGGAAGATTAATCTCCTGAGGTATTCACATCTCAAGGAAGAATAAATTTGGAGAATATGACTGCTAACCAGAAGGCTGGCAGTTCAAACCCACCAGCCACTCCTCAAAAGGAAGACTGGGTAATCTACTTCTGTAGAGATACTACCTTGGAAACCTAAGGAAGGGTTGCTATGAGTCAAAATCGACTTGATACTTGACGGCAGTGAGGTTTTTTTTTTTTTGGTTTAGGTTTACTTAGGGATATCTGGCTCCTGAAGAGATTTTATTTACATACCAAAGACTTAGCGCTAGTATGTCAGGCCAGTTACATTATTAAGGGACTCTTTAAAGAGGAGGGAGAGACCACTGCCTCCTTCCTCCTGACAAGCAAAGAAAAATCATTTTTTCTCATCCATTACCTATGAAGTACAGTGCCCTAGGGGTAAGGACTAGTAGGGCAAAGTGGGACCAACACAATTATCTACTGTGAGGAACTTAGTAAGCAATCTCTGATCCAGAATATCCTGTGTGTATTTCAGGATAAAATAAATATAGATATTAAAAACGCAACATTCTCAAGCAAAAATGGTTGAACTTAAAGAATGTAATCAGTATCACCAAACTGTACACATAGATATTGATAAAATGTTTTATGTGATGTTCTGTGTGTGTTATTAAAAAAAAAAAATTAACAGTGAAGAAAAAAACCTCTCCAGTGCATCTCCGTTCTCATGAAAACTATGAAGAAAACATGTTTGCAAGAAAAGGAGTAGCTCATACAAAATACCTAGGTTTATGACATGTGACAGTGTTATCGTTGTGGAATCCCAGTGTTCAGGAAGATCTGGGATGTCACTATACTTCTTCATTTTGGGAAGACCCAGTCCTCCTTGAACCTAATATAATACATGCTCAGGTAAAGAACAAAATGCCAGTATCCTCCCCATCCTAATTCTCACTATTAGGAACTGAACAGATATTTACTTTTCTGATAAACTCACCATCCAAATTCTGAATATTCACTCCCTGAAAGTTAAAACCAAAGAGATTTTGGTAACTCAATATATAGCCCTACATATCCAAAAGCACTAACTAAACTTTCACCTTCTGAACTCAGGAACTAAAAAGATTTTGATGATGGGAAATATTTATATCATAGGCTTTCTAAAGAAAACAAGAAATGTAAATATAAAAGTACTGCATATGTAGTGAGCTTGTGTGTGTGTATACACACATCTGAGTAACTCCATTTATCATTCTGTGTAATTCAAAACAGAGTCTCCTTGTTACATTCACTACTTAACTATTTGTAATTTGGGTAAGAAAACAATACTCAATATCCATAATCAGCAAGTACAAAAAAGATAACTCATGGGATAACTGGTCTGTAGAAGGTCTAGTATGGTGGCCAAAAAGATGTATCCCAGATGCTATAGTAAAGCATTAGTAAAAGACAAAAATAAAATGAATTGAAATATTAGTACGATCACTTATAAATACGCGTATTTATAAGGGAGAATAAAGAACATTTTGAAAGTTTTCACTTACAAGTTTTTCTCTCTCTAGTTTTTGTAGTAAACTCTCCATATTACTTCCAATTCTTGTCTTTTCTACAACTTCATAAAGGCTGCAATACATTCCATTCTTCAAAACTGCCATAAAAAAAAAATATACAGTAACTATCCAAGTTGAGATTGTTCTTATATATTTTAGCAATATTAAATTACTTTACCTTCATTTGGACCTAAGTATATTTCCTTATAAAACAGTGCAGGAGGGATTTTCTGTTTCAGATGATCAATACTCATAACTGTTTCAACATCTAACTTCTCAGGACTGGAAAAAAGGGGGAAAAAAAAAAAAAGCATGTTTGCCTTTGCTGTGTTTCTAAATTTAGAAATGTTATCACCAAAAACGTATACTCGATAGAAATCAGAAAAGCATTTTTAGCCCCTCTCATTCTAAAGAGGATTCAACATGTGAAGTCCAGAGATATACACAGATAGCTTAACAATATTACCAACCTTTCACTTTAAGCCAGAAGGTATTCCTACACGCCAATTATACTAACCACACAGGTTGTTTTACTAACAACAAAGGCTGTCACTTTATTAAAGACAAATTCAATTAAGTGTTAAAATAATCTTCAAACACCCCCCCCCCAAAAAACCCACTGACAACGAATCAATTCCAATTCATATCGACCCTAATTCCAACTCATATTGACCCTACGGGACAGAATAGAACTGCCTCATCGCATTTCTAAGGCTGGTGGTGTATGCCTAAGGCATGTGACTGCTAACCAGAAGGCTGGCAGTTCAAACCCACCAGCTACTCCTCAGAACCAAGAGTGGGCAATCTACTTCTGTAGAGATACTGCCTCAGGAACTCAAGGAGGGGTCGCTATGAGTCGCAATCGACTCAATGGCAGTGAGTTCGGTTTTAATCTTTACAGAAGCTGACTGCCATATCCTTCTCCCTCAGAGCAGCTGGTGGATTTGAAACACCAACCTTTCAGTTAGTAGTTGATCACTTAACAACTGCACCACCAGGGCTCCTTTTAAGTACTTACAAAGGCCCCTAGTATTTACTAGGTGTACACAAAAAGAATTTTCCACTCTCCTACTGGAGCTCTGGTGGCATAATTCCTAAGGCATTTGAGTGCTAACCAGAAGGCTGGTAGTTCAAACCCACCAGCCACTCCTCAGAAGGAAGACTGGGCAATCTATTTCCATAGAGATCCTGCCTCAGAAACCCAAGGAGGGGTCACTACGACTTGGAATCCATGTGACGGCAGTGAGTTTAGTTTTGTTTTTTTTTTTCCTTATTGTAACACAGAGTAGCCCTGATGGAGCAGCGGTTAAGTACTCAGCTGGTAACTGCAAGATCAGAGATCTGAATTCACCAGCCCCTCCACAGGAGAAAGATCTGGCAGTTGGCTTCCCTAAAGATTGCAATCTTAGAAACCCAGGGGGGAAATTCTATGCTAGAGTAGGAATCCACTTTAAGGTTTTTTAACTGTCACATATGCTTAAACAGGACTGAAAACAGCTTATATATTTTAACAACTTATTATTTATCAAAAGGAAGGTTGGGCAATCCTACTTCCGTAATGATACTGCCTCGGAAACCCAAGGAGGGGTCGCTATGAGTCGGGTTTGACTTGACGGCACATAACAACAACAATAACAATTATTTATCAAAGCTTTTTCCAACAAATTACTGGTAACTTTTAAGTTTATCATGTTCAAATTAGTGTATGAAAAAAAAATTCAGTTAGGATATAACTTTCAGAATTTATTTTTAAGATTTAAAAACACTAAGAAAAAATTTTACGCCATATAAGTGTATGATTATTTACTTCATCCTACAGAGAAATATAAGGAGCCCCGGTAGCATAGTGGTTGGTTACAGTGCCTGGCTGCAACCTGAAAGGTCAGCAGTTAGAACCCACCAGCTGCTCCTAGGAGAAACATGTGGCAATTTGCTCCCATGAAGATTTACAGTTTTGGAAACCCTACAAGGCAGTTCTCCTCTGCTCGACTCTACAAGGCAGTTCTACTCTGTCCTATAACGTCACTATGAGTAGAAATCTATTAGCCACCAAGGGGTTTGGTTTTTTCTTTCCCCCTTGTTACACAGAAACAAAGGGCTCATTATGCCAATAAAGTTTTCAAAGTTATCAAAGTGAACTTTTTCTAAAAGCACATTTATATTTAAGTTCTTTAAATATATAAAAGGAAATTAGAAAAAAAGCTAAGAAGAAATTGCTAAAATTAGCAACCATCAATTGCTATTTTATCATGTAACATACTTACAGCTTGATAGGCAAAAAAGCACGAGTGGCTGACCTCAGAGAAATGTAACACAAAAGCTTTCCTTTATTTAAAAGCTGTCCTTTCCACAAAGTATAGTTAAATTTATCTAAATAAAAAGAATAATGACCCAGTTCAGTCTCATGGCAACCCAGAAAGACATATACAAATTTACTAGAAATAAGTGGAAAAACATCTAGAAATAATGCTTAAGTAGGAAAACATAAAATAAAGTAAAATTTGACATTTACAGAAGAACTCAAATATCAGGATTTTGTTACAGGTATTTTCTTTTCCCACAGAAAATCACTGCTGCTCCCAAGAATAATAAATTTACCTAAATGTCCTCATATCAGAAACCTGAAGAACAAAGATGGTATCTTATTCCTTCAAAGACTACATTAAAAATGGTTAACAAAATACCCCTAATGTCTTGTATCTTCTAATAGCTTTCTTTTCATTGTAGAGAAATGTGAAGACAGTAAATGCCAATATTGCTTTTAATCTTCTCTATCTTACCTAAATCCTAAATGTCTCTGATGAATTTAATTTTAAAAAGGCTGAACTATGAAATCTATTTTATTTTTCACCTTTTTCAGTTAAAGCAGCAGATTTTCAAAGGAAATCTTATGCTAGGACCACCGAATGGTGACACTGTATTATAAACATGGCCTCAAGATTTTTTCTTCAAATTCTCATTCTTTATAAAAATAAACAAAGCACTTAACTTATTGATGTTTTACCATATGTATTTATTCTTTCGATTTACAAAATTAAAAGAGAAAAAACATAGTACGAATCTTACCTGTGTTTCTATCTGCATTAAAGCTATTAGATCTACAAATAAATTTTTGAAAAAGAAAAGTATTACTAACAACATGAAAGTGAACATTCAGGGCCTTGATATAAGTGCATTTTTAATACTGCCTACATTTAAGGAAGCCACTTTAAAAAAAAAAAAAAATCCAACAGAACAGTTCTTTAATGTCTCTTTCAATTACTGTATTTTGCTGACGAATCAAAAACAGCCTCAATATATATCTAAATGTATTCATTCATTCAATTAATATTTACTGAACTACAGGCACAGTCCTAGGTAACAAGGTTAAAGGGGAGAACAAAACAAAATTCCAGCTTTTGTGGAGCTTATGATCTAATAAGAAAGACACAACCGAAAATAAATATATAGTTTACTAGATGATTATGGTTTTAAGTAGTATGGAGATAAATAGAGAAAGAGACATAAGAAGATATGCCTTTTAAAAAAAGGAAACACGGATGCCATCGATGCTAGAAGGAGCATTAAAAAGATCTCAGGGAAGTGTGGGAGTGAACTATGTAGAAAATTGGGGAAAGTGAGCAAATAGCAAAGGCAGAGATCCTGAAGCAGGGGCATTCTGGGCACACTCAAGGTACAGCAAGTATATCTAATCAATGCTTGTTTTAAATATTATGGAGGTCAAAAGATGGCATCAAAGAGGAGGCAAAGAAAATTAACAGGTAAGATTCCTGGGAATATAATCTTATGACCATTAAGTGACAAACGTCTTTTAAAGATCACTTATGAAAGGCACTGTACTAAATGTACCTATCATGGGAATCATAAATATTATCATGAAAAAATGAAAAATACAACTGTCTTGGTATTATGTGGACTGGTACTTGTAGCTGTGGATGGTTTCTAGTACTATTCACCAGCATAAAAAAAAAGTATTATATTTCAAGCAGCTTAAATGGAAGAAGAGGATGTGATCCAAAAAATGGATAATGAAGTCAATCTCAAAAATCTAAGTATTTGATGAAATGTGGCTTTTTAAAACAACAGTATTTCTAAATTAATAGATAATACATATGATTTTAAATATGTGTAAGTAACTAAATTGAAAATAAGTAGTTATTTCAACATCTATGTGAATTCACACATCCAATTTGGTCAAACATTTTCTGGAATCACCACTTGAAGAAAAGGAAAGGTAACTACTTTGTATCTGGTCACCTTATATTAGAGCTTATAAGAAATGTAACAACGGTACTCTTGGAAATCAGAACTACCTGGAAGCTTTTAGGAACTACTAAAGCCTAGTCTCCCCTCTAAATACCTGATTTAATTAATCTGAGGTGGAGCCTGAGGAGCTTTTGCAGAATCTCATTCTCAGCAAAGTTAATGAACACCTAAAATTTCACTTCTAAAAGCTACACTTCTAAAAACTGAACTTACAAACTTTCATATACCAAGAAAAAGAAATTAACCAGATAAAGTTTAAGTAAATTTTAGTTTGTATTTCCATGTAGTCAAAGTATCTATCCTCCACAATGACTTTTTTTTAAACAGTCATTATGAACACTCAAATATCTAATTAAGACAAATTTAAAAAATGAGGAGGAAAAAAAAAAACGTTCTTCTGAGCTCATAAGAACAGAATATATACAAAATACCTCTGGATGTTGTCCAAACTTATATAAGTCTTACCGTGATGAAGGTATAAACTTCGGAGTTTGTATATCATCTTTGTAATGAAAAGACACAACTGCATATGGACACACATGTCTTGGTCTTCGCCTTAGCTCATCAAAGCCATACTCATAAAAGTAATACTGAAGATAAGAAATACAAGATTAACTTAAACTTTAAGAAGGTAAAAAGTACAGAGTGGGAACATTACATTTACCTATCTTATTTTTGTAAATATGTAATTTTTGCTAAAAATCCCCAATAACAGATCTTCCACTGAGACTGTTCAAGAAGAAAGGAGCAAGAGCACATTTGATTTTTTGTAAATCAAGTATTTAGGGGGGAACCACTTTTCAGGGAGGTTAAAATCTACTTTTCACAAGCAATCCATTAAGATATATACATTTTTTAAAATGTCTGTTAAGAAAAATGTTATTTAAGTACCACTTATCAATTTAACTAAAATAATTTGCACTGTATATTCATTTTGGAATAAGGAATATTCTGCTTCTATATACGTAACAAATTCCAAGGTATTAATAAACCCACTATCGTAAAGTTGATTGCAACTCATACAACTCTGTAGAAGAGAGAACTACCCCATAGATTTCTAAGGCTATACATCTTTATAGGAGCAGAATGTCACATCTTTCGCCCATGGAGCAACTAGGAGGTTTGAACCACTGACCTTCTGGGTGGCAATCAAGTGCTTAACCACTGCACCACCAGGGCTCCTGTAATTGGTATTCTAAAAAGTTTACTTTTGGGTTGGCCAAAATTTCCTCATAAAAATATGCTTAACCACATATGGGATCTAAATGCAACAATGAGTCTCAATTTGTTCAGAGCAAAGAAGAATGAAGAAAACCAAAGACAAGTGGAAACAATTAGTCCAAGCAACCGGTACAACATGCAATCCTCAGCCTATATGACTATGAGACCAGAAGAACGAGATGGCACCCAGCTACCATTGGCAACCACTCAGAGGGGGATCTATGTAGGAGATCCTGGATGGAGTGAGAGAACAATATAGAACAAAATTCAGTATTATTTTTTAAAAAATGGGAGGAGACCAGGTTTGCTGGTCTGACAGAGCCTGATGGGACCCCTGAGGCTATGGCCCCTAGCTGCCCTTCAGGCCTGGAATTGAACCCACTCCTGTGGCTTCCAGCCAAACAAAAGACCGACATATGAGATGAACATTTACATTAGGTAGATAGACTAGTTGGAGAGATCAATCATGGGAGAACAGAAGGGCTGTGTATGCACAGGGAGACAGCTCAGGGGGCAGGAGTGCATGGAGGGAAGGACACAGGAAGAGATTAACTATGGGGAGGAAGTGGGAAGGGAGCTGTTGCACTGTGGGAAACTGCAGTCAACGTCATGAGACAAAGTGTATGTGAGTTGCTGTACAGAAAGTGAATTTGCTCTGTAAAAAAAAAAATGTTACAAATGGGGCCTAAGTTCCCAGGTCAGCCCACAGAAGCCAACTCCATGTGAAAAGTATCTCAAAATAAACTAAGAACACCATCTCAACCAAACCTAATTACCACGTAGCTCATAATTTCCAAAGAAAAACACATTCTGGGCTGCAACTGAAGACACAAAACAGCAAAGGGACGGTGGAAGAAAAGTAGAAACATAAGTGACAAAGGTAACTAACACTTTAGAGCACTTGCCTCTCCACTTCATTCATTTATACCACATTCATTAGGTTACGGTTTTGAAATTTTCCAACTATCTTTGAACTTGAGCCATAAAGAACTAGTCATTTTCATTTAAAGAGACTGCCTGAATTTACAAACAAAGGAGCATTGTCCTTCCAACTCCATTCCCCTGGGAAACTTTTGGTTTCAATAATATATGGCTGCTCTAAAAACATCTGGAAATTTTTGGGAAACTTTAAACCATTTTACAAGTGCTCCTAGAGAAACCAAGTTACTTTCTAGTTAGACTTTACATCGATCAATGATACTACTACCCAGAAGGAATCAATAAAGTCAGCTCCAGACAAAGTGGTAAATATATCATTTTTGCTACACATCCCCAATAGGTCTTCCACTGAGACTGTTCAAAAAGTAAGGAGCAAAAGTACATTTTATTTTTTTGTAAATAAAGTGTATTAAAAGAGGAAGGAAAAAAAAAAGAAAAAGAACATTTCCAGGGAGTTTAAATTCTACTTTTCAAAAGCAATCCAATAGAATACACACATTTTTAAAATGTCTAAAAAGAATAGCATTACTTTATGTTAAATTTCATATAAAAACATAACTAAAACTCATCAAATGTTACATTTTAAAATATGTACAGTTTACTGAATACCAATTACAACAGAGTAAAGTTTTAAAAAATTAATTCTAAGATAAATTTGTAACTTTAATAAAAACAAGACGTATCTATGAAATCAATAGAAAAAAAATTAAGAAAGAAGATATTCCAAAAGGATTCAATTTTACTTTTAAAGATAAGCAGAACATCTATACAGGAGCGGCTAAGGCTTCAAATGAAATAAGGTATGCTGAAGGCAGCAGTCATGTAGGTTGTAGCTCACAGTCTACAAGCAGGGAGAGCTAAACCAAGGAGACTGAATGACACTCTGTAGGCCTGAAGAGCTACTGTACATTTCTGACCTGTTTTGGAAACACTGAGTAAACAGCAGCATGAGACAATGGAGCATGAGACAATGGAGTCTAGAAGGCACCTACCCAGTCATGTGCAGAAACCAGAGTCTAGACTAGTATGGTGACAAAGAACTAAAATGGGGACATTTTCAAGAATTTCATGAGAAACAGATAGAAGAGTATAGCTTTGAAGTGGATTCAGGCACCTACCTGAGTAAGCTCATAGGCCCTGTAAGCCAAAAGTGACGTAACTCTATTGGCATTCTTCGACATGTGACATTCATGCTTTGGTGTTGGGTCCAAAGCACTTTTATTTAATATAGATTCCAAACTTTTTACCCCCATGGGGTCATATATACTCTTTATTCTACCCTAAAATAGAAAAAAAACTGTTAAGTTTCCACCCAAACCTAATTATTGGCTATATAACATTACTCTTCCCCTTTCAATATAAATTATCTATACCAATAATTTTCCCCCTTATACTTGGTAATAAAGCAAACTCAACACTTTTTACCAATATTGAAGCAGCAATCACAAGATTGGGGAAAAAAAAGTTATGTGAATTTGTTTATTAACAATAAAAATTCTACTGACAACACTTTTCACTAAACTAAATTACATTATCAATCATATTCCCCTCTTTCATTGTTTTCTTGAAAATTCTTCTGATAATACTTTTCATTAAACTAAACTACATTATCAAAGATATTCCCCCCTTTCCTTCATTCTTTTCTTTGGAAAGAAAAACTATTAAGTTATTTAAGAATTATTAGCTTAAGATCATAAACTACTCTCAAAAGGATCTTAATAATAAAAAAACTAATCACCAATTTTATATGGAAAAGATAGAGACGCCCAGATAAGCAATGTACTACTCCAGAACAGTAACAAAGTAGGAGGCCTCACACTCCCTGATCTCAAAACCTACAAAAAAGTCACTCACAGTAGACCAACAGCCTGGTTTTGGTACAAGAGACACATCAATGAACAGAACTGAAAACCCAGGAGTAAATCCTTCCATCTACTGACAAGCTTATCTTCAACAAAGGGCCAAAATCCATCAAATGAGGAAGAGATCATCTCTTTACAAATGGTGCCAGGAAAACTAGATATCCATTTGCAGAAAAAATAAAACAGGATCCATACCTCACATCATGTACAAAACTAACTCAGAATGGATCAAAGGCTCAAATATAAAATCTAAAACTACAAAGATCAGTAAAGAAAAAACAGGGGGTAATGTAGGGGTCCTGATTTATGGCATAACTACTCTATTAAACAAAGAGCTCTGGTGGCATAATACCTAAGGCATTTAACTGCTAACCAGTAATTGGCAGTTCAAACCCACCAGCAACTCCGCAGAAGGAAAACTGGACAATCCACTTCCGTAAAGATTTACCACCTCAGAAACGCAAAGGGGGCCACTATGAGTCAGAATCAACTCGATGGCAATGAGTTTGGTTTTTGGAATCTGATCAAACCTAACTAAAAATGCACAAACAGCAAAATATAAACTAAGTGACTAGGACTTGCTAAAAATTAAACACTTAGGAGCATCTGAAGACTTTGCCAAACAACATGAAAAATGTCATCAGTGTCTCTGAGTTGTAAATGGGGAAGGTGCTATATTGACAAATGCCTTGTGTATGTTTTCACCACAATAAAAGTGAAGAGAAAAAAAAAAAAAAAAGACTTTGCCAAAAGAGTTAAAAAAGAGAACCTAGAGACTGGGAAAAATTTTTAACCAACAACTTATCTGACAAAGGATTAATCTCTCAAATTTATAGAAAACATCAACAACAAAAAGACAAAACAATCCAATTAAAAAATAGGCAAAGAACATGATCAGACTCTTCACCAAATAAGACATTCAGGCAGCCAACATATACATGAGGAGATGCTTACGACCACTGTTGTTGTTATGTGCTGTCAAGTCAGACCCGACTCATAGCAACCCCTCCTTGGGTTGCTGAGGCAGTATCACTACGGAAGTAGATTGCCCAACATTCCTTCCAAGGAGTGGCTGGTGGGTTTGAACCGCCAGC
>NW_006921628.1:5989159-5993785 GCF_000298275.1 Orycteropus afer afer
ATAGGTCAAATGGCTTAACACAGTCCATAAAGACAATGTTCTAGGTTCTACTATGATGAGTAGCAATTGGGGTCTTTAAAGGATGCAAACGGCCATCTAAGATACAACTACTGATCTCTTCCTGTCCAGAGCAAAGAAGTGTAAAGAAAAATTATTTCATAGAAATAATTAATCCAAAGTACTAATGGACCACACAAATCACGCCTCCATTAGCTTGAAACCGTTAAGAATTAGATGGTGCCCAATTACCACCACACCAACTGCTCTGACTGAGATCACAATAGAAGGTCCTGAACAGAGTGAGAGAACAATTCAAAATCATAAAAAAGATCAGACTTACTGGTCTGACACAGACTGTTGGATCCCAGAGACTATGGCCCTTATACACCCTTTACACCTGGAACTAAACCCACTCCCGGAGTTAAGCCAAACATGAGACATGCCTATAAAGTGAACAATAACACCTGTGAGGAACATGCTCCTCAAAATAATTAAACATACACCCAGAAGGGCAGCATTTGCTCAAAAACAAAGTACAGAAGGCAGGAATGGGCAGGAAAGATGGACAACTGAAATAGCAAATTCGAGAGGAAGTGGGAGGAGTATTGTTACACTGGGGGGATTGCAACTAACACTTCCAAACAAAATGTGTATAAACTGCTGAATGGGAAACTAATTTGCACTATAAACTTTCACCCAAACCACAATAAAATGTTAAAAAAAAAAAAAAAGTATCTTTATATACCAAGCACACATTTTTAATCAAACCTCTGAAAACTTAGGGCCAACTACAATACCTATCAAATGTTCTTTGATATATGAAATATAGTTGAAGTTACCTTCATAATTTTAAAAATAACAACATCACCCGTTGCCCCAGCTTCCAAAGGATTAGTTTGTAATAAATCAGCATACCTAGAAAGATAGATACCTAGTAAACAAGAAAAAAAAATATTAATTTTATTCTGAGTAAGAAGGATACAAATACAAAAACATACAAATATTTAAGCTAATAATAAGAGGTGAGAGAGAAGATACTTCTTTCTCAAGAAATTTAAGGATGGCAAAAAACAGCTGAGATATAACCAAAACAAAAATAAAACCAGAAAAAAAAAACCTCATAAAAGTAACGAAACTTTTTAAAATCACTAGGACTAGAGCAAGACATTTTTAAAAAGTAATCTTCAATCACTCTGAAGCATGAAAAATCAAAAACAAAAGATAAAACTGATTTCACCCTGTAGAATCTGAAACTAGTCTCCTTTTCTAGGAATATGACAATTTAATTTAATTATAAATTAAATTTGTAATTTAATTTTATTATAAAGATCTCAGCAAAATTATGTAACACATTTTTCAATGGCAACTAAATAGTAGGCATACAGAAACAAAAAATAATAATAAAAAAACAATAATTACCCATAGAAGGACTGCCAAGAATTGTTATTTTGGATTGGCCCACCTGTAATCCTTTTTCACATATGCTTTGAACCTAAAATAAACAAAACATTCATCTTACTATCATATAGTAACATTAAAAACTTGGAAAGGTTATCTAAAAACTTGTTTTAAGTAAAATCTAAGCTTATAAACTGAATAAACTTCTGTATTACAGAAATTTCATATATATCCCAGCTTATGTAAGAGTACCCAAATTAAAATCTCATTTTGGGGATGTATTAATTGTTGCATTATTTCATTAAAACTAACATAAAATGATTTATGCTTTCCACTGAAACAAAGTCAGTATCTGTTTTTGTTTATGCTAGGCTGTGATAGATATTCTGAATTCCTGACATTCACATATATAAAAATTCCCCTTTAGAAAGAATTAGAACCAGTAAAACATTTAAAGAGAAAGTAATTCCACCTAAACAACTTCAATTAAGGGCAGGGGGATGGGATGGAATGTTCTAATCACAGATGCTAAGCAATATAAACGGTCATTTTTTTAGTAAGAGAAAATTATTAATTATCAAGCACATTCTAGGAAAAGTAAACAGAATTGGTCAGAGAGAAAAAATGAGCACATATAAAAATAAATTATAAAACAACGAAACATGTTGCCCCACTAAATCATTTCTTCCACTTATACACCTAGAAAATGGTAAGTTTATAACTGAGTATATTATTGAATAAGTGTAAAGTAACTGAAAATGGAAACATCCTCAATTTTTTTTTTATAGGCTTCACTCACCTGATGTCGATCAACCATCAGAAATGCATAGGATTCTACAAGTTCCTTATCTAAGCGGCCATCAAACTTCAGTTCTCTTCGCTTTTCTGTAAACTAAATGAAATTAAATCTGTAATAACTATTTAGTGTGTCTCTTTTCAAGCTAAGAGTTTCAGAATTTTATTTCCAAAAACTTGTAAACCTATCAAAGTAGAAAGAAACTATGTTTTTCCTCACTATTATTTCAGCCCTTTAAATTTTCTTTTCCCATTGTAACTGGCTCTTTTACCATACAGTCAAACAAGCATCTAGTGTTTATCAATTTTAACTAAATTTCCATCAAAATTTTACACATTCCAATTCTTCCACAGGTTGTAAGTGCAATCTTAGTTATCTTTGTCTCTCCTGTTTTCCTTAGGATGGTATATGATGTACAATAGGTAGTTTAGTAAATATCAAATGACCAAGCTCTAGATTATGAACTTAAGTAGGACAAGGGATGTGTCTTTTCTTTATACCTCTTTTCTCAATGTCAAGCACACAGACATGCTTTATAAAAATTTCTAGGATAAAAGAATGGGCTTAGTCTAAATACATGTGGGGAGCTCTGGTAGCATAGTGGCTAAGGCACTTGACTGCTAACCAGAAGGCTGGCGGTTCAAACCCACCAGCCACTCCTCGGAAGGAAGATGGGGCAGTCTACTTCCATAGTGATACTGCCTTGGAAACCCAAGGAGGGATCGCTATGAGGCGGGTCCCACTCGCTGGCAAACAACAACAGTTAAGTCGCCTTGAACTGCTGGCTTTCACTTTCAGATGTAAGAAAAGAGATAAACATTCAAAAGGTAGACTCCACATATCTAGTAACTTTATATGCAATATTCAACTTCATAGGCAATATTTAGGACATTACTTATCTTCAGTAACATAATTAATGAATCTTTAGACTAAATTTTCATATAAAAAATAACAATCCCTTTCACACCATGCAACCCCATCAAAATACCAAAGTTTTAATTTCTCTGGGAGCCAGTAATGTTCTTCCCCTTTGAGAATCTTTTCAAACTTAGCATCATGTTAATCAATTTGTAAAAGTACAAAATTAATAGTATTTCATGTCCAATAGAAATACAAATTAAATCCTTTTAAACTTCTCATTTTGCATTACCTGAGTTACAAATGCTGGCTATTCCTATAAAGAATACTTCCTGTTCAAAGAATAGTCTGATTTGTATATTAAAACTTAAATTCATTATCAACAATTTTTTTGGTCCCACTTTTTTTTTTTTGTCCACAATTTTTTTTGGTCCACAAATATTAAGGAATTCCAGCCACCAAGCAATCACTGGGGGGAAAATCAAGTATGTCATAAGAAAAATATAGGTTTCATTTCATAATTATCTTATTTAGATACACTATTAGAGATTACATTCAATTAAATTGACATGAGCTCATAATAAATAAGTTAATTCAATATATGAAAGGGCAAAAAGGCTTGTTGTGAATTTACAATTAAACCATTATACAGTAAGCTGTCCCTATACTTAAGATTCATTTTTAGGAGGAAAAATAGTTTACATATCAGTAAGAGTTTAATACAGGGAGCTCTGGTAGCGTAGTGCCTAAGGCACCTGACTGCCAACCAGAAGGCTAGCAGTTCAAACCCACCAGCCACTTCTCAGAAGGAAGATGGGGCAATCTACTTCGTAGTGATACTGCCTCATAAATCCAAGGAGGGGTCGCTATGAGTCAGGTCTGACTCGACGGCACATAACAACAACAACAAGAGTTTCAGCAGATAAATGTAATAACGACATCAACAATGTTTAGGGAAAAAACATGTTATTGAAAACTTATTTTCCCTTCCATAATTCTGAAGAACTTAAAATAAACACAATTTAAAACATACCTCCTTTTCCAAAAGCTCATTATGTATCAAGCAAGCACGTTTGTAGTTAAAATTTGCTACCGAGGTTGGTTCAAGGTAAGATGAATGCAGAATGTTTAAAATATCTTCAAATTCTCGGGAGCCCGGAGTTAATGTCTGGAAAAGTGCTAAACATTTGAAAAAAAAAATTAATTTTAAGATCATTCCATTTTAAATGTAGTTTAATGTATTTCTGTGCATTGGTTAACTTCTAAATAAAGTGGGAAAAAAAGTCATAAAGCCTATCTTAACTTTGTCATATGCAAAAGATATACTTATTTAACTGCAGAAAAATTAAAATCAGTTGCCTCTTCAACAATGACCATCTGGCATTGCACAAAGACTGCTGTTGCTGTTGTTATGTGCCCTCGAGTTGGACCCGACTCATAGCGACCCCTCCTTGGGTTTCTGAGGCAGTATCATTACAGAAGTAGATTGCCCAACCTTCCTTCTGAGGAATGGCTCTGGTGGGTTTGAACGGCCAGACTCCTGGTTAGCAATCCAATGCTTTTGGGCACTATGC
>NW_006921628.1:5993885-6009234 GCF_000298275.1 Orycteropus afer afer
ACTCATAGCGACCCCTCCTTGGGTTTCTGAGGCAGTATCATTACAGAAGTAGATTGCCCAACCTTCCTTCTGAGGAATGGCTCTGCTGGGTTTGAACGGCCAGACTCCTGGTTAGCAATCCAGTGCCTTAGGCACTAGGCTACCAGAGCTCCCTATATGCGAAGACTAGGAGGCTGCAAACCTACAAATATTAGGTATGGTACATTAGGCAGCCTAGTTTAGATTCTCAAAAGAACCTGTACATTACTCAGGTTTTAGCGACTACTGTTATGTTAAAGGGAAGGATGTTATCTAGAATGGTATTTTGGCAAATTTAATGCTTACACCATAAATGAAAGCATAAGAACATTTTAGACACGTGTCTATAAAATACAATGATTCTGCTTGGTTTTAGTACTAAAGTTTAAAGTAATAAAATACACTATATCCTAATGGCTTCTCCTACTGCCAACAAAAAACAGGACACTTACTATGACAACTTAGTAAAATGGGAAAACATGAGGCTTTGGAGTCAAGCCTAAACACAAATACTAAATCCAGCATTTACTGGCTTTACTTGAGATCTTGGCGAAATCACTCACTTAACCAAACACAAACTCTGATCTCTCCTCTGTAAAATGGAGAACTCCATCTTAATAGTAACTACTATATGCCACATGCTGTATGTGAGACAGCAAATGGAAAAAGCTCCAAGCACACCATCTGATTTTTATCAAGTAAATGAAAGATTTTATTCCCCAGACCACCATTTTATTCCCCACACCAACTTGTGTGCCATCAAGTTGATTCACTCAGTGACCCTATGGGACAGAGCAAAACTTTACACAAGCAGACTGCCACCCATTTCCTCCTAGTGTGGCTTGCAGGTTCAAACTATCACACTTTCAATTCACAGCCGAGCACTGAAACCACTGCACCACCCAAGTCCATCCAACCATGTTCACACCTGCTGCCACTGATTTGCTTACAACTCATAGCAACCCCACTGGGTTTCTAAGGCTGTAAATCTTTACAGTAGATTACCTTATCTTTCCCGCAGAGCAGCTGGTGGGTTTGAACCACCAAGCCTCTGGTTAGGAGCCAAATGGGTTTCTACTCCATCAGAATTCCAACCACGCTATAGCCCATTTAATTTTTAAGATACTTAATTCAAATATTCACTTTGCTACTGAGATTGGGCTAAAAACTTCAAATTTCCCCAAACATAAAAGGAATCCTTTATTTTTCAATGTAGGTAGAACTATTCAAAAACCAAAAAAAAGAAAAACCAGTTGCTGTTGAGTCAATTCCAACTCATGACAGTCTCATGTTTGTTAAATAGAACTATGTTCAATAAAGTTTTTAACAGCTGACTTTTTGGAAGTAGACTGTCAGGCATTTCTTCTGAGGTACCTCTAGGTGGATCTGAACTATAAACCTTTTGGTTAGTAACCCACATTTACCCAGCTGTGCCACCCATGGTCTCCTTAGAACTAGTCACAGAACCTATGTTATACTCTATTATCATACTGTGTTTCAAGACACTTTATTAAATAATAATGGTCAGTAAATGTCATAGTTGTAAAGATTTTAGGTCCATTCGTACGTACTCTTAAAGATACTAGATAGCAGCTAACTAATAAACTTGTTTTTACTGTATCTTCTATACATGGCTATTCAGCTTGGGAGGACATGATATCAAATGGTATTATATCTATTCATCTGTTCATTTACAAAATAATGTATATATAACAGAAGTGCCTGTAGAAATGTAGTTTTCCATGACAGGATGTATCTTAAACAGTTACTACTCTTTGAGACTGCAAACTAAATAAAGTCAATATAATTAAGTACTGCAATAAAAAGACACCAACTGAGTAGGAATAAATTTCAGATTGGGGCGGAAAATGCCAATAGAATCGACTATTCAACACAAAGGCAGATAAACCTTCAATAATATATTGACCATAAATGCAGTAAGAGCAATGTATCTGTTGTGTTCATTAGTTTTATCTGTACCATATCCAGGCAGCTAGAATTGTGAATGGCTTCAAGTAGATCAAATGGCTAAATAAATGAAGAAAATGAGAACTCTGTCAAGACATTTCTTCACAATGAATACCAAACACAACACATGACTCAAAATTTGTCACTTTTAAGTCTCATTCACAAATTCAACAATACAGTAATAGAAAAAACAAAGTGAAAGCTCAGAAAACAGGGTAAGAGGAACCCATACTCTCAATTCAAACATGTTTTATAGAATGTAGCAGAATAAAAATATTTTTCTCTGTGATGATTGTTCTCAAAACTAAATTGGGGAGAAATAACAACTTGGCAAAGAAAATAGCATGCAGGTAAGTCTCAACATTTTATAGGCTTTCACATCCAAAAAAGGCCAAATGTGACTTTAAAAGTTGAGTTCTACATATAGTTTTTGCATTTCTTAACCATCAGTGACTTTTGGTATCAAAAAGTATCACATGGTTTCAAATTTTCATGAAATTTTTAAGTACATAAAAGCTTATTTTCTTCAGTTAAGCTGTCCCAACATTATTTCCACTATCAATCTAATCATAGATGAACAGGTAGACCAATCATATAAATTTATATGGAAGTTTACATTTATTCTCCCCCTGCCAAAAAAAAAAAAAAACCACTTTAACATTCCCATTTCATTCTAAAGTAATCTCTCCTATAGTCACTTCAAATGTACTCAAGTAGACTGACAATGGAAAAAAAAATCTTACAAATGAAAATTAAGAAAACAGCACAATTACTTTAGATCTAACTAAAAAATATTTATATGCCAGGCATTTTCTATTTCAAATGCTTATTGTTTTCCCAAATTAGGCCAGTGTTATAATTTGTATCATTTTATTTCCAAAGACCATTTTTACAAAAAGTAAGTTATGCTATAACTCTTTTAAGAATTTCAAGCCAGTTATTACCAGTGTGTTCATAATGGTGGTTTAGAAATTTATCAACTTTATGCTGCGACTGTACATTCCCGTTGGTGTCCCTTATATTTCTAATTTCTTACAACCTGGTATACCCTGATCAATGTATACTGTTACTTCTTTTGAGGAAAATATATCCATCATAATCTCACTTTTTGAGACAATAATAAAGAACAACTGTGTGGCTATACAAGTGAAGAATACATTTTATATATTAATCATCCATTTCACTTAGGCAAGTCTAATATACTGTTTTCTGTATTATGACAGTTTACAGTCTAATTTTGAGTCATTACTACTTAAGACACTATACTAAAATTTTTCTTTACATGCATTATTTCATTTAATCATCAAAACCACCCTATAAAATTCAATATGCCCATTTCACAAATGAAAATGACTTGGCCCAATGTTACAGTTAATAAACAAATGGGGTGGCTTGGATCCAAATTCAGGCTGTTTCCAAATCTTGTATCCTGAACTAGAGGTAAAATAAAGTATGTATGTATGTATAAATACATATATAATTCATAGCTGCAAACTCTCATCATTCCAAATCTGGGAGGAAAAAAATGTTACTTCCGCATTTTATAGACTAGGAAACAACACAGAACACTTACCCAATGAAACCAAACCCATTGCTATTGAGTTGATTCTGACTCATTAGGGACTCAGTAGAACTGCCCCATAGGGTTTCTAAGACTGTAAATCTTCACAAAAGTAGACTGCCACCTCTTTCTCAAGCAGAATGGCTGGTGGGTTCAGACCACCGACCTTTCAGTCGGTAACCGAATGCCTGAACCACTGTCCCACCCAAACTACTACACAGAACTGTTGTTGTTGCTGTTACGACACAGAACAGTTAGGAACAAGAAATTAGATGTAGAAGAACAAAAAGAATTTGATTCCTATGCCTATGCTTTTTCTAGGAGCTCTGGTGGCAGAGTAGATAAGGCATCTGGCTACTAACCAGAAGGTAAGTGGTTCAAACCCACCAGCTTTTTCTACTTACAGGTCTTCTCTGAAATCTCTTGAATTTTTTTTCTTAACTTCACTGCAGAGTTAACAGGGTCAAAATAATTAATATCCTTTTTTCATTTATAAAGGCTAACAACAGAAGCAATAGTTCTTTCTTTTACACATTAAGAAATGTGTAATTTTGCTTAAAAAGATTCTATTACATGCAAGTCAAAAAGACAGCTAATGAGTGATTTCTGATCACATTTTACAATCTCTTCTTAATGAAGAACTGATTTATTTTATGGGATTTAAAAACAGATTTAGAAGGGCATTTGGAGATTTGTAATTCAGATGAGGAAACTGATAGTACTGCAGAGTCAGAAATAGAAATTGGGTCACCTGACTCCCAGCCCATACCATCATTAAGTATCTTTTTTATTACTGGCTATGTACAAAACATACTAAGAATTTAAGTTTGCATTTAAGTAGCTAACAAAGATTTAAAATTTAGGTCATAACTAGCTTTGTATCTTAAGTCAAAAGAATGCTTTTCCTCAATTAGTTTTACGAATTCAGATAGTGTTAATGTAGATCCTTACTAAAATTATATACATGTTTATGTAAAAATATTACCATACATACATATATATGTAAAAATGAACTTTTAAAACGAAGGAACACTGAATATGAAGTATAAATAAAAAATTTTCCAATTTAAAGTAACTGATTCATGGAAGAGGAGGAAATAGCAAGAGTAGCTACAGATCACAGACAGTCTGTAATTCTTCCTTTTGAATCCAAAGGCTTATGCCTAGTGGTATTAATGATTACACTACAATTACCATCCATTTGTTACTAGAAAAACTTAAGATATTTTAAAAATCACTTTTCTTCACTTTAATTAAAAAAATTAATAGATTTAATGCTTTAAGAATGTTTCATTTCTATATCAACATTAAGATTAAATAGTGCAAAATGAGAAATGAATACACTGGCAGAGATCAGTAAAAATATGAAATTAACATTCACTGTTTTTGGACTGGGGAGAGGTCAAAGAAAATTTTACCTTCATCACTTAGAATTTACATCTATCAAATGTATTATGTAGATGACTAGCTCTTGCCTAGTTTCCTACTCAGGTTTTTCTGTGTAGGGAGATTTATGGTACCAGGGCCATCTATCCATATGCAACTACTAAAACACCATGTCTTATGAACAGGACTTTATCCCAAAGGGTTCAGACACAACTGCAAATTCTGTGGGAATAGATTTGGGGAGAAAAATTATCCATTTATTCTGAACTAGAACAGTATGGACCCAGGTGTGTAAAAATCAATTTGTGAAAGTCCCTTGTGCCCTACAGTAAACATTAGCCAATGAACCTTTTCCAGAAAGTGAATCATCAGTACATTTCCCAAGAACTTTGGAGGGAAAAACTGTATCAAATACAAGCACCGATTTTAATTTACCTTCAATGACTTAATAAATTTAGAGTAAAAGAAGCGAACAGTGAAACATCTACCAGAAGAGTACAATTTTACAATTTGGCTAAATGTTAAGAATAGTGCCACTCTTACACTACGGAAAACAGCCCAGCCAATAAATCATATACAATAAAACCTAAGAAACTCAGAACCTGTTTAAGTGGAAACTCATCAGAGGAGGAGAACTCAAGTATATTCTACTAAAGGATAGGTCAGTGGTAAGAATGTATTCAGTCAAAAGCAGAAAACGTGACACCTAGAAAAATCAGTCCCACCCATCAAGTTCCATTGAACCGTACACATTGAAGAGAAAAATTTTATACTGTTCCAGCTGATAAAGCTAGGTCATGTCATCTGTCAGTACTGATTAAACGTATTAACTTCATAGTGAATATAATTACTAAATCACAAAATTCTTCAGGGATGAAGACATGAAATATTTCTAACTGGGAAAAAAAAACGTTTTTAGAGGCGAAACTAAAAGCTTAAATCCTTAGATTATTGAGAAAAAAAAGCCTTCCTATCCAAACTGTAATTGTGTAAAAGCATTCTAGGAGCCCTAGTGGACAGTTCCAACCCACTAGCAGTTCCATGGGAGGAAGACCTGGCCATCCGCTATCTGTGAAGATTACACAGCCCTGAAAACCCTATGGGGTAGTTCTACTCTGTCCTACAGTTGTTGAGTTGTAATTGACTCGATGGCACACAGTAAGAGCTACTCTATACTTAGGTACAGATTCCAACTCTATCATTTACTACCTGTGACCCTGGGCAAATTAGTAACTTCTCAATACTTCAGTCTGCCCATGAGTAAAATGGGAATAGTACCTATCATGTAAGATTCTTCTAAAATTTAGAAGATACATGTGAAGTGCTTAGAACAGTGCCTCCAACTTATTGGATCCGCACTATAACTGTTAGCCAATATTATCTCATGCTTTTGACAAGACAATGGAAAGAACTTTCTGAGTCAACCAGCGACTCCCATAGAATAACCTTTAAAATGGAGTATTCAAGACCTAATCATAAATTTCATTGGAAAATCAGTCATAAACAATGGTCTACCACATTAAAATACAAATTCAACAGAACTTTTGATACTGAACAGTTCAAGCAGCCCTACCTATTGAAAATAATCTAATGTTCACTGGTGAAAGACTCAGATCAACTGTAACTAATGCCTGGTCAAGTTCTATACATAAAACAGAACCTTCCAAGCCTTTCAAGAAATGTAGGGATGATGTATAAAAATACCAGTACATACTCTATTTCGCATCTTTTTTAAAAAAAAAATATAATAATGAAAAGCTTAATTATTTTTTTAAATTCTATCAAGCACTAATAATCTCGTTTGGACAAAACGAAGCCATAGGCGTGAAACAGCTGCTTATTTTTCTTAAAAATCTACTTCAATCTTATGCTACATATTTCTTTTCACTAAATTTGAGAAAAGACTACTGTGATATATTATTTTACCTATAATTTTTGCTCTAGGTGAAAGCAGAAAATATTTATATTCCCCAAGGGGAACGAGTGTCAGGGGAAAACAAACTAGGTTTTATTTCCTAATCCCTCAATTACTTCCACTTTTTAGTGTGAAATCTATTTTACAGCAACCTCTGGATTGGGTTTATATAAATTTAAAAAGACATACATACATATCACCTTTCCACATCTCAAATCAAGCTGTAAGGGTTTCTAGGCAAATTTTCTGCTCCTAACAGAAGTTTAAAAAAAAAATGGCCCATTGTGGTTTTTGTCCATATTCTTAGTCACTTTAACCTAAAAATAATGAATTTCAAAATGCTCTTATCAAGCAAAAAAAAAAAAAAAAAAAAGTTCCTATCTCACAAAGAGACCATTTGAATATATTTCCATCTTAAAGTTCAGTCTGCACATCTGATTTTTCTCACATAGACTGGAACCCAATAGCTTAGCCAAATAAACCAAAAGAACTGACAACCTTAGCATTTACAGTATCTTCCTGAATCCTACCATCTATTACATTAACTCATTTAAAAAGTGCCTTCTAGAAATAGTCAGTGGACAAAGGTTAACTTCACCTTTGTCAACCGTCCTTCACACCAAGAACTTCCTTGGCTTTGTCATCCTGAAAGTAACTTTGACTTTATTTATAATCTTACTGATCAAGGCTCCAATTCCAATCAAGCAAATGGAGCCAGTTATGTACATGGAAAAAAAGGAAGCTTCGCTCAAGATTCTTAGGCAAGTTTTCACTAAAACTCAAACTACAAACAAAAAAGTTTCTGCAAATTAAAAAGTTCCCTGTTCTTTTCAGAAGTAAATAATGAAAAACTCAACCATACAGTAGGTAAAGAGGAAAAGGTTTTGAATAGACTAAATCCAGAATATCCAGAATTACTGGATCGTCTAAAATACCACTACCATAATAGGATATAATACTAATTTTGAGCTCCATTAAGAGTCACAATATGGCTTAAAATTTAAAAAAAATAATAAACCTAGTTCACACAATTATTCCTATATTGGTTCCAAAAGCTAAAACTGGACTTTTGAAAAACCTGAAAATCTATCATCTTCAAGATCTAGTGACGCTTGGGCATAAACTTCGTTTTATCCCACAGGGAGATTACTACACCAAGAACCTACCTTCCCATTCTTCTTAAATAAAAAAAATTTAGACTAAATTTGAATATGAAAAGAGAGACCTATTTAAACAGCCTCAAAAAGAAGGGGGAAAAAACTACATGGAAATGAAGTGTGATGGAAAACAGCAGTGTGCATGGCTCACGTCCACTAATGGAGATTTCTAAAGAAGGGAAGACGCTGACATCAAGCCAATTTCAAGTAGACACATATAGCTGACGAGGAACTTCCATAGGGAGAATCACTCGTGGTCCTCAAAACGCAGTGGCCTTGGAGAAAGCCCCAGAATCCATGGCCACGAGCTATTTCCACAGTGAGCCTTCTCAGAAGCATCCTTAGAAGACACACCAGCTTCTCTGCCTTCAGGGGTTGGGAGGGAGGGGCGCCGAGAACCATCTTTTCTCTCTGGGAGCTGCAGCCTTAGGGACAAGCTTCAAACCTGAGCTATTTCCAGCTTCCACCGGGAGAGGGGGAGCAAGGGAGTGTAGTTCCACCGCTTTCCTCTCGCACCAACGCGCAGCAGCTGGGTGGCCGTGGCAGTGAGGGGAGAGGCGGCTGGCGCTGCATGCGTGTTTACGTGTCTCAGATGGGTGTGGGAAGAGGAGACAGACAGATTCTAATGAAAAGATGGAGGGGGGAGAGAAAGAGAGAGGTTGGGGAGGAGGGAAGGCACCACCTTTCTTTTCTCTGCTCTTCCTGGGAATCTGAAAACTCCTCCTAACGGGCCTTTCGGGCTCTTCGGGGCCTTTGAGCAGAGCGGCCGTGCTCGCCGCTAAAGAATCCTGAGGCTGCTCGTGGCTGAGGCTCTGGGTGGCCTCGGTCACCGCGGTCTCCTCAGGCGCGGCGCAGCCGCCAGGCTCCGCGATGCTGAGAACGCCGCCGCCATTTTGTGGCGAGGACTCGGGCTCCGGAAGCGCCTGCTTCATCTCGTCGTCCCCGCCGCCGCCGAATTCGCAGCTCGCGTCCGTCGGTGGAGAGGCCTCCATCTCCGCAGCAGTCGCCATCCCGTCGGCTTGAGGAGCCGGCAAGCTTCGGCCGACGAGTCCCACGGGGGTGGGGGGAAGAGGCGGCGGGCCGGCCTTGCCGCCGAGCTTCTTAGCCCACCCACCCCCTTCCCCCCCGTAGCCGCTGGCCGTGCTCCCGGCCCAGCAGCCTCTTGGGGGCCCTAAAGCGGGCACCCCAATTTTCACACCCCGACCCGTGCGCCGCTCCTCGCACGAGCACTTCTTCTGCTGGCCCCCGCCACTCAACGTGCTCGCGTCGGGGCCGAGAGGGGGCGGAGCTAGCACGGCCGCTCCGCCAATGGGAGCGCGGCACCGCCTCTACGGCTGCGGAAATCTCACGCCGTAGGGCGGGGCCTTTGGGCGCCAGAGCCCGCCAAAAGGGGTGACCGCAATACCCGGAGAGTACCTCGACGTCGCCGCCTGGTACTGAGCAAATGGGCCTGGTGGCGCTCCACGGGCTCTGAGGCAGCTCCTGGCCCACACTGCGATGGGGGAAAGTGCATTGGGCGTCGGCCTCAGCCTCAAGTCGCAGGCGTCGCCCCACTTTCGAGAAAAGATCAGCCCCCCATTTACCTTAACACAGCTATCTCTCTCCCACCATCACCAGAGAAAAGGGTTCAGAATGGTGGATGCGGATAGTCCCAGCTTTGTGAAATGTTCACGCGCATGTGAAGGCAGGCACAGGAGATAAGACTGAGCAGCAGTAATAACTTCTGCCATTCCTCCCAGAGCTTGTATCTTTACAATAGGTGACCCTCCCCTCCTAGCTCTTTTATCTTAAAGGGTTTGACCCATGGAGGGGTGGCATGGCTTCAGCAATATCTGGAATCCTTTTATATAATTTCACAACTTAGTGTCAACAGGATTTGGCTCTTATGGATTTTTTTTCCTTTGAGTTTTGCAGTTTTCTTATGGTGAATGTATATTATAGAAAAATACAAACTTTTGCAAGCAGACTTCAGCCACATTTAAAAATACACAGTAAGTGGTCGCTCCCCTTTAAAAGAAAACTATATGGTCAAGTGGAGGGAGTTTTTAATCATAGTTTCAAACCAGTCAGCATAAATTGTTGCTTTTTAAGTGCCCTCCAGTGGCTTCCAATTCTTAGTAACCCTATTTACAACAGAAAAAAAAAAAACAACGCTGATTCCTACACCATCCTCCCTCACAATCCTTACAGTCACTGCTTTGAGCCCATTGTTGCAGCCACTGTGTCAGTATCTCCTTGAGGGTCTTCCTCTTTTTCACTGACCCTCTCTGTGGTTTACCAAGCATGATATCCTTCTCCAGGGACTGGTCCTTCCTGATAACATGTCCAAAGTATATGAGGCAATTCTCACCATCCTCACTTCCAGGGAAGATTTTGGCTGTACTTCTTCCAAGACATTCTTCTGGCCAAACTCACTGCCATGGAGTTGATTCCCACTCAGAGCGACCCCCATTGGGTTTCCAAGGCTATAAATCTTTATGGAAGTAGATTGCCCCATCTTTCTTCTGCCAGTAACATCCAACAAAGATGAGATTCAAACCCACGCACACAGAGCACAATGGATTAGCAGTCCATCACCTTAACCACTTGGTCACCTTGTCTTGTTCCTCTGGCAGTCCACAGTATATTCAATATTCTTTGCTAACACAGTAATTAAAATGCATCAATTCTTCTTTGATCTTCCTTATTCAATGTCCAGCTTTCCCATGCATAGAAGACAATTGAAAATACCATGGCTTGGATCAGGCACACTTTGGTTCTCAAGGTGACATCTTACCCTTTTAACTATTTATTTTGTATTTTTTTGAAAAAAAAAAATTATTTCCCTTGGTATTATAATGAATCAGTAGGAAACATTTTCAAGAAAGTAATTGATTTAAACTTGGTTTTACTGAAATACCAGCAAAAATTTAAGAGTATAGGAGTTAGTTTAGAATAGTAATTCCCAAAATATGTTCTGTGGAATGTAGCTTCTTGGGATATTGTTGTTAGCTACCATCATCTAGTTGATTTCTGACTCATAATGACCCCATGTGACAGAGGTCTTTTACAGGAAATTTGCCAATGCAATACAGTATTTGATTTCTTGACTGCTTCCAAAGGCATTGATTGTGGATCCAAGTCAAATGAAATCCTTGACAATTTCAATATTTTCACCATTTATCATGATGTTGCTCATTGGTTCAGTTATGAGGATTTTTGTTTTATGTTGAGGTGTAATCCATAATGAAGTCTTTGATCTTCAGAAAGTGCTTCAAATCCTTTCCACTTTTAGCAAGTAAAGTTGTCACCTGCATATTGCAAGTTGTTAACGAATCTACCTCCAACCTTTACGCCACATTCTTCTTCATATAGTCCAGCTCTGTGGTAGTTAAGGTTGTGTGTCAAGTTGCATAGGCCATGAGTGTGAGTGGCTTGGCAGCTGGGTGTAGTTATTCCTCATGATGAGATTGGATGTAGTGTAATCATTTCCATGGTAGAATCTGCTGTGAGCAGTTAATCAGTTGAAGGGGAGGTACCTTCAGGGTGCAGCCTGCTTCTAGTATATATGGAAAGGATTCTGTACTTGGCTCACTATTCATCATCTTTAGGTCCTAGACTTGAACCAGTGGTTTGCCGTGTTGCCTGTTGATCTTAGGATTGTTCCTGGACTTGAACCAATGGCCTGCCATGTTGTCTGCTAATCTTGAGATTGTTGCCTGTACAGCCGGTGAGCCAGAAATCTGCCATTTTACCTCCAAATCTTGGATTCATCACCCTCAGCAGTCAGGAACTGCATGAAGAAGCCTCCAGCTTGCTTCAGAGAGCCAGGAAAAAGAGAGCTTAAGCCCAAGGTTGAGGGTCTCCATCCAGCCCCTGGAGCTGGCACTCTGAATTCAGAGTAGCCTAGTCTTCCTCTAGAGCTGGCACTCTGAACTTGGACTTCTAGCCTCCTAAACTGTAAGAAAATGAATTTGTTTATTAAAGCCATCCACTTCTGGTATCTGTTATAGTAGCCCTAGAGAACAAGACAAGCTCCTCAGATTATTTGCTCAGCATACAGATTGAATAAGTATGGTGAAAGGATACAACCCTGATGCACACCTTTCCTGATTTTAAACCATGTAGTATCACCTTAGTCTGTTCAAACAACTGCCTCTTGACTGCCTCACCATACACTACCATGAGTTATTGTGAAACAGCCAATGTTTATTGAGTATTTTCTATATGCCAGGCATTAGACAAAGAAATATGCAGACTTTATCTCTGTATTTTCCTCACAATAACAAGAGATATCAGGGTGATAATATTATGCTTAGTTTAAAATATGAAAGATCTTCGACAAATTAAGCTCAAATCGGGAAAGATTGAACAAATCAGGATTTGAAGCTAGGTCCATTTAACTCCAGAAGAAAGTGCTTATGTACTGCCCTCACTGCTCCTCTAAGATCTATTCTTCTCCATTTTATAGATGAAGAAATGGAGATGGACAATTTGCTTAAGATCTGCAAGCAGCAGAAACATGATTGGAACCCAGGTCTCTGTTCTTAAACTCCAGTCCCCCCGACACACACCAAAGAATTGACCAAAATGGTAATTAAAATAAAACCCAAAGCCTTTCCAGGTGACTGCTACTTAAAGAACAACCCCATGGAAACAGGAAAGTTGGCTTCATATGTCCTGTAATGAACATCAGCCTTGTTTAACATCTGATATGGAGCAAAGCTAATTGTGGAGATGGCTAAACCTATTTAAATCAGCTCAGTAAATCAGAGGAAAGTGAGTGAAAAACAATTATTTGTTCCTTTTAGTAAATAGTTAAGGTAAAAAAACATTTTAAAATACTGATTGAAAAAAAATCAGGGCTAGGTTGAGGGAAAATACTACATAATTGTAAGTAAAAAGTGACCTTTTAAGTATTTTTTAGAGGAAGACAAAAGATCAAAAACTCATATTTTGAGGTCCCCAAATAGTAACTTTCTCTCTTGTTTGTCTATTATTAAATATGTAAAAACCAAACTCATTGCCATGGAGTTGACTCTGATCCATAGCGACCCTACATGACAAAGAACTGCCCCATAGGGTTTCCAAGGCTATAAATACTTATGGAAGCTGACTGGCACATCTTTGTCCTGTGGATCAGCTGGTGGGTTTAAACCCCAACCTTTGGTTAGCAGCTGAATGCTTTAACCACTGTTCCACCAGAGTTCCTCATTATTTTTATTAAAGGATTGATAGGAGCCAGGATCTCTGGTGGCATAGTGCCTAAGGCATTTGCTAACCAGAAGGCTGGTGGTTCAAACCCACCAGTCACTCCTTGGAAGGAAGATTGGGCAACCTACTTCCATAGAGATACTGCCTCGAAAACCCAAGGAGGGGTCACTATGAGTCCAATATACTCTATGGCAGTTTGGTTTTTGGTTTATACTTACTAAGACCTCTGGTGGCACAATGGTTAAGGCATTCAGCTGCTACCCAAAAGGCTGGCAGTTCAAATCCACCAGCTGCTCTGCATAAGAAAGGCAGAGGTAGTCTTCTTTCATAAAGCTTTACCACCTTGGAAATCCTATAGAGCAGTTCTACTCTGTCCCACTGGTTTACAATGAGTCAGAACTGACTTAACAGCAATAGAGTTTAAGTACTGCTAAGGTACCTAGGAAATGAGTTCTAGTAACACTGTGCCTAAGACATTTGACTGCTAACCAGAAGCTTGGTGGTTCAAACCCACCAGGAACTCCATGGAAGGAAGATTGGGTGATCTATTTCCATGAAGATTTACCACCTTGGAAACCCAGTGAAGGTCACTGTGAGTCAGAATCCCCTCGATGGCAGTGAGTTTGGTTTTTTTGTTTTTCCCCCTGGAAGGTACCTAGGCACAAGGGTTAAAGTGCTCAGCTGCTAACCAAAAGGTTGGCAGTTTAAGCCCACCAGAGAAAGATGAGGCAATCTACTTCTGTAAAGATTTACAGCCTTGGAAACTCTGTGGAGCAGTTCTACTCTGGTCTATAGGTCCCGAAGTGTCACAACAGTTTGGACTCCACTAGCAAACTTAAGATTGGCAGTTTGAACGCACTTGATGCTGCGGAAGAAAGCCCTGGCAATTTGCTTCAATAACGATTACAGCTAAGAAAACCCTATGGAGCAGTTCTACTCTGTAACACATGGAGTTGCTCTGAGTTGGAATTGATTCTACTAACCACCATCACCATGGCAGGAGCACATCATTCTGCACCAAGGGCTATCGAAGGTTAAAAGTATGAAACCTATGTTGTTCTCTTCCCTCAGTAACAAATGAAACAACCACACAAAGAACAGTAGAGAACAATATGAGACAGTATGTAATTTTAAATGCAGGGAATAATAATGATGGTTGCTACAATAGTTTAGAAAATATGGGTGATCACTGCCAAAATGATCAAGGAGAAATTTTCATAGGGACCACAATTGCCTTTCTAAACTTAAAAAAAAAAAAAAAAAAAAACACCTCACTGTCGTCAAGTCAGTTCTGACTCATAGCGACTCCTCCTTGGGTTTCTGAGGCGTTTTTACACTTAGAAAAATAATCCAGTTCGATTCCACATTGTAAAACTAGAAAAAGACAGTGGCCTAAGATTACTTAACAAGCTAATAGTAATTGTATATATGGAGCATTTTCTATGTGTCAGGCATTATTCTAAGAATTTTACATGTATTGTCTTACTATTTTCCATAACAGGTACTAATTTTATCCCCATTTTACAGATGAGAAAACTGAGGTAGAATGGTTCATTAACTTGTTTAAAGTTATTTACACTGTAAGTGGCAAAGCCAAGATTCTAATCCAGGCAGTCTGCCTTCAAAACCTCATGCTCTTCATAACCACTATGAACTATCCCTCTTGTTAGTGACAAAGCAAGATCGAGAACTCAGTGCATTTTCCACTATGCCATCTCACTTCCCTTCCTCAAACAGTAATTTAAAAGACAGGATGCAAATGGTATAGCTCAGCAATAACTATCAGCAATAACATTCAAAATTACTGACTAGTAAGTCTGGACTTCTTAAAAATTTGAGTTCCAGTCCAGTTAGTCTGGACTTTTTAAGGATCTGAGTCCTATTCCATATGTTTCTCCCATTCCCATTTCTCCTATTCTATCAAATCCATATATATTGTGGTCCTGATCATAATGGTCAGTAATAGTAGCCAGGCACCATCTAATTCTTCTGGTCCCAGGGTAGATGAGGCCGTGGTTGGTGACTATTAGTTTGTAGAGGAGCTCTGGTAGCGTAGTGCCTAAGGCACTGGACTGCTAACCAGAAGGCTGGCAGTTCAAACCCACCAGCCACTCCTCAGAAGGAAGGTTGGGCAATCTACTTCCGTAGTGA
>NW_006921628.1:6009663-6010281 GCF_000298275.1 Orycteropus afer afer
CTCAAAACATAATCATCTGATCCTGTCATGGGAACAACCACACCACAACAGCTCAAACCACACAGAATTGTGGTCCAGCCAAGTTGACACACAACTCCAACTATCACACTATGAGTCAGGTCTGATTTGATGACACATAACAACATCAACAACAACATTAGTTTGTAGACTAATTTCTTCTCTAAGTCTTTGTTTTCCTTCTTTCTCTTTTATTCTAGACAAGCAGAGGCCAATAATAGTATAGTAGATGACTTCTCACAAGCTTTTAAGACCTCAGACACTATTAACCATATTTAGGATATAGTACATACACTTTATGAACATTACGCCAATTAACTGAGTTGTCCCACAATCCTATGATCCTTAGTCTTTGTGGTAGTTGTGTGTCAACTTGGCTGGGCCTGGTTTTGAATGGCTGGGCAGCTGTATGTAGTTATTCCCCAAAATGAGACTGGTAATCAACTCCATAGTGGTATCTACTATGAGCAACTGAGTAGCTGGTTTGGGGATATGTTCTGCTTCCAGTGTATAAGAAGCATCATTGATGGTAAAACTGGATATCCATTTGCAGAAAAATGAAACAAGATCTGTACCTCACACCATGCACAAAAACTAACT
>NW_006921628.1:6010506-6026667 GCF_000298275.1 Orycteropus afer afer
GCCCAACCTTCCTTCCGAGGAGTGGCTGGTGGGTTTGAACCGCTAGCCTTCTGGTTAGCAGTCAAGTGCCTTAGGCACTATGCTACCAGAGCTCCCAGGGGTAAATTTAGGGGCCCTAATATATGCCATAAATTGACTATCAATCATAACCGAAAATGCACAAACAGCAGAAGATAAACTAGATGAATGGCACCTTCTAAAAATTAAAGTTTTATGTGCTTCCAAAGACTTCTCCAAAAGAATCAAAAGAGAACCTACAGACTGGCAAAAAATATTCAGCAATGACATATCTGACAAGGGACTTATCTCTAGAATTTATAGAAAACTCCAACACCTCAACCAAAAAAAAAGACAAATCATCAATTAAAAAATGGGCAGAAGACACGAATAGACACTTGACCAAAGAAGATGTTCAAGTGGCCAACAAACACATGAAAAAATGTTCATGATCATCAGCCATTAGAGAGATGCAAATCAAAACAACGAGATACCATCTTGCCCCAGCACCAGTAGCAAAGTTCAACAAGACAGAAAATAACAAATGCTTGCAAGGATGTGGAGAGGATGTGGAAAGATCAGGACTCTCATACACTGCTGGTGGGACTGTCAAATGATACAACCATTGTGGAAAGCAGTATGGTGATTTCTTAAAAATTTGATATTAGAAATATCATTTGACCCCGCAATTCCATTACTAGGTATATATCCTAAAGAAGTGAGAGCTGGGACAAGAACAGATATATGTATACCCATGTTCATCGCAGCACTATTTACAATAGCAAAAAGATGGAAACAGTGTAGGTGCCCATCAACAGAAGAATGGATAACCAAACTATGGCACATACACACAATGGAATACTACAGAACCCTAAAGAATAACGTAGAACCTGAAAAACACTGCAAAACGTGGATAAACTTGGAGAACATTATGCTGACTGAAATAAATCAATCACAGAAGGACAAATATTGCATTAATCCGTTATTGTAAAAAGTCAAGAAAAGGTTTATATATGGAAGGAAATTTTCTTTCCTGGTTACCAGGGGTGGGAGAGGGAGGGAGGGAACACTGCTAGATAGGTAGAGACAAGTATTGATTTGGGTGAAGGGAAGGGCAATGTACCAAATATAAGTGATCAATACAGTGGCACTGAGGAAGAGGAATATGTAGAGGGGTCCATGGGAAGTACAGACAGCAAAGATGAACCCTTTTGGACATATGGTACTGTGTTGTCAGTGATGACAAACACTGATCTATAGGTGGAAATATGGGTAGACAGGATGACCAATTAGTTATGTCTATGCAAGTTGACTCGACGGCACATAACAACAACAACAACAACAACATGCAAGGGGAAGTGTGCCCATGTATAGGGTTGGCAGACAATGCTTCTACAAGTGTATGTGTATGTTCTGTAAGAATTTCCAGGTATATAGAAGAGCTGATAAGGGACAAGGTTGTAGTCACTTCTTGGACACAGCCAGCTACCCAGAGGGAGCAAGTAGTTGGACTTGTGGGCTCAGGACCATGGTTGCTAGGGACATCAAGCTCAATTGGCATAACATACTACACAAAAACATTGTTCCACATGCTACTTTGGGAAGTAGCAACTGGGATCTTAATAGCTTGCAAGCTGCTATCTAGAAGCAACAATGGGTCTCTCCTCGTCCAGAGCAAAGAAGAATGAAGAAAACCAAAGATGCATGGAAACAATTAGTCCAAGTGACTGGTACACCATGAGATCTTCAGCTATACAACTATGAGACCAGAAGAACTAGATGGTACTCAGCTACCACTGTCAACCACTCGAAGGGGGATCTATGTAGGAGATCCTGGATAGATTGGGAGAACAATGTGGAACAGAACTTAAAATCATTAAAAAAAAAAAAAAAAATAGGGACCTAGTTTGCTGGTCTGATAGAGCCTGGTGGTACCCTTGAGATTATGGCCCCTAGCTGCTCTTCAGGTCTGGAATTGAACCCACTCCTGTGGGTTCCAGCTGAACAAAAAACAGGCATATGAGCTGAATATTTATATTAGGTAGACACACTTCTTGGAGAGATCAATCATGGGAGAATAGAAGGACTGTGTATGCACAGAGAGACAGCTTGGGGGGCAGGAGTGCAAGGGAGGGAAGGACACAGGGAGGAGGTGGCTATGGGCAGGAAATGGGAGGACAGCTGTTGTATTGTGGGAGATTGCAGTCAATGTCATGAGACAAAGTATGTGAACTGCTGTATGGAAGATGAATAAACTTCCATAAACTTTCACCCAAATCACGATAAAATTGGGGAAAAAAAAGAAAAAAAGCAGCATTGAGAAAGGTCTCTACAGCTTTTCAGCACACTTGGACCCTGAATGGAGCTGAGTCTTCATTCAGCAGCCTGCCATGCCCTGCCGATCTTGGGACCTTTTCTGGACTTGAACTAGAGGCCTGCCATGTTGTTTCATAATCTTGGGACTGTGCCATTTTGCTTGTTGACCTTGAGTTTGCCAGCCTCAGCAGCAAGCAGCTGCCTGAGTTAAGAAAAGCCTCCAGCTTCAATGGGCTGGGAGCAAGAGGCAGAAGCCCAAGGTCCAGGGGCTTTCACCCAGCCCCTAGAGCTTAATGCTTTGAACTTGGACTTCTAGCCTCCTAAACTGTAAGACAATAAATCCTTGTTTTTTAAAGCCACCCATTTGTGGTATTTTTTGTTAGAGGGGCACTAGAAAACCAAAAATAGCCTTCCAACCCAGTAAACCAACCTTGTGAGGTGTTTGGTTATGTCTAAGAAGAATACTTAACTGTGTTCCCTATATGGTTTATTATATGTATGGTAGACACATATGCCCACATATACCTATATGTACATACACCTATAAATAAATCTATGTACACGTATATACTCACAGTCATACCCATACACATATAAACCATTATACATATTTGATAAGCACACTTTTCTTTTTTTTATTGTTGTCAGCACTGTTACAACTTATTTGTCATGTCCTTTACCAAAAACATCCTTTTCTCTTGTGCACTTCTTAGTGACATCACTCTCCTTGGTCAAGCTGTGTGCATTTTACCCACATTCAATGATAATTTTCCCATCACCAAATAACAATTGTCTACTCTCTTCTCCTCCCCAACCCATACCTGGTAAAAACCAAATACCATTGATCTTTGTATGTATATCTATTCATGCCTTCTTATAAAAGTGCAATCATGCAATATTTGTCCTTTTGCAATCAACTTATTTCACTCAGCATAATGTCTTCAGATTCATCCATATTATGTTTTGAGGACTCATCATAATTTTTTTTTGGCTGAGTAGTATTCCATTATATATATATAGCTTATTTTGTTTATCCATTCATCCACTGATGGGCATTTATGTTGTTTCCATTTTTGTAGTGAATAATGCTACAATGAACATAGGTATGCATATGTCTGTCTGTGTCTCTCTTATTAAATCACTAGCTTATCTACCTTCGAGTGGTAATGCTGAATCATGAAGTATTTCTATTTCTAGCTTTTTGAAGAAGCTTCTTACCATTTTCCACAGCAGTTGTAACTTTTATGACATTTCCACTGAAAGGCAGAAAAAGGGAAAGACAATTAAAATCAATTAACTAAACAACCACTAATAGATCCAATTCATAGACTTTTAGGCATCTTAGTGATTGATTATCTCAATATATTTATTTTATGAATGAAGACAATGTTACAAGGTGACAACTCCATTGCCCATGCAGATGCATTAAAAAAAGGAAAACTATTATTCCTCTGATTAATAATAGGCTTGAGATAAAATAATAATTCTACTCCCATGGAGTCATCTTCTTTTCCTAGAGAGCTTATCTTGCTATTCACTGAGTGAAAAGTTCTTGGGTGTGTGCTAGGGAGGTTTATCCTGGGTAACAAAAAAAGTGCTCAGTTACTAACGGAAAGGTTGGTAGTTCAAATCCGCTCAGAGATGCCTTGGAAGAAAGGCCTGTCACTCTACTTCCAAAAGATCACAACATTGAAAAACAATGAAAGATCATGACATTGAAAACCCTATAGAGTAGCAATGCCACTACTAGGTGTGTATCCTACAGAAATAAGAGCCATAACATGAACAGATATATGCACACCCATGTTCACTGCAGTACTACTCACAATAGCAAAAAGACGGAAACAACCTAAATACCCATCAGCAGAGGAATGGATCAACAAACTATGGTACATACACACAACAGAATACTGTGCAACATTAAAGAACAATGATAATCTGTGAAACATCTCATAACATGCAAGACCTTAGAGGCCACTATGCTGAGTGAAATTAGTCAATCACAAAAAGACAAATATTGTATGAGACCACTATTATAAAAAATCAAGAAAAGGGTTTCACACACACACACACAAAGAAATATTCTTTGATAATTACCAGAAGTGGGTGGGGAAGGGAGGGTAAACCACTAACTAGAGGATAGACACATATTAACTTAGGTGAAGGGGTGGGGGAAAACTGTACCCTATGGAGTCTAGTTCTACTCTTTAACACACGACCTAATCTTCAACATACTTGATGTGATAGCCACTGGTTTGCTTATTTGTTTTGGTAGTTTGGCAAGAAACTGGGTTGAATTTGATTCATTGTTGCTATCTAGAAGGAACCCTGTTGGCACACTAGTTAAGTGCTTGGTTGCTAATCTAAAAGTCAGCAGTTCAAATCTACCAGTAACTCTGCAGGAGAAAAAGCCCTGGAGATCTGCTACTGTAAAGATTTCAGCCTAGGCTGTATGGAAAGTGAATTTGTTCTGTAAACTTTCACCCAAATCACAATTTCTAAATTATATATAATTTTTCTTTAGAAATTGTGATTTGGGTGAAAGTTTACAGAGCAAATTCACTTTCCATACAGCAACAGTTCACATACACTTTGTCTTATGACATTGACTACAATTTACCCCAATGCAACAGCTCTCCTCCCACTTCCTCCTGACAGTTACCTCTTCTCTGTGTCCATCCCTCCATGCACTCCTGCCCCCTGAACTGTCTCCCTGTGCATAAACAGCCCTTCTTTCTTCCGTGATTGTTCTCTCCAAGGAGTGTACCTACATAGTGTAAATGTTCACCTCATATGCCTGTCTTTTGTTTGGCTGGAAGCCACAAGTGTGGGTTCAATTCCAGACTTGAAGGGCAGCTAGGGGCCACAGTCTCAGGGCTTCCATGAGGCTTTATCAGACCAGCAAACTTGGTCCCCCCCCCCTTTTTTTTTAATGATTTTGAGTTTTGTTCCACATTGTTCTCCCACTCTATCCAGGATCTCCTACATAGATCCCCCTCCAAGTGGTTGCCAGTGGTAGCCGGGCATCATCTAGTTCTTCTGGTCTCATAGTTGTATAGGCTGAGGATTGCATGGTTTACCAGTTGCTTGGACTAATTGCTTCCATGCGTCTTTGGTTTTCTTCATTCTTCTTCGCTCTGGATGAGGAAACACCCATAGTTGCATCTAGATGGCTGTTTGCAAGCTTTTAAGATCCCAGTCGCTACTTGCCAAAGTAGGAGGTGGAACAATGTTTTGTATAGTATGTTATGCCAATTGAGCTTGATGTCCCCTGTGACTATGGTCCCGAGCCCACAGGTTCAACTACATTGTCCCTCTGGGTAGCTGTCTGTGACCAAGAAGTGACTACAACCTGTCCCTTGTCAGCTCTACTATACACCTGGGAATTCTTGCAGAACATACCAGTACACTTGTACAATCACTATCTGCCAACCCTATATGTGGTCTTGTATACACTCCCCACTGCATAGACATCCCTTATAGTTCAGCCTGTCCACCCATCTATCCACCCATATGCCCCTGTTTGCCTCCACTGACAATGCAGTACTGTATGTGCAAAAGGGTTCATCTTTGTTGTCTGCACCTCCCATGTACCTCTCTCTGTCTTCCTCTCCCTAAATGCCACCATGTTGATCACTCACATTTGGTATATTGCCCTTCTCTTCACTCAAATACCAAATCCCAATAAAATTATTTTTAAAATTAAAGATTTCAGCCTAGGAAACCCTATGAGTTAATTCTAGTCTGACCTACAGGGTCATTACGAGTCAGAATCAACTCAACAGCATATAACAACAACATCTGGAAGGAAAGACTTTCATACAACAGGAAGGAGAAGCAACAAAAAAAATCCTCAATTCAAAATGAGAGTGTAGCTAGTGATAAGCAACGATGCAACTGTCCTTTCAACTACACAGCTGACTCACATAACCACAAACCTCAAATAAACTCTGTGGAGTCAAGAGCTTTTACTAAGTTTTCAGTTTTTGTTTTATTTCTGGGTCAAACCCTCCTACGAGTTCTGCTACATGCAATGCCAAGAATGAATCTCATAGCCATAATTTAAATGAAAGAAATCAGGCACAAAAGAGTATATTGCCTGATTCCATTTATATAAGGTTCAATGACAGATAAAAATTTTTTTAAGGTAATAAAAGTCAGAATAGTGGTTCCTTTTAAAAGGTATCAACTCAAAAGGACACAAAATTAATTTTCTGGGATGATGAAAATGTTCTATATCTTGCTTTTGGTAGTAGTTACACAGGTATATACATACCTAAATATTTATCAAACTGTGTGTTTAAGATTTGTGCATTTCATTGTGTTATTCTTCAGTTAAAGAAACAAAATTATCCTGCAGGTTCTCATTATTCAAGTGATAAAGATAACAATTCTTCATGTGGCCCATAGAACCCTGCTGATTCTGACTATTGACTATCTCCTCTTCCCTTCACTCCTCCTGGTACATCCTGACCTTGGCTTTTTCTCAGTCTGGCCCACTTGCCAAGCCCCCTGACCACATGGTCAACCTAGCACATGCTGTTTCCCCAGTGTAGTGTGCTCTTCTTGTCCATGCCACTGCCTTCCCTCGTTAGCTCTCGCACTTCCTTTGCCTTAAACTTCACTTCCTTGGGGAAGCTTCTTTAATCAACCCTGTTCCTATTCAAGGTCAGATTCCTTGTTTGAAGCTCTCCAAGGTATTGTTTCTTTCACTCAGGCCATTTACTGCCCACTTCCCTCAATGTGGAATTACTCCCTCATTTGTAGATTTAACTACATCTGTCTCTCCCACTAAGGGACTCTGGTGGCATAGTGGGTAAGGCATTTGGCTGCTACCCAGGTAAGCAGTTCAAACCCACCAGCTGCTCCACAGGAAGAACATGAGACTGTAAAGATTTACAGCGTTGGAAACCTAAGGTGGGTTACTGTGAGTTGGAATCAACTCAATGGCAGTAGGTTTGATTTTGGGTCTCTCCCACTAGACCCTCTGCTTCACTCCATGGGTGAAAGGGAAATTTCTGGGTTTGCTCACTACTGTATTCCCAGGGCCTAGCACAGTGCCTGGAACATAATAGGTGTTTACTAAAAATTTTGACTACTGAGGACAAATAGAGTGGTTATTTAGTATTCTCTGGTAGCAAAAATCACTGACATCTCATATAACCTGATTTGGTACACTCTATTAAGTGTTTAGTAGCCTAGGTGGTTCAACAGTTAAGTGCTTAGTTCGTAACCAAACGTTGGGAGTTCAAATATATTCAGTGGCTCTGCATGAGAAAGAACTGGCAATCTGCTCCCATAAAGTTTACAGCCTAGAAAACTCTATGGGACAGTTCTACTCTGTTGCATGGGGTTGCTATGAGTCAAAATCAACTGAAAGGCATCAAACAACAAAGTATGTATTTACTGGTATATCTCACTTTAAGCAAACCTGATCCACTATATGGAAATCTAATATATCCAAAACATAAGTTAAGGTCCAACTATCCAAATCAAACTCCAATGCCACTGAGTCAATTCCTGCTCATAATGACCCTCCAGGATACAGTAGACTGCCCCACAGGATTCCCAAGGCTGTAAGTCATTACGGAAGCAGACTGCCTCATTTTTCTCTCATAGAATGGCTTGTGGGTTTGAACCACCAACCTTGTGGTTAGCAGTCAAATGCCTTACACATTACACCACCAGAGCTCCTTTGTAGCTATCAAAAAAAAAAAACAAAAAACAGCAAAGCCACTGCCATTAAGTTGATTCCAACTCATGGTGACCCTCATTGAGGTTTTGAGGTGATAAATCTTTACGGAAGTAGATTGCCCCGTCTTCCTTCACACCTTCTGGTTAGCAGTCAAATACCTTAGGTACTGCACAACCAGAACTCCTTTGTAGCTATTCAAAAAACCAAAAAAACTATTGCCTTTGAGTCAATTCCAACTCATAGTGACCCCCTTTGGATTTCCAAGGCAGTTAAAATCTCTATTGAAGTAGATTACCCAATCTTCCTTCCCTTCTGGTTAGCAGTCAAATGCCTTAGACACTATGCCACCAGAGCTCCTTTGTAGCTATTCAAAAACAAAAACAAAAAACCAAACTCATTGTCATCGAGTCATTTTCAACTCATAGCAACCAATCCCTTTGGGTTTCCGAGGTAGTAAATCTTTATAGAAGTAGATTGCCCAGATGTCCTTCCAAGGAGCAGCTGATGGGTTTGAACTGCCAGCCTTCTAGTTAGCAGTCAAATGCCTTAGGCACTGTGCTACGAGAGCTCCTTCTGTAGCTATTCAAGTGCCCTTTAAATAATATATCAAAATTTAAAGTGCCTTTTATTGCAGTTGAGGAGACAGATGAAATGTGTTTGTATTTCAAGAATTGCTGAAATCAAAAGGATTTAACAATCAGGAGTGATTGCTGTTTTATGTCAGCTGGCTGTACCAGTACAGAACTACTTACAAGGTCATTTATACCATTGCCATTTTTACCTAAAGAAAGACTCAGGTTTATATTAACTTCATATTGCAGTTAGTGGAGTTCTCAAAATAAGAAGGAGGCTGGTGAGTTACACAAAGAGATTTTTTTTTCCTCGTTGCTCAAGAGGAAGTGGTACACTGCAAAAATGTAAACAGTTATTATGTGAGAATGGTGGAATTGTGTAAATTTATGTTTTCATATTAAAAGTGTCTGATTTTATGTCGTTATCATAAAGGAGGGCAAAAGAAAATTTTATGACATCTAAAAATTGCTGAATTGGCAAACGTTTTATTATATATATTTTTACCAGAAAAAAAAAAAAAAGAAAGTTGTATGAAACGTCATGTTTTCAGGAAACTAATACATCTCACCTATCAATTTGGCAAGGCATTTGTTTGTTTATGTATTCATTTGCAGAGACTCCTTAGCCTCTGGAACCAGGTTGGCTATAATCTTCAGGGAAGCTGCTTGCCCAGCCAGGAGCTTCCACAGTACCCTAACTGTGTTTGAACAGGCAACCTTTGGGTTACCAAGCAATTACAGACCATCTGGGGCACCCACTACATAATAAATGAATAAATTGGAGGAAAGGAGTAATAACACAGAAAAAAGATTTGAATAATGCCTTAAAAAAACCATGGCTGTAGAGTTGATTCTGACTCAAAGTGACTCTATAGGACAGGATTGAACAGTCCCATAGGGTTTCCAAGGACATAAATCTTTACAGAAGCAGACTGCCTCATCTTTCTTCCGCAGAGTGGCTGGTGGGTTTGAACTGCTGATCTTTTAGTTAGCAGGCAAGCACTTAGTCACTATGCCACCAGGACTCTTTTATTAGTGTCTAACAGCTTACCAAATGTTTAATTTCATTCTCTCAGAAATATTTATTGGGACATTACCTGCTACCAGGCACCAGGCAGAGCTCCTGGGGATACAGATAAACAAAGCTGATCCTGCCCTGACTCTGTTTTATAGTCAGGTGGTTCCATACCCAAGAGTTTATTGAATCTTCAAACGAGTTGCCAGAGAAACATTGTCACATTGGCACTTTTGGTTAATTGCCTTACTCAAGGAAACACCATAAATAAGTGATGAAGCTGAAACTCAAATTTGCATCTTCAAACTCTAATTTCTGGCTCCTGGAGGATCAAAGCAGAATTGACGCCTTTGAATTATGGTGTTAGCAAAAAATATTGAACACACCATGAACTGACAGCAGAATGAACAAATCTGTTTTGGAAGAAGTACGCCCAGAATGCTCCTCAGAAGTGAGGATGGTGAGACTTTGTATTAGGTACTTTGGACATGTTATCAGGAGGGACAGTCCCTGGAGAAGGACATCACACTTGGTAAAGCAGAGGGCCAGTGAAAACGAGGAAGACCCTCAAGGAGATGGACTGACACAGTGCTGCAGCAGTGGGCTCAAACAAAGCAATGATTATGAGGATGGTGCAGGATCAGGCAGTGTTTTGTTCTGTTGTACGTACGTCTCTGTGAGTTGGAACCATCTTGATGGCATCAAACAACAATTACACCAAATTCTACTCATTTGAAGGCTTCTGGGAAATTTAGATTGTTAATCAAGGCTCTCAAGAGAAATAAGGAAAAATTATGAAGTTAGACAACTATGTTTTTCAATTACTCTACTATGTATCATTTCTCGTTACTTGTTTTGTCCTTTTATTCTCCTGAGTGAATAGGAAAATTACCACAAACTCCCTTAAAGACCAAAGTTTCTCTGTGTTTATTTTTTTTTTCTAATGGTTCCTACAGATGAATTTTGAACACACAGAAGTCAGTCAGTCATTGTTTCTTTGACTGATAGCAATCGAATTGAGAGCCTGCTTCCCTTTTATCATTACATGATTCAGGTTATTGCTTTCTTACTGGGTGCTTGATAGTACCAGAAGGGTACTCAGACTTCCAGGGAAACTCCAACTTTGCACATTTTTTCCCCAACTAGCTCTGGTAGCATAGTGCCTAAGGCACTTGACTGCTAACCAGAAGGCTGGCGGTTCAAACCCACCAGCCACTCCTCGTAAGGAAGATGGGGCAATCTACTTCTGTAGTGATACTACCTCAGAAACCCAAGGAGGGGTCACTATGAGTCGGGTCCGACTCGACGGTACATAACAACAGCAGCAAAAATCCAACAATAAAAAATATATTTTAAGTGACCTTTGCTACACAGTAAATGCTATAAAATACTGACTTCAACAGAACATTGGCAAATGTCTGTCAATGGAAGAATGGATAAACAAATCATGGCATACCCATATAATGGAATAGTATTTGGTTATAAAAAGGAATGAAGTACTGACGCATGCTACAACATGGATGAAATTTGAAAATATTATACTAAGTAGAAGAAGCCAATCACAAAAGACCACATATTGTATTATTCCATTTATACGAAATGTCCAGAATAGGTAAGTCTATAGAGACAGAAAGTAAGTTGGTAGTTGCCGAGGGCTGGGGGGGGGGGGGGGGGGCGCGGTGGTTGGAGGTATATAGATAAAGTATACATGTTTTCTTTTTAGGATAATAAAAATATTCTAAATTTGACTGTAGTGATGGATATTCTGAATATACTAAAATCTGTGGGATTATATATATACTTTAAATGGGTAAAATGTATGATACATGAACTATATCTCAATAAAACTATTTTTACTAAAGGAAATTGGCTAATGTTCCACTAATAACTTGGGGAAAATACTTTTTCAGATATATGATGCAGGAAGGGATTCAGTTTGGAACTGGTATTTACATTTGTGTTGACTGCATGGAAATAGTTTTCTTCCGAAAGAAAAAAAAGAAAGAAAGGAGAAGAGAAAACAACACTAGTATCTACCAATACAGCAGCAGCATAAAGTGGTTATTCCCGATGAGATGCAGCCTAGGTCAATTCAGGCATCTACACCCTATAAATGTTGATATTCTACTAGTACAATATGGGAATATGTGTAATAAAAGTGCTAGCTGTGTCTTTTCTTGATTTTATTCTTTATAGATTATTATTAAAATTAATCACTAGCAGCTCTTTCTGAACAAGAACACTGAACTTAAGGCCCAATGGCTTAAGAATAAAAAATATTCCCCATTCTTCTCCAAGAAAAATTCCATTTCAAATCTTCAAAATGAAAAGTTAGATTATTGTTCAGCTTTAAATAACTTATTTCAAATGTTCCTTCCGTAATATTTTCATGAAAAAAAAAAAAAAAACCACATGACTTTCCCAATTATTTTTTTTCACACTTAATATAAAATATCCCTGGTTGAAAGAACTTTACAAAAAAAAAAAAAAAAAAATCTTTACCAAAAATATGATCTAGCGTTTTAGGACCCCAGTGGCTCTGAAAAGATTGGCAACTAATTATTTTAAGATTTCTTCTAAGAAGTCTTTGGGGAACCAGCCAAGTTTAAATAGTGTAATTGGTAGATCTATGGTTCCAATGTACATAAATTATAGAAACAAAACATGAGACATTTATCTAATTGAAGAAAATATGGTATTCAGTTACTTATCTAGGGGAATTCTACTTGTGGTTTGTGCCATTTGGTGATTAATCCATTCTCTAGAGAATCTAAGTGAATTTCTCTGGGGACAATGTAGGTGGTAATAATGCTCAAAAAAAAAAATCTGTTTTGCTTTATTTAGCAACAACTCAAAAATATATTAAATATAAAATATCTATCCTATGCATTCCTTCAATAAAAATAGTATAAAATAATGTAACTTCAAAATTCCTTCGGAAGATATGCTCTTTTTCTTTCTTTAAATGCTAAAAAGAACTTATTCTCCTAATTAATCTGCTATCACAGGTCCTGTGACTTTTAGTTGAGTTTCTATTTCCTATAAGCACTGTAAGATATTTAATGGTGTCCAATTTGTTTCAAATATTTTTTATACTAAATAAGAATGAACATACTATTTCCACAGACAGATCTTAGATTCTTTCAGACTTGCACACATGATAATTTATCCCAAATATTTTTAGCTTCAGTAGTTATTCAAGCAAAATTCTATATTGCTATAAGACTGTCTGCCTATGGCACTTGACTGCTAACCAGAAGGCTGGCAGTTCAAACCCACCAGTCACTCCTCGGAAGGAAGATGGGGCAATCTACTTCCATAGTGATACTACCTCAGAAACCCAAGGAGGCGTTGCTATGAGTCGGGTCTGATTCGACGGCACATAACAACAACAACATAAGAATGTCCGTATATATAATAGAGCTAACAAGGGGCAACGTTATGATAACTTCTTAGCTACAGCCAACCACCCTGAGGGAGTGAGCAAACCTGTGGGCTTGAGACCATGGTTGCTGGGGACATCAAGCTCTATTGGTATAACACACTGCAGAAAAACACTGTTCTACCTCTACTTTGGGGAGTAGTGACTAGGGTCTTTAAAGCTGGCAATTGGCCAGCCATCTAGATGCAACAATGGGTCTCTCCTCATCCAGAACAAAGAAGAATGAAGGAAACCAAACATGCATGGAAACAATTACTCCAAGGGACTAGGAGACCATGTGATCTTCAGCCTATATGACCATGAGACCAGAAGAACTAGATGGTACCCAGTCACCAATGTCAACCACTCAGAGGGGGATTGGTGCAGGAGATCCTGGATAGAGTGGGAGAATAATGTGGAACAAAACTCAAAAAAAAAAAAAAAAAAAAAAAAAAAAGTTTCCCTTGTCTGATAAAGCCTGGTGAAACCCCTGAGAGTATGGCCCCTAGTTATCCTTCAGGTCTGGAATTGAACTCACTCCCATGGCTTCCAGCCAAACAATAGACAGGTATATAGGGTGAACAATTACATCGGGTAGATACACTTCTTAGAACTATCAATTATAAGAGAACAGAAGGACAGTATTTGCAGAGGGAGATAGTACAGGGGGCAGGAATGCATAGGAAAGAAAGACACAGGGAAGAGGTAACCACAGGGAGGAAGTGGGAAGAGAACTGTTATAGTGTAGGGAATTGCTGTCAATGTCACGAAACAAAATGTGTATGAACTGCTGTGTGGAAAAGAATTTGCTTTGTGAACTTTCACCCAAATCACAATTTTTTTTTTTTTTAATTATTCAAGCAAAATTCCACTTTCTTATTTCCTACCTAAATGAGTTGATTCATGTACTTTGGACACATCATCAGGAGGGACTGATCACTGAGAAAGACATCATGTTTGTAAAGTGGAAGACCAGTGAAGCTGAAGGAAACCCTCAATGAGATAAACTGACAAATGGCTACAACAACGGACTCAAACATACCAATGATTATGGGATCAGGCAAGTTTCTTTCATTAGACGTTGGACTGACAGCAACTAACAACAACCCTTCCCACCTGGAGGGGTGTGAAGTGGAGTCAAATGGCAAGTTTTATGTTTTTCTAAAAACACATGATAGCATAAAAGTTGCTCTCAATGCCTCAAGTATTTTTGACCACAGTTTGTCTACTAAAAACAACAAACAAAACCAGTGACTATCAAGACAATTCTGACTCATAACAACCCTGTGTATGTGCTCCATAGGCTTTTCAATGGCTGTGACCTTTTCAGAAGTAGATCATCAGCCCCTTCCTTAGAGCACCTCTAGCTGTATTTGAACCACCAACATTTCAGTTAGCAGCTCAGTGCTACTAATTGACAAGAAGGAACAAATCTGTATTGGAGGAAGTACAGCCAGAATGCTCCTTTGAAGCAAGAATGGCCAGACTTCCTTTTTCATACTTCAGTCATGTTGTCACAAGGGACCAGTCCCTGGAGAAAAATATCATGCTTGGTGAGGTAGATGTCAGTGAAAAAAGAAGATCCTCAACAAGATGGATTGATGCAGTGGCTGCAGCAGCGGGCTCAACGATGGCAACGACTATGAGGATGGCGCAGAGCTGGACAGTGTTCTGTTCTGTTGTGCACAGGGTCAGTCTGAGTCAAAACCACCTTAATGGCAACTATCAACAACAGCTTGAGTGCTTAATCATTTGCTTCACCCAGGTGCTCCTGTCTAGGACAACCTAGAAAACCCATAAAAGATAATGCCCATGCCCTCAGTCTGAGACAATGATCATTTGGAATTCATGATACTGATGTTGTTGTTAGGTGCTGACTTACTAGTACCATTTACTAAACTCATTCAAATATTTTACAGTTAGTTACCAAACAAGTTGTCTTTGCCAGAAAGTACATTTGATGCAGGGGATAAAACTCAGAAAGGCATAGTCAAGCAATGAAGACAGCTACTAAGACCATCTTGTTGAGCCTCCTGGAGGTTTGAATGCCAGAGATGAGGATGAAGTAAAACAGCAGAGAGTGTGAAAGGAATTCCAGATAGAGAGGACAGCAGGAACAAAGGAACAAAAAGAAACCAACGTGAAAAACAAGGTTTCTGCAGTGGCGAGCACAGTTGGCTGTGGCTCTGGAATATACTGTCAGGCAGAAAGTAGAGAGACAGGTGACACTGAATCACAGAGAACTTCATGTTCTATGTAAAGGGACTTGGAGGTATCAGTTTAAGACCTTTAGCCCTTCTCTTGCCTGCTGACTTGCTTATAGCTATCTCTGGTGGTCAGCAGAGTTCAAGGAAAGTGAGGTGAGGGCAGAGGCAAAGGTTATATAGCTACAGCTATGTATTGAACCCTATATAATTGTCTCATTTAATCTTCCTGAAGACCCTGTATGATGGGAATTAGCAGCTCCATTTTACAGATGAAAGAACAGGCTCATAGAGGTTAAGAGACTTGCACAAATTGACACAGCACCAAGAACCAGTCAGATGTGCATTTTAAATCATTCTGGCTCTTGCTTATGGAAGGTAGATATCAGGGATATAACACTGGAGGCTCCCATTCATGTGTCAGTTTGTTGTACGGTGGTGGCTTGAGTGTTGCTGTGATGCTGGAAGCTATGTTACTGGTATTTCAAATACCTGCAGGGTCACCTATAGTGGGCAGGTTTCAGGGGAGCTTCCAGACTAAGACAGAATAGGAAGAAGGATGAGGGCAGGTCCACTTCTTAAAAAAAACTGGCCACTGAAAACCTTATGAATAGCAGGGAAACAGTGTCTGATAGGGGCCAGAAGACAACTCCCTCAGGTTGGAAGGCACTCAGAATACAACTGGGGAATAGCTGCCTCCTTAAAGTAGAGTGGACCTTAATGACATGGATAGAGTAAAGAATTTGTAACCTTCATTTGCTGATATGATACGACTCAAAATGAGAACAGTTGCAAACATCCATTAATAATCAGAATGTGGAATGTATGGAGTATGAATCTAGGAAAATTTGAAGTTGTCAAAAATGATATAGAGGAGGAGGCGGGGCAAGATGGCGGACTAGGCAGAAGGATTGCACAGACCCTCTTCAACAAAGAAAAGG
>NW_006921628.1:6040669-6041750 GCF_000298275.1 Orycteropus afer afer
GGTGAATTAAATGGGGATGTGGTGGGAATCACCACCCCTGCATCCCTCAAGTTCTTGATGGTGGCAGTAATCTCTGAAACACAATCAATACCCATGCAAACAGCGGTCAAAAAAATCAGACATTTGCATTGGACAAATCTGCTGCTAAAGACCTCTTTAAAGTGTTTAAGAGCAAAGATGTCACTTTGAAGACTCAGGTGTGCCTGATCAAAGACATGGCATTTTCAATAGCCTCAGATGCATGTAAGAGCTGGACAATGAATAAAGAAGACTGCAGAAGAATGTATGCATTTAAATTGTGGTGTTGGTGAAGAATACTGAATGTACCATGAAGAACAAACAAATTTGTCTTAGAAGAAGTACACCCAGAATGCTCCTTAGAAGCAAGAATGGCCAGACTTCATCTCTCACACAATTGGTCATGTTGTCATAAGGGACCAGTCCCTGGAGAAGGATGTCATTTTTAGTAAAGTGGAGGGTCAAGAAAAAAGGGGAAGACCCTCAACAAGGTAGCTTGACACAGGGCCTGCAGTGATGGGCTCAAGCATGGCAACAATTATGAGGATGGTACAGGACTGGGCAGAGTTTCATTCTGTTGTACAGAGGATCACTATGAGTCAAAATTGACTTGATGGCACCTCACAACAACACTGGAGGCAAGAAGATCAGTTAAGAGACTATTGTAAGAGTCTAAGTAAAAGATGGTTTTGAGCTTTACCATCCGTGGTAAAGGTCAGCTGAGACACAAACCAAGGTTATATTTCACTGTGAGAGAATTTCAAAGGGACTAAGTAAAGGGATGGAAGAAATCAGTAATAGTAACTACAGGAAGTTATTCCTGTCCTCCTACACCATGCTCCTTTTCCAAATGTTTTAAGAATTTAGAGTTATGTGAAAGGACTAAGTAGTAATCCATAAAATGGCACTGCCACATATTTTGAAATAAATCAAAAAAGAATTTTTTTTTTTTTAAATCATCTTCAATTCAGGAGATCCAGCAAGATGGCAGACTAGGCAGAAAGACTGCACAGACCCTCTTCAACAAAGAAAAGGGAAACCAATTAACACAGACACAGAAGAT
>NW_006921628.1:6046210-6051456 GCF_000298275.1 Orycteropus afer afer
ACAAAGTATATGTGAACTGCTGTATGGAAAGTGAATTTGCTCTGTAAATCTTCACCCAAATCACAATAAAATAAATAAATAAATAAATAAATAAATCATCTTCAATTCAGACACAGAAGAGCTTACACTATGTCTTAATTATCTAGTGCTCCTGTCACCAAAATACCATTGGTGGGTGGCTTTAACAAACAGAAATTAATTTTCTTACAGTTAAGAGGCTAGAAGTCCAAATTTAGGGTGCTGGCTCTAAGGGAAGGCTCTCTCTCTCTGTCAGCTCTGAAGAAAGGTCCTTGTTTCTTTTCAGCTTCCTTCTTGGCAATCTTCAGGTAGCTTAGCATCTGTCTTAGTTATCTAGTGCTGCTACAACAAAAATACCACAAGTGGGTGGCTTTGAAAAACAGAAATTTATTCTCTTACAGTTTAGGAGACTAGAAGTCCAAATTCAGAAAAGGCTTTCTCTCTTTGTTCACTCATAGGTTAGAAGGAAGGTCCTTGTCTGCTTTCAGCATCTATGGGCTTCGCATTCCTTGGAGATCTCCCTGTATCTTGGTATCAATCTTCTCCTGGGTCTAGGAGCATCTCAGTACACAGTTCCTGGGTCCAAACTCCTAGTTCTTTTTTCTTGGTGGTAGTACATCCCTCTTTCTTTACTTGATTCTCTCTCTTTTTATGTCTTGTAAGATAAAATGTGATGTAGTCTGTACCCCAGGGAAGCTCCCCTTAAATTGGATTAAGGCTGTTATCTGAGGAAGGGCACTGCATCCTGCTCTAATCTGCTTACAAATGATTGGCTGACTGCAAGAGATCACATTATGCGGGATGATTGTCATTACATAACAGGCAAATTACATTATTACATAACTGTCAAACCACTTGAGAATCATGGCCCAGCCAAGTTGACACATATTTTTTGGGGACCCAATTCAATCCATGATAGTATCTATCTTTCTCCAACTCTCTTTGCCTAATCTACTCTTTTTGTATGTCAAAAAATATTGACTCAAATCACACCCTATGCTAATACTGCCTCATTAGCATAACAAGGAAAATACATTCCCAAACAGGTATGTTGTTGTTGTGTGCCGTAGAGTCGGACCTGATTCATAGCGACCCCTCCTTCGGTTTCCGAGGCAGTATCACTATGGAAGTAGATTGCCCAATCTTCCTTCTGAGGATTTACCACACACACAGACATATACTCACATTTTTAAAATTATGATTAGGGTGAAAGTTTACAGAGCAAATTGATTTTCCATTCAACAGTCCATACATATTCTGTTTTGTGATATTTACTGCAATTCTCACACTGTAACAGCATTCTTTCCACTTTCTCCCTACGCCCGTCCCTTCCCATAGTACTTCCTTTCCATCCCTCACCTTCCTAGCTCTCTCTAACCCTGGGCGAATTGTGTTCTCTTGATCTCATATGCTTAATTGTTGTAATGAGTGCATACTCTCCTGATATTACTGCTCACCTTATAGGTGTATCTATCATTTGGCTGCTAGTTGAGTCATGGGAGTTAAGTGCAGTTCCTAGCTTGAAGAGTGTCTCAGAGCTATCTTCTCGGTTGTTCCACCAGTCTGCATCAGACCAGTAGCCTGGTCTTTTTTTTTTGTTTTTATGATTTTGAGTTTTGGTCCACATTTCTCCCACTCTATCTGGGACTTCTTATTGTGATCCCTTTTGGAGTCATTAGCTATGGTAGCCAGGCACCAACTAGTTCTTCCAGTCTCAGGGTAGTGGAGGCTGTGGTTCATGTGGGCCATTAGTTCTTTGGATTAATTGTTTCCTAGAGTCTTTGATTTCCTTCACTCTTCTTTCCTCTAAATAGGGAGATCAATAGTTGCATCTTAGATGGCTGCTCACTAGATTTTAAGACCTCAGTCACTACTCACCACATTACTGAACATTTTAAACAAGAATTCTGTGCAGAATCATGATTAAAAGGACAAAAATGCAGAATAGAATTTCAATATCTCATGGAATCTAGACTTTATGAAGCCATGAAATCTGGATGAACCCCTGATACTATTGCCCTGAGATAGTCTTTAAACCTTACACCAAAAATATCCCCTGAAGTCTTCTTAAAACCAAACAATAGTTTAACAAAAAATGTCTGATTTAAGTGCTATGTTCCTTTAAGAACTACCCATATTTTAAACATTTTTCTTCTCATTTATTGCCTCCTCCCACCTTTTTTACTCTTGTTCCTGTTTGTTTATGTGGTTTGTGTTTATTGTTCTCTTTTGCTTATGTTTTTGGTGTTTTTTTAAATTTTTTATTTTTTTTGTCTGAGTGGGAGACAGCAACATGCCCATATAATCAAAAATACGCACACCTCTTGCAGCCCCAGCCACTGAGTGAAGGCCACCACTTGCTTTGGCACCAACTGACCAATGATAGGTATCAGCCAATACCAGCCCAACTCACCCTCAGTTGTTCTTCACAAACAGCTAACAGAGATCTGTATACATGCTGTCATCCTCTATCACACCCACCAGGAGAAAAGTGGTAAGTGTCTAAGTGCTGCCAACTATTAAACAGAAGAGCACAGTACTGTGCTCACTGAGATATAACAAAACAAAATAAAGAAACAAAATCCTGGGAAAATCATACTGACATACAACTGCCAATTAAATATAAATACGATGACATCACAATGTCTCAGAGACAACTGCCATCCCACCCCTCAAAAAGATGCAAGATAAAGTAGTCCAAACAAAGGACCAGAATTAGACCCAGAATACATCCGTGAGGAAGAAGCAGCATTGGAACTCTCTGATAAGGAATTCAAAAGAATTATATATAGGTACTTTAAATGGACTGAGAGATCATTCAAGGGAAATACTGACAAAATTAAGGAAAACACAAACAAAACTCTAGAACAATTTAGAAAGCAATACAATAACAACCTGGCAAAATAAACAAAAAATTAGAAATGATACAAAAACAACAAATATAAATCCAGAGGATTAACACTAAACTTTCAGAAACAGATAACACATTATACAGGCAAGGAGTAGATTTGAATAAATGGAAGACAGAATTAGTAAAATTGAAGACAAATAACTCAATACTACTTTGCTAAGGGATTAATCAGACAAAACATCAAAAGAAAATGAAGCAACCCTACGATTCATGTGAGATACTATCAAGAGGAATAACTTACATGTAACCAGAATTCCAGAACAGGAAGAGACAAATAAAACTATAGAGAAAATTGTGAGAATTTGTTGGAAGAGAATTTCCCTAATATGATGAAAGATAACCATTCAAGAATGTCACCAAACCTCAAACAGGATACACCCAAAAAGAAAATCACTGAGACATATCATAATCAAATTCTCCAAAAGCAAAGACAAAGAAAGAATCTAGAAAGCAGCACAAGAGAAACAAAAAATTATCTACAAATAAGATTAAGCTCTGATTTCTCAGCAGAAAACATGCAGGTAAGAGGGCAATGGGATGATATATATAAAACCCTGGAAGGAAAAAAAAATGCCAACCAAGAATCATATACTCAGTAAAATTGTCCCTCAAATATGACAGTGAAATTAGGACATTTCCAAATAAGCAGAAATTAAGGGAATTTTTTAAAACCAGACCAATCTTACAATAGATGTTACAGGGTGTCCTTCAGACAGGAAAACAAAAGCAGATAACAACGGATGATTAACACACATTTTGAAATAAACAAGACAATAACCCAGTTATAGAAGTATCCAAAGTAAAATAAGCTTACAAGACAGTAAACAGGGAACTAGAGATATTCATTGGTAAATGAGGACAACTACAAAGCAAAAAGAGAATAAATAGTGTAGTTTCAGAACTTCCAAATGGTGATGAAGGTGAGACAATTGGAATATAGAACACACTGTTCTAAACTTGGGAAGAAAATTATGAACTATAGGGTAAAATCAACAAAAAATAATAAACCTTTGCATCAAATAAAAAAGAGGAAAGGCACAAATACTTAGCAAATAGTAAAACAGAAGCAATGAGGGAAATGATAACACAATTCATAAACAAAATGAACTCAGCACAAAAAACTATGAAACAAATAAATCAGCAATACCACAAAAAAAAAAAACACAGAAAAAAAATGACAGTAAAAAATTTCTACTTGTTGATAATTAAGCTGAATGTAAATGGATTAAATGTACCACTCCAGAGACGGAGAGTTGCAGAACAGGATAAGAAAACATGATCCATCAATACGTTGTCTACAAGAGACTTACCTGAGACATAAAGATAAAAACAAACTAAAAATCAAAGGTTGTAAAATGATATATCAGGCAAATGGCAATAAAAAAAGAGCACAAGTGGCAATATCAACTTCTGATGAAATAAACTTTAAGACAAAAACCACCATAAGAGACAAAGAAGGACGTTGTACAATGATTAAAGGATCAATTGAACAAGATGACATAACCATATCAAGTGTCTATGCACCCAAGGAAAGAGCTCCAAAATACATAAATCCAACTTTAACAGAATTGAAAAGATAAATGGATAACTCCACAGTAATAGTAGGAAACTTTAATATGCCACTTTCAATGAAAGACAGAACAACTGGAAAGAAACTCAATAAAGACACAGAATAACTAAGCAACACAATCAACCAACTTGACTTAATAGACATCTACAGAGTACTTCACCCGAAACACAGCACAATATACATTCTTTTCCAGCACACATGGATCATTCTCCAAGATAGACCATATGTTAGGCCACAAAGAAAGCCTCAGTAAATTAAAAAATACTGAAATACTGAAAAGCATCTTTTCACACCACAATGCTATAAAATCAGAAATCAACACTAGGAAGATTACTGGAAAAAGAGCAAACAGATGGACACTGAACAACACCATCCCTAAGAACTATTGAGTCATAGAAGCAATACAAAATTAAATTTTAAAATTCCTTGAATCAAATAAGAATGAACAAACAACATGCCAAAATATTTGGGATACAACAAAAGCCATGATCAGAGGGCAATTTATAGCAATATATGCACACATCAAAAAAGAAGAAAGAGCCAAAATCAACCCCTTAACCTAACATCTCCAACAATAAGCAAAAGAAAGCAAAAACAGCCAACAGTCACCATAAGAAAAATAAATAAATAAATAAATAAAGATTTAAGCAGAAATAAAATGAAACAGGAAATATAATGACAACGGAAAAAAATCAACAGATTGGAAGCTGGTTCTTTGAAAAGATTAATAAAATCAACAAACCACTG
>NW_006921628.1:6056001-6060315 GCF_000298275.1 Orycteropus afer afer
CTCTCTTGAATATAAACACAAAAATCTTCACAAAATCCTAGCCAGTAGATTCCAATAACATATCAAAAATAAATAAACAGTAATTCCTCATAACCAAATGGGATTTATACCAGGTATGTAAGGATGGTTCGATATTAGAAAAACAATATAATCCATCATATAAGTAAAACAAAGGAAAAGAATGGCATGATGATATCAATCAATGCAGAAAAGGCATTTGATAAAAATACAACACCCATTCCTGATTTAAAAAAAAAAAAACCTCAGAAAATTAGTAAATAGAAGGGAAATTCCCCAACATAATAAAGGGAATATGTGCAAAACCAACAACCAACATTATTCTCAATGGAGAGAGACTGAAAACATCCCCCTTGTGAACAAGAACCAGACAAAGATGCCCACTCTATCACCACTTCTATTCAACGTTGTATTGGAAGTCCTAGCCAGGGCAGTAAGGAAGAAAGGGAAATCAAAGTCATCCAAATTGGTAAGGAAAAAGTAAAACTATCCTTATTTGCAGAGGATATGATTCTACACAGAGAAAACTCAAGAGACTCAGCAAGAAAACTACTGGAACTGATTGAGAGATTTAGCATAGTGGCAGGATAAAAGATCAACATTCAAAAATCAGTTGGATACCTCTAATCAGCAAAGAGATTGCTGGAAAGGAAATAATAAAATCAATATCATTTATGATAGCTACCAAAAAGATAAAATACTTGGGAATACATTTTACCAGATATACAAAAGACGTATACAAAGAAAACTATGAAACACTACTTCAAGAGACTATCAGAGATCTACATAAACAGAAGAACATACCATGTTCATGGATAGGAACACTGAACATTGTGAAAATGTCAATAGTACAAAAAAGCAATCTATGCATTCAATGCAATCCTGATCCAGATTCCATCAGCTCTCTTTAAGGACATGGAAAAGCCAATTACTAATTTTATATGGAAAGGAAAGAGACCTTGGATAAGCAAAGCACTATGAAGAAGAAGAACAAAGTAGGAGTTCTCACACTCTTTGATCTCAAAACCTGCTATACAGCCATAGTAGTCAAAATTGCCTGGTATTGGTACAATGACAGACACATAGATCAATGGAACAGAATTGAGAACCCAGAAATAGATGCATCTATTTATGGTCATGATCTTTGACAAACAGTTGAAATCTATTAAATGGAGAAAGTGATAGTTCCTTTAACAAATGGTGCTGGCAAAAGTGGATATCCATTTGCAGAAAAATGAAATAAGTTCTATACCTCACACCATACACATAAACAAACTCCAAATGGATCAAAGGCTTAAATGTGAAACCTGAAACTATACCATTCATCAAAGAAAAAATAGTAGCAAACTTAGGGGCCCTAACATATGGCATAAAAGACCACCCAGAATAACCCAAAATGCACAAACATCAGAAGAGAAACTAGATGATTTGGACCTTCTAAAAATTAAATTCTACAATACATAAAAAGACTTCTCCAATAAAATAAAAAGAAAACCTACAGGTTGGAAAAAAGTATTCAGCAATGACACATATGACAATGGACTTATTTCTAAAATTTATGAAAAACTCTAACACCTCAACATTAAAAAGACAAAAAATCCAATAAAAAATTTGGCAGAAGACATGAACACACACTTCACCAACGAAGTTATTCAGGCAGCCAGCAAACGCATGAAAAAAAAATCCTCACAACAGGGCTGATACACAACATTATGATAAATAGTGAAGAAACTGAAGCTGTCAAAGATTTCATTCTACTTAGAGCAACAATTAATGTCCATGGAAGCAGCAGTAAAGAAATCAAATGATGGATTATAAAGAAATGTTTGTGATCATTAGCCATTAGAGAGATACAAATCAAAACAACAATGAGATACCATCTCACCCAAGCATTAATAGCAAAGTTCAACAACATAGAAAATAACAAACACTGGCAAGGATGTGGAAAGATTGGGACTCTCAAACACTGTTGGTGGGACTATAAAATGATACAACCACTGTGGAAAACACAGTAGCAATTCCTTAAAAAGTTGGAAATAGAAGTATCATTTGATCGAGCAATCCCATCATTAGGTATATTTCCTCAAGAAATGAGAGCCAGGACACAAATACACACACACACACACACCCAGTTCATCACAGCACTATTCACAATAGCAAAAGATGGAAATAACCTGTGTCCATCAGTGGAGGAATGCATAACCAAACTATGGTACATACACACAATGGAATACTATGCAATTCTAAAGAATAATGTAGAATCTGCAAAACACCGCATAACATGGATGAACTCAGAGGACTTATACTGAGTGAATTAAGTCAATCACAGAAGGACAAACATTGTATGAGCCTACTATTGTAAAAGGAGCTCTGGTAGCATAGTGGCTAAAGCACTTGACTGCTAACCAGAAGGCTGGCGGTTCAAACCCACCAGCCACTCCTCAGAAGGAAGGTTGGGCAATCCTACTTCCATAGGGATACTGCCTCGGAAACCCAAGGAGGGGTCGCTATGAGTCGGGGCCAACTCGACGGCACATAACAACAACAATAACTACACTATTGTAAAAAGTCAAGCAGAGATTTACATATGGAAGTAAATGTTCTTCCTGGGTTACCAGGGATGGGAAAGGAGGAGAGGGAATATTGCAAGATGGGTAAGAAACAAGTATTGATTTGGGTGAAAGGCAAGGCAATACATGAAAACCAGTGACCAACACAATAAGACTAAGGAAAAAGGATTCACAAAGAGGTGCACAAGAGGTACAGATAACAAAGATAAACACTTTTAAATACACAATATTGCATTTTTAGTAGTAAAAATCATTAAGCTATGGGTAGATACATAGGTAGAGAAGCTAAATGGTCAGGCAAAAGGGAACACATCCATGACCATATATAAGTTGGCAGATGATATTTCTAGAATGCTCATATAAAGCATAGAGCTAATGGGGCAAAGTTATAACTTCTTAGTCCCAGCCAAATACCCTGAGAGAGTGAGTTACTAGGCCCATGGTCTCAGAACCGTAGTCATGGAGGACATCAAGCTGAATTGGCATGACATACTACACAAAAACATTCTTCTACATCCTATTTTGGCAAGTAGTGACTGGGATCTTAAAAGCTTGCAAGTGGCCGTCTACATACAATGATGGGTCTCTCCTCTCCAGAACAAAGAATGAAGAAAACCAAAGACGCATAGAAACAATTAGTCCAAGGGACTGGATATCATGCGAACCTCAGTCTATACAACTATGAGACCAGAAGAACTAGATGGTGCCTGGCTACCACTGTCAACCACTCGGAAGGGGATCTATATAGGAGATCCTGGATAGAGTGAGAAAACAATGTGGAACAAATCAAAATCATTAAAAAAAAAAAAAAAAAGACCAGGCTTACTGCTCTGATAGAGACTGGTGAAACCCCTAAGACTATGGCCTCTAGTTATCCTTCAGGCTTGGAATTGAACTCATTCCTGTGGCTTCCTGCCAAACAATAGATAGGCATATAAAGTGAACATTTACACCAGGTAGGTATACTCCTTAGAACAATCAATCATAGGACATCCAAAAGGCAGTATTTGCATACGGAGATAGCTCAGGAGGCAAAAATGCATAGGAAAGAAGGACACAAGGAAGAAGTAACTACAGGGAGGATGGTGGGAAGACAGCTGTTACGTTATGTGGATTGCAGTCAATGTCATGAAAGAAAATGTGTATGAAGCGGAATATGTAAAATGAGTTTGCTCTGTAAACTTTCACCCAAAATCTCTCTCTCTCTCTTTCATACACACACACACACACACACACAAACTATCCATATGAGATCAAATTGACAATAAAACCCCCTGCCGCTGGGTCAATTCCAGCTCATAGTGACCCTACAGAACAAAGAAGAACTGCCCCCATAGAGTTTCCAAGACTGTAAATCTTTACAGAAGCAAACTGCCACAACTCTCTCCCATGGAGTGGCTAGTGGGTTCAAACTGCCCACCCTTTTTGGTTAGCAGTCAAATTCTTTAAGCATTATGCCACCAGAGCTCCTTCTAAATTGACAATAGCAACTTGAAAGATTAGACAGGAACATTAGGAAGCAGTAAGTTGATGTTAATGGAAGGAGAACAGCTCAGAAAAGGAGGGTGAGAATGGTTGCACAGCTTGAAGGATGTAATCACTGTCACTGATGGACATGCAGAAACTGTTGAATTGGTTGTTTTGTTGTACATATGCTTAAAAACAACAACAAAATAAATCTAAAAAGAAACATATTATAAGTATTTGCCCTATTGGAATGGTTTAA
>NW_006921628.1:6061640-6062172 GCF_000298275.1 Orycteropus afer afer
GAAACAATGACCAGTCCTGTGCCATGCTCAAAATTGTTGGTAGTGTTGGTATATTATGTAAATCCATCTCATTGGTGTTTCCCTCTACTCTACCAAAAGATGACGTGGTTTTCTAGCAACTAGTCTATCCTGAAAGGAGCTCTGGTAGCACAGTGCTTAAGGTATCTGACTGCTAAACAGAAGGTTGTGGTTTAATCCCACCAGCCACTCCATGGAAATAAGACTGGGCAATCTACTTCCATAAATATTTACCATCTCGGAAACCCAATGGGGGTTGTTACGAGACGGAATTAACTCAAGGGCAGTTGGTTTGGTTTGTTTCTTTAGTCTATCCTGATGACATGTCCAAAGCAAGCAAGACAAAGTCTCACCACCTCACTTCTAAGGAGCATTCTGGCTATACTTCTTTCAAAACTGAATTGTTCGGATCTGCGTAGGATGGCGGACTAGGCAGAAAGACTGCACAGACCCTCTTCAACAAAGAAAAGGGAAACCAATTAACACAGACATAGAAGATAATCCTAGACCCCTG
>NW_006921628.1:6062722-6063442 GCF_000298275.1 Orycteropus afer afer
ACAGTCTCTGTGATCAGACAGAGCCTGGATGCCCTGCCCTGTCCTCCACCAATTTTTTTCCTCTTTTTTTATTTTTATTATTTTTTTCCTTTTTTGCTTTCTTTTTTCTGGTGATTAGTTTGATTGTATTAGTCTGTTTTTTTTTTAAAAAAAAAATTATTATTAATACTTTTGTCCTTTTTACTATTATTCTTATTCTTTTCCTCCCAGGTCCTAGTTTTCAGCTTTTTTTCTTTTCCCTATTCCTAGTTGAAATTTGTTTTTTTAAGTTTTTTTTCCCTTTTTTTTCTCGTGGTTAACCCCATCCCTTGTTTTTCTTTTTGTATTTTTCCCATTTTTTTCCTTCCTTATTCTCCTTCTCTACCTTTTTTCTCTTAGTGCCCTGCCTATCCCCAGATATTGGAGGTTTCCTTGTATTTTTCTTCTATTTATTCCCTTTTTTCTTTTTTTGGTTACTGTTTGTTTGGTTTGGTTGTTATTACATGGTATGTTTTTTGTCTATGTGCTTTTAGTTTTTTGATTGTTACTCAATTGTAATTTTTGTGTGAGTGGGAGACAGCAACAGTCCCCATAAGACAACTAAACCCACACATCCTGCAACTTCACTTACTGAGCGAGAGCCACTTCTTCTCCACCAACGAACCAATGATAAAAAACCACCAAGAAGAGCCTGAATCACCCTTGGCTGCTCTTCACAAACAGTTAACAGAGATCTAAATA
>NW_006921628.1:6065465-6065946 GCF_000298275.1 Orycteropus afer afer
TGGAAGAACATCCCATGCTCGTGGATAGGAAGATTGAACATTGTAAAAATGTCAGTTCTATCCAAAGCAATTTATACATTCAACGCAATCCCAATTCAGAGCTCATCAACATTCTTTAGGGATATGGAATAACCAATCACTAACTTTATATGGAAAGGAAAGAGACCTTGGCTAAGCAAAGCACTATTGTAGAAGAAGAAGGAAGTAGGAAGTCTCACCTGCCAGATCTCAAAACTTACTATACAGCCACAGTAGTCAAAGCTGCCTGGTATTGGTACAATGACAGGCACATAGACTAATGAAATAGAATTGAGAACCCAGAAATAGATCCACTGAACTGTGGTCAGCTGATCTTTGACAAAGGGCTGAAATCCATTAAATGGGGAAGAGAATATTTGTTTAATAAATGGTGCTGGCAAAACTGGATATCCATTTTCAGAAAAATGAAACAAGATCTGTACTTCACACCATACACAAAAAC
>NW_006921628.1:6066836-6083188 GCF_000298275.1 Orycteropus afer afer
AGGAAAGGTTTATCTGTAGAAGGAAATTTTCTTTGTTGGTTACCAGGGGTGGGAGGGGAGAGGAGGGAAGGCTGTTAGATAGATAGAGATAAGTACTGATTTCGGTGAAGAGAAGGGCAATGTACCAAATGTGAGTGACCAATATGGCGGCATTGAGGAAGGGAAAGACACAGAGAGGTACATGGGAAGTACAGACAACAAAGATGAACCCTTTTGCACATACAGTACTGCCTTGTCAGTGAAGCCAAACATGGGTATATGGGTGGACAGGCTGAACTATTAGGTATGTCTATGAAATGGGGAGTGTATCCAAGAACATGTATAGGGTTGGCAGACAGTGCTCTTATAAGTTTATGTGAATGATCAGAATTCCCAGGTGTATAATAGAGCTGACAATGGGCAAGGTTGTGGTCACTGCTTGGTCACAGCCAGCTACCCAGAGGGACTAAGTAGTTGAACCTGTGGGCTTGGGACGATAGTTGCAAGAGACATCAAGCTCAATTGGTATAACGTACTATACAAAACACTGTTCCACCTCCTACTTTGGCGAGTAGTGACTGGGATCTTAAAAGCTAGCAAGGTGCCATCTAGATGCAACGATGGGTCTCTCCTCGTCCAGAGCAAAGAAGAATGAAGAAAACCAAAATTCATGGAAACAATTAATCCTAGCGACTGGTACACCATCCAATCTTTAGCCTATACAACTATGAGACTAGAAGAACTAGATGGTGCCCAGCAACCACTGTCATCCACTTGGAAGGGGATCTATGTAGGAGGTCCTTGACAGAGAGGGAGAATAATGTGGAACAAAACTCAAAATCATTTGGAGAAAATAAAAGGGGGGGACCAGGTTTGCTGGTCTGATAGCGCTTGGTGGAACCACTGAGACTATGGCCCCTAGCTGCCCTTCAGGTCTGGAATTGAACCCACACCTGTGGTTTCCAGCCAAACAAAAGAAAGGCATATGAGTTGAACATTTACCTGAGGTAGATACACTCCTTGGAGAGAACAATCATCAGAGAAAGAAGGGCTGCTTATGCACAGGGAGATGCTCAGGGGGCAGGAGTGCGTGGAGGGATGGACACAGAGAAGAGGTAACTATGGAGAGGATGTGGTAGGGGAGCTGTTGCATTGTGGTAAACTCTAGTGAATGTCATGAGACAAAGTGTATGTGAACTGCAGTATGGAGAGTGAATTTGCTCTGTAAATCTTCACACTAATCACAAAAAAAAAAAAAGCAAAACAAAAAAGACTGAATTGTTCAGTCTTCTAGCAGTCAATAATATATTTAATATTCTTTGCTAATACAATTGGAATAGATCAGTTCTTCTTCAATCTTCTTTTCTCATTGTCCAGCTTTCACAGGAATATAAGGCCACTGCAAACACCATGGCTTGGGTCAGCCGTACCTTATCATTAAAGTGATATCTTTGCTTTTCAAGATTTTGAAGAGATCTTTTGAAGCCGATCTGCCCAGTGTAAAACATCATTTGATTTCTTTCTTTCTTATAATCCAAAGATGTGTTTATTTGGCCTACTGCTTTTAGATGATTTTTTTTTCCTTAGTTGTGCTCTGGGTGAAAGTTTACAAAGCAAATTCATTTTCCATTCAACAATTCATACACATTTTGTTTCATGACATTGATTGCAATCTCATAATGTAACAGCTCTCTTTCCATTTCCTCCTTGGTTATGCTTTCCCTGTGTCCTTTCCGCTGCATTCCTGCCCTCTGAGATTTCTCCCTGTGTGAACACTGCCCTTCTGATCTCCCATGGTTTTACTGTTCTAAGGAGTGTACCTACCTGATGTAAATGTTCACCTTATATCCCTGTCTACAGTTTGGCTAGAAGCCATGGGAGTTCAATTCCAGGCCTGAAGGGTGATTAGTGGGCCATAGGCTAGGGGTTTCTCCAGTCTCTATCAGACCAGTAAGCCTGATGTTTTTTATAATTTTGAGTTTTGTTCCACATTTTTCTCTCACTCTATCCAGGATCTCTTATGCTGATCCCTTTCCGAGTGGTTGACAGAGGTAGCCAGGCACCATCTAATTCATCTGGTTTCAGGGTCATGTAGGCTGAGGTTCACATGGTCTACTAGTCCATTGGACTAATTGTTTCCATGCATCTTTGGTTTTTTCATTCTTCTTTACTCTGGACAAGTAGAGACTAATTGTTTTATCTTAGAAGACCATTTAAAAACTTTTAAGACCCCAGTTGCTACTCATCAAAGTAGGATGTAGAAAAATGCTTTTGTGTAGTATGTAATGCCAGTTGAGCTTGACGTCCTCCACAACCATGGTCCCGAGTTCACAGGCCCAACAACACACTTATCAGGGTGTCTGGCTGTGGCTAAGAAGTTACCAAAACTTTGCTTCCCATTAGCTGTATTATATAGATGGACATTCTTACATTAATACAAAGACGTATGTAGAAATATCATCTGTCAGACTTATATATGGTCACAGGCATATTCCCTTATGCCTAGACGTATCTGATCATTCAGCTTGTCTACCTATGTATCCACCCATAGATTGTTATTACTGATAATGCAGTATCGTGGATGTAAAAGTGTTATCTTTGTTATTTATACCTCTTGTGCACCACTCTGTGCCTTCCCTTTCCTTAGTGTTATATTGTTGATCACTCAATTTTAGTATATTGCCTTTCCCTTCACCCAAATCAGTACTTGTCTCTTACCTATCTAGAAATTTTCCCTTCCCTCCCTCCCAACCCTGGTAACCAACCAACAAACTTTCCTTCCATATGTAAACCTTTCCTTGACTTTTTATAATAGTAGACTCATACAATATTTGTCCTTCTGTAATTGACTTATTTCACTCAGCATAATATCCTCCAAGTTCATCCAAGTTATGAGGTGTTTCACGTATTCTACATTACTCTTTAGTATTCCATTGTGTGTATGTACCACAGTTTGGTTTTCCATTCTTCCACTGATGAGCACTTAGGTTGTTTCCATCTCTTTGCTATGGTGAACAGTGCTGCAATGAACATAGGTGTGCACATATCTATTCGTGTCCTGGCTCTCACTTCTTTAGGATATATACCTAGTAATGGGATTGCTGGATCAAATGGTATTTCTACTTCCAATTTTTTTAGGAATTGCCATAGAGTTTTCCACAGTGGTTGTATCATTTTACAGTCTCACCAGCAGAGTATGAGAGTCCCAAACTATCCACATCCTTGCCACCATTTGTTATTTTCTGTCCTGTTGAACTCTGCTATTATTTCTGGGGTGAGATGGTATCTCACTGTTTTGATTTTCATCTCTCTAATGGCTAATGATCATGAACATTTCTTCATGATAAATCAATTGATTACTTTACTGCTTCCATGGACATTGATTGTTGCTCCAAGTAGAATGAAATCCTTTGATTCTTTGACAACTTTGATTTCTTCACTATTTATTATAATGTTGTTTATTAGCCCTGTTGTGAGGATTTCAGTTTTCTTCACATTCAGGTGTAATTCATACTAAAGACCGCAGTCTCTGACCTTCATTAGTAAGTGCACCAAATTGTTTTCTTTTTAAGCCAAAAAAAAAAAAAAAAAAAGGTGGCTAATGATTCTTCTTCCAACCCCGATGCCTCATTCTGCTTCATATAGTCTACCTTCTGGGATTATTTGTTCAGTATACAGATTGTATAAATATGGTGAAAAGATACAACCTTGCTGCACATCTCTTCCGATTCCAAACCACACAGTATCCCCTTGTTCTGTTCGAACTACTGCCTATTGATCCATGTACAGGTTCCACATGAGCACAATTAAGTGTACTAAAATCCCCATTCTTCACAATGTTATCCATAAGGTGCTATGATCCACACAAGTGAATGACTTCTCATCGCTGATAAAATACAGGTAAACATCTTTCTGGTATTTTCTGCTTTTGGCCAAGATACATCTGACATCAGCAATGATATCCCTTGTTCTGTGTCTTTTTCTAAATCTGGCTCAAACATCTAGCAGTTCCCTGTTGATTTACAGCTGCACTTGTTTTTTAATTACTTTCAGCAGAATTTGCTAGCATGTGACATTGAGGATATTGTGTGATAATTTCCACATTCTGTTTGATTCTCTTTGGAATGGACACAAATATGGATGTTTTCCAGTCAGTTGGCCAGATAGCTCTCTTCCACATTTCTTGAAGTAGAAGAATAAAATCTTCCAGTGTTGCATTTGCTTGTTGTTTCCATCACCAAGGCCAACTTTACAACTAATGATCCTTTTTGTTTCCAGCTTTCGCATACCAATACCAGTAATTAGAAATACATCTTGATTGCACATTTTGATCAATTTCAGACTGTAGCAGTTCATGAAAGTCTTCAATTTCTTCATCTTTGACATTGGTGGTTGGTGTGTAAATTTAAATAATAGTCATGTTCATTAGATCCAACTAGGTATCAAGAGAGCCTTGCACACCTGTAATAAATCCTACTTGGGCATGGCATATGATTCTTTTTATGTTGTTGTTAGGTGCCTTGACTCTACTTATTTTTATACAGCACATCATTGAATTAGATTTGCTAATAGTTGTTCAGGATTTTTGCATCTTACATCATGAAAGAGATTACCTCTGCAGTTTTCTTTTTTGTTTTTGTTTTGTCTTGGCCTAGTTTTGGCATCAGACTATGTAAGGAGGATTCTGACTCCAATTTTTTGATGTTTGCTGACAGCTTTTAAGCCTCACATCTCCCTTTTCTCCTTTTGTCCCACCTCTGGGCAAGCTAATAAGAAAGCCTGAGTTCCTTCCTTTGGCACTGGTGGAAGATTCAAACCAAGTAAGGCTCTGCCTGTGTAGGAACTCACCCTGGCTCACCCCCTAACCACAATAAAAACCCAGGCCAGTCTCCTTTCTTTGTAATTAATAAACATCTTCATACCCTCTTGGTGTTTGTGTAACATCATCACTCTCAACATGCAAACCAAATTTGGAGTGCAGACCCATCTACCGCTGCAGATGACTCTAAGGGGGTAACATGAGCCTCATAAAATGAGTTGGAAAGTGTTTCCTCTCCTTCCATATTTTGGAACACCATATGAAACTGGTGTTAATTCTTTAAATGTTTGATATAACTCTCTAATGAAACCATCTGGGCCTAGAAATTTCTTTTTTGGAGCTTTCAAATTATAATTTTTATTTTATTCAATAGTTTTGAGACTATTCAGATTATCTGCTTTATCTCAGTTGAGTTTTGACAGTTTTCAAAGAATTGATACGTTTCTTCTAAACTGTCAAACTTTAAAGTGCAAATTGTTTGTTGTTGTCAGGTGCTTGAGTCATCTCCGACTCATAGCAACCTCATGTAGGAGCAGAAAGAAACACTGCTGGGTCCTGTGCCATCCTCACTACATTTGCTATACCTGAGCCCATCAGTGGAGTCACTGGGTCAATCCATCTCGTTGAGGGCCTTCCCCTTTTTTGTTGTCCTGCTACTTTGCCAAGCATGATATCCTTCTCCAGGGAATGGTCCCTTCTTACCACATGACCAAAGTAGGTGAGACGAAGTTTGGCCATTCCTGCTTCCAAGGAGCATTCTGGCTGCACTTCTTCCAGGACAGATTTGTTCATTCTTCTGGCAGTCCATGTACTTTCAGCATTCTTTGCCAAAAGCACAACTCAAAAGCATCAACTCTTCTTTGGTCTTCCTTATTCATTGTCTAACTCTCACATGCATATGAGGTGACTGAAAATAACATGACTTGTGTCAGGTGCACCTTAGTCTTATTGTTTGTAGTATTCTTTTATACTTCTAATGACTGCAGGATCTGTAATGATATCCCCTATTTTCTTCCTGATTCATGTCTTCTCTTTTTTATATTTGTTAGTTTTGATAGAGATTTAACAATTTTATTAACGACCCAGCTTTTTGTTTCATTGATTTCTCTCTATTGTTTTCCTACTTCCAATTTCATATATGTTTGCCCTTATCCAACCTTTGACTTGCTGAGGGTCCACTTAGCTCTTCTTTTTCTAGTTTCATGAAGTAGAGCTTCCCTCATTTCTAATGTAAGCACTTCAGTCATTATAAAATTTCCCCAGCACTACTTTAGCTACATCCTACATATTTATTTACTATTTTTTTTTATTGTGCTTTTGGTGCAAATTTACAAAGCAGATTTGTTTTACATTCAACAGTTCATGCACATTTGATTTCACGGCCTTGACTATAATCCCCAGTCATAAAAAACTCTCCTAGGTATTTTGATATGTTTTATTTTAATTTTCAGTCAACTTTTTGTATTTTTTTAATTTCCTTTGAGAGTTTCTCTTTGACTCATGCATTATTTAGAAGTGTGTTGTTCAGTCTCAATGTATGTAGAAATTTTTGTCTTTTATTCATTTCTACTTAGATTCCATTATGGTCAGACCACACACCCTAAAGGATTTCAGTTATTTGAAACTTGTTGAGATTTGTCTTATGACCCAGGGCATGGTCTATCTTGGTGAATATTTTATGGGTGCTTGGGGAAAAAAATGTATTCTGTTGTTGAATGTAATGTTCTACATATGTCGATTAGATGCTGTTGATTATGTTGCTTAGTGTTTTATATTCTTGCTTTTTGTCTATCAACTTCTGAGAAGGGAATGTTGAAGTTCCTAACCAATGAGTTTGCTTATTTCTCCCTTTTGCTTTAGTAGTGTTTGCTCTGATTGTTTTGAGGCTCTATTGTTTGGTGCATACATACTTAAGATCACGATGTCTCCTTAGTGAATTGACACTTTTATCATTATATGTTCCTCTTTTTCTCTAGTAATTTTCTTTACTCTGAAGTCTACTTTATTGGATATTAACATAGCCACTCTTGCTTTATTTTTGTAATTATATTATAAGTACTATAATTCCTAGTTGTCACTGGGAAAGAGATCAGTGTAGGAGATCCTGGATACAGTGGGAGAACAATGTGGGACAAAACTCAGAATCTTAAAAAAAGGACCAGGTTTACTGATAGAGCCTGGTGAAACCCCTGAGACTATGGTCCGGTCCCTAGTTACCATACAGGTCTGGAAATGAACTCACTCCTGTGGCTTCCAACCAAACAATAGACAGGCATATAGGGTGAACATTTACCTCCGGTAGATATACTCCCTAGAGCAATCAATCCTGAGAGAACAGAAGGGCAGCGTTTGCACAGGGAGATAGCCCAAGAAGCAGTAATGCATAGGAAAGAAGGACACAGGCAAGAGGTAAGTACAGGGAGAAAGTAGGAAGAGAGTTGTTACTTTGTGGGGAATTGTAGTCGATGTCATAAAACAAAATGTGTGTGAATTGCTATATGAAAAATGAATTTGCTCTGTAAACTTTCACCCAAATCAAAATAAAAAAGTGAAAAAAATTAGAATTTTTCTTTTTATAAGTTCTATTTCTTTTCTGAGACTATTTTTTTCATTTGTTTTATGATAATTTGTATTTTTTTTTTTTTAAATGTCTGCTTTAAAATCCAAATCAGCTCACACCAATGCCTGACTCATTTCAGTATTGGCATCAGTTGATTGTCCTCTCTCATCCAAGTTAGTATTTTTCCACTTTTTGGTGTGATGGATGACTTCTTATTATATGCTGGATATTTATCTATTATGTCAGGAAGTTAGGGTCTACTTAACTCCTTGGTTCAGTAGGTAATCATTCTGCATAGGTTTTGCATGCAGGTCCTACGTGCTCTAATCGATTCATGGGATGGAAAAGTGAAATGAGAAGTGGGGAAGGGGAGTCCAGGGGACCATGGAAAGTAACAGGTTTATTATATTCATGCTCCCAGAAACAGGGAAGCACAGAATGCCATGACATAGACCCACATAGGGGGTGTGCCCAGGGACAAAGTAATAAATAAGCTGGAATTTTAGGAGAGGGCTTATGTATGGCATTCAAGGTGGGATTAGCTAGGTTGTGTGGTCTTCCTAGGAAATGGGCATTTTGAATAATTCTGTTGGTGTCAAGCAGTATATGTAGGGGCTGTCCCTACTTGTCAGGTACCTGGTCCTGGGGTGAGTAGGTGGTCCAGGAATGTGACACCCTGATAAGAGGAGGAGTTGAAGAGTGGATTTAGTCAGCTGCTCACCAAGGGGAACAGACCAGCCTCCAGACAGGGCCTCAAAAGTGTATCAAGATAGCATAAAAGACAATAGTATTTACTGGCTGAATTTTGCAGGCTGTGGTTCTAATGAGTTTAATTTCCAGAGCCATTGCCGTGCTATTTTGGTTTGCCTGGTTTATTGGTGCTGCTGGAGCTCCCATTGGTCACTGTTGTGTTTTCTGAGGGGGCAGGAAGGGTTTTTCCAGGATGGGTCACTGAGCCAAAGAAGCTTCTCAGCTGGGTGTTTGTTGTGTCAGGATACTATTTGCTTGTGGAAGAAAAAGAGTGCTTCCCGGACCAGATCCTTGTTGTGGTTTGATTCTCATGTCCCAACACAACTTGGAAATATTCAGGCTGTTGGTCCCGTTAGAGTAGCTGACAGTCTACTGTGCCAGCCACCTCTGTACTCATTGTTTTAGTTCAGGTTTTTCCACTGTTGGTGTCTAATCCACTTCTGTATATTTCCTTTCAAAGCTCAGGGCTCCAGGATTATCTTCTGAATCTCTGTCAATTGCTTTCTCTTTTCTTTGTCGAAGAGTGTCTGTGTAGAGGGTCTGTCTGCCTATTCCTCCATCTTACCAGAAGTCTCCCTTCCATCTTCTTTTGATGTTTTCTGCATTATTCAATATTTTGCCCAGATAATCTTTCAATATTACAACTCGAGCCTTGATTTTTTTCTTCAGTTCCTCCAGCTTGAGAAATGCCAAGCACGTTCTTTCCTTTTGGTTTTCTAACTCCAGGTCTTTGCACATTTCATTATAATAACTGACATTGTCTTCTTGAGCTGCTCTTTGAAATTTCCTGTTCAGCTCTTTTACGTTATAATTTCTTCTATTTGCTTTAGCTACTCTCCATTCAAGAGCAAGATCCAGAGTCTCTTCTGACATCCATTTTGGTCTTTTCTTTCTTTCCTGTTTTTTTAATGACCTTTTGCTTTCTTCAAGGATGATGTTCTTGATGTTATCCCACAAGTCTTCTAGTTTTTGGTCACTGATGCTCAATGTATCAAATATATTCTTTAGATGGTGGTTGTAGTTACGTTTGTGTGTCACCTTGGCTGGGCCTGGTTGAGTGGCTGGGCAGCTGGATGCTGTATTCCCCATGATGAGACTGGTAATCAACTCCATGGTGGAATCTACTGTGAGCAGCTGAGTAGCTGCCTCAGGGATGTGACCTGCTTCCTGTATATAAGGAGAAGACTTGGGGAATGGTCTCTAGCTTATGGCATGCTTGAACCCTGCATGAAGCCATGTTGTTGTTCAGCAGCCTGCCATGCTCTGCTGACCTTGGGACTTTCAACAGACTTGAATGAATGGCCTGTCGTGTAGTTTGGTAACATTAGGACTGTGCCTTGGGTTTGTTAGCCTCAGGAACCAGCAGCCGAGTGAAGAAAAGCCCCCAGTTTCAGTGGGCTGGGAGCAGGAGGCAGATCTGTAACCCAAGACTGAGGGGCTTTGACCCAGTCCCTAGAGCCTGGCACTTTGAACTCAGATTTAAAGCTTCCAAACTGTAAGAGAATAAACTCCTGTTTGTTCAGCCATCCCATTTGTGGTATATTCCTGTCAGAGCAGCACTAGGTAACCAGAATAGATGGTGTCTAAATTCAAGAGGGATATAATCAAGGTCATATTTTGGCTCTTGTGGACTTCTTTTGATTATCTTCAGCTTCAACTTGAACTCACACACGAGCAGTTGATGGTCTGTTCCACAGTCAGCTCCTGGCTTTGTTTTGGCTAAAGATAGTGAGCTTCTCCATTGACTCTTTCCACAGATGTAGTCGGTCTGATTCCTGTGTATTCCACCTGGAGTCCATGAGTATAGCCATTGGGCATGTTGTTGAACAAAGGTATTTGCAGTGAATAAGCTGTTGGTCTTGCAAAACTCCATCATGCAATCTCCAGTATCATTTCTATCATCAAGGCCGTATTTTCCAACTACTGATGATTCTTCTTTGTTTCCAATTTTTGCATTCGAATCATCAGTAATAATCAACACATCTTGATTGCATGTTTTGTCAACTTTAGACTGCAGAAGTTAGTAAAATTCTTCAATTTCTTCATCTTTGGCTTTGGTGGTTGGTGTGTAAATTGCTGGTATTTGAAATACTGGTAGCATAGCCTCCAGACTTACAACAGTACACAAGCCACCACAGTACGACAAGCTGACGAGTGGTGGTTTAGATTTATAGTAGGTGAGTAGTGGTATTTCCTTGTGGTATTAATTTGCATTTACCTCATGACAAATAATCTTTTCATATGCTTATTTGCTATCTACATATCTTCTTTGGTAAAGTATCCAAAACTTTTGCCCATTTTTAAACTGGGTTACTTTAGTTTTTTTTCCCCCCTTAGGATACAATTTATTTTTGTTGTTCCTGTTAAGAATATACATAGAATATACACTGTACACCAATTCAACCATTTCTCCATTGATTATGTTCTTCAAATTGTGCAATCATTGTACTCTCCATTTCCAAGTTGCTCTTCCCTCATTAACAGAGACTCGTTGTTGTTATATGCCATCGAGTCGGACCCGATTCATAGCGACCCCTCCTTGGGTTTCCGAGGCAGTATCACTACGGAAGTAGATTGCCCCATCTTCCTTCCGAGGAGTGGCTGGTGGGTTTGAACCGCCAGCCTTCTGGTTAGCAGTCAAGTGCCTTAGCCACTGTGCTACCAGAGCTCAGTGACCCCTAAATTTCCTATCTAATCTTTTGAGTTGCTTTTGTTAATTTGATCTCATGTAGCTAGATTGTAAAGGAGCACAGCGCTCAAGGCAGACATTCTTTACTAGTTAAGCTAAACTACTGTTTGGCTTTAAGAAGCCTTCAGGGAATATATTTTGTTTAAAGATTCACTCAAGGCATTAGCTTCAAGGGTTTATGCAGCCTCTATGGCTCCAGAAAATCAGAATTCCATGAGAATTTGAAATCATCTTTTGCATGTTTTTCTCTATTGGTTGGGTTTCTTCTATAGAATATTTGATCAAAATGTTCAGTAATGGTAGCCAGGAACCATCCAGCATTGGTCTCATGGCAAAATGACCAGTTGTTCATGAAGACAATTAGCCATACATTCCATTTCCTCCTCTTTTTCCTAACTTTCTTTCTTCTTCTGTTGCTCCAAGCAAATAGATACCAATTGTCATGCCCTGGATGGCTGCTTGTAAACTTTTTTCTTTTTTTAAATTGTGTTAGGGGGAAATTTACAAAGCAGAATTTGTTTCACATTCAACATTTTGCATACATTTGGTTTCACTCCCAATTACCATCCCCAACCCTAATCCACTCTCCTCCCCTCCTCTACCTTCTCATTAACCGCCCACCCCATACCCTTCTTAGTTATGCACTCCTGTTTGTCCAGCTTTTCCTCCACGTGAATGTTGCTCCTCTGGTGCTCCATGGCCAATTGCTCCAAGGGATGCATCTCTGTAGAGTAGGTTGGTGCATCTCCCTAGGTTGGGTGTTCTGCATGTATATCTTATTTACTATTGGGCTGACAGCCAGTCCTTGGGAGTGAGTTTTATCCCAGGCCCAAACTGTATCCCAGGGCCATGGTCTTGGGGGGTCCCACCAGACTCCATTTGACCAGTAATTCCAGTCATTATAGTGTTTTTGGATTTTGTTCCACGTTTTTCCTCCCACTCTATCCAGGATCCCCAGTTTTGATCTCTTCCCAAGTGGTTGGCATTGGAAGCCAGGCACCATCTAGTTCTGGTCTCAAGGTCCATCATGTCCTAGGGCTGATTTTTTCCAAACTTTTAAGAACCCAGACACTATGCAATGAACTAAAAGGTAATATGTTGTTGTTGTTGTTATATGCTGTCGAGTCAGACCCGACTCATAGTGACCCCTCCTTGGGTTTCCAAGGCAGTACCACCACGGAAGTAGATTGCCCCATCTTCCTTCTGAGGAGTGGCTGGTGGGTTTGAACTGCCAGCCATCTGGTTAGCAGTCAAGTGCTTGGGCACTACGCTACCAGAGCTCCTAAAAGGTAATATACAAGTACTAAACACAATATTTGGCTAATTAACTAAGCTGTTCCACGAAACTATCCAAACAAGGAACCTAAACATCCAAACCAAGGAACCAAATCTCACAGGTGTTTGGTTTACACATAAGCAGCCTCAGCAGCTACCCTTTTTGTTATTGTATCTATCATACAGTTTTTGCCAATTCAACTTCTTATAGGTATACAACTTGACTTTAATTACATTAATTGGCTGTGTAATTCTACCCTTAATGCAATTTTTTCTTCACTGTAAACTAAAAGTCAGTAACCCTCTCTTTTGTCCCTCCCTCTTGCCCCTAATAACCACTAAAAAACTTTAGTCTCTATACATTTGCCTGTTCTTGTATTTTTTTTAATACATAAGGTCATACAATATTTGTCCTTTTGTAATTGATTTCACTCAGCTTAATGTCACAAGCTCCATCTATATTGTAGCATCTATCAAGACTTCATTTCTCTTACTTGCTGAGTAGTATTCCATTCTATGTGTGTACCACATTTTGTTTATCCATTCTTCTGGTGATAGGCATTTAGGTTGTTTCCACCTTTTGGGTATTGTGAATAATGCTGCAATGAACACTGATGTACAAATATCTATTTGAGCTTCTGCTTTCAAGTCTTTTGGGAATGTACCTAAAGGTGAAATTGCTGGGCCATTCATTCAGTCTTATAGATTTATGGTGTTAGGTTTGTGATACTTGTTGCCATCAACTCAATTCCAACTCGCAGCAACTGTACAGGACAGAGTAGAACTGCCCCACAGGGCTTCCAAGTCTGTAATCTTTCTGAAAGTAGACTGCCATATCTTTTTCCTGTACAGTGGCCGGTGGGTGTGTACTGCTGACATTTTCAGTTAGTAGCCAATGCTTAACCATCAAGCCACTGGGGCTTCTAAGGTTTGTGATAGAGACCCTCTATCAGGTTATAAACATTTCCTTGTATTCATAGTTTGCTAAAAGTTTTTTTTTTCCTAAATCAGGAATGTGTATTAGAATTTGTCAAATGCTTTTTCTCCATCTATTGAAATGATTTTTTTTGCGTGTTGTTCTATTTTTTTAATGTGGTAAGTTATATTCACTAGTTTTAAATGTTACATCAATCATCTGGTATCATTTTTCCTCTGCCTATAGGACTTTAAACTTTTTTATAATGCTGGTCTTTTGGACACGAATTCTTTCAGTTTTTTGTATTTGAAAATTTCTTTATTTTGCCTTTTAAAAAATTTACTGTGCATAACACATGCCATCTCAACAATTTCTATATGTACAATTCAGTAACAATTGATTAACATTCTTCAAGTTATACACTCATTCTGACTATCCTTTTCCAAAACCACTACCATTAACATAAACTCAATGCCTTCTAAGCAAAAATTCTCCTTTCCCCTTCCCTCTGGTAACCACTGGTAATCACATATATATATGATATTAGACACTTATGGCATATAAGAGCTCTGGTGGCATAGTGCCAAAGGCATTTTACTGCTAACCAGAAAGTTGGTGGTTCAAATGCACCAGTTACTCCATGGAAGGCAGGGCAATCTACTTCCGTAAAGATTTACTGCCTCAGAAACCCAATGGGGGTCGTTATGAGCCAGATCCAATTTGACGGCAGTGAGTTCATTGCATATGTGGTTTCTGAAAATTTTCTTCCAATCTGTCTCTTTACTCTTTTGATAAAGTACTTTGATAAACAAAAGTAATTTATATGAGGTCTCCTTTCTCTATTTTGTCTTTTGTTGTCTGTGCTTTTGTTATCATATCTGATAATGAATCATTAAAAACTAGGTTCCAGAGCTTTGCGCTACATTTTCTTCTAAGAATTTCATAGTTGTAGTTTTCAAATTTAGGTTCCTGATCAATGTTGTACTAATTATTAGTTTGGTATGGTGTGAGACATGGATTCTATTTCATTCTTTGCATGTGGAAATTCAATTTTCACAGCACCATTTATTGCAGTGATTTTTCCTTCCCACTTGAATACTATTCTTGAATACTATTCTTGTCAAAAATCAGTTGACAACAGATGTATGGATTTATTTTTGGATTTTCAACTCTATTCCATCACTCTATATGTCTTTATCAGGAACTCTGGTAGTGTAGTGCCTAAGGCACTTGACCGCTAACCAGAAGGCTGGTGGTTCAAACCCACCAGCTACTCCTCCGAAGGAAGATTGGGCAATCCACTTCCTGTAGTGATACTGCCTCAGAAACCCAAGGAAGGGTAGCTATAAGTTGGGTCCAACTTGACGGCACATAACAACAACAACAACATATGTATTTATCAGTATCAGGCTATTTTAATTAGTATGGCTTTATGTTGTTGTTAGGTGACATCAAGTTGGTTTAGACTCATACTGACACTATGTCCAACAGAATGAAACAACGTTTGGTCCTGCACCATCCTCAGAATCATTGCCATGTGTGAACCCACTGTTGCAGCCACTATGACAATCCACCTCATTGAGAGTCTTCCCCTGTTTTGCTGACCATCTACTTTACACAGCACAAATGCTTCTGTAGGGACTGGTCCCTTCTAACAATATGAACAAAGTATGAGAGATGAAGTACAGCCATGCTTACTTCTAAGGAGTATTCCAGCTGCGCTTCCTCCAAGACAGATTTGTTCATTCTTCTAGCAATCCATGGTACATTCAATATTCTTTGCCAACACAATTTAAAAGCATCACTTCTTCTGTGGTCTTCCTTATTCATTCTCCAGCGCTCACATGCATATGAGGTGATTAAAAATATTATGACCTGGGTCAGGTGCACCTTAGTCTTTAAAGTGACATCTTTGCTCTCTATCAGTTTAAAGAGGTCTTTTGTAGTGGATTTCAGCCTGACTCACCCTTCACTGCTCTTTACAAATAATTAACAGAGATCTAAATACAACAATGTCACAATGTCTCAGAGACAAGAGACCATCACAGTCTACACAAAGAAGCAAGATAAAGTGGTAGAAAAAAGGGAGCAGGATACAGACCCAGAACACATCCCTGAGGAAGCAGCAGCATTAGAACTCCCTGATAAGGAATTCAAAAGAATTATCTTTAGGTATCTTCAAAGGATTGAGAGACAGATCAAGGAGAACACTGACAAAATTAAGGAAAACACAGACAAAACCCTAGAACAATTTTGGAAGAAAATACAAGAACAAGATGACAAAATAAATGAAAAATTAGAAATGATCCAAAATCTATGGAAAGAAATCCAAAAGATTAATACTAAATTTTCAGAAATAGGTAACACATTAAAAGGGCAAAGGAGCAGAAATGACGCAATGGAAGACAGAATTAATGAGACTGAAGACAAATACTTGAATAGTTCTTTGGAAAGGGATCAATCAGAAAAAAAGATCAAAACAAAATGATGAAAGCCTAAGGTTGATGTGGGATACCATCAACAGGAATAACCTACATGTAATTGGAATTCCAGAACAGGAAAAGAAAAATAAAACTACTGAGAAAATTGTCCAAGATTTGTTGGAAGAGAACTTCAATGAGATGATGAAAAATGACAATATATTGATTCAGGAAGTCCAACGAACCCCAAACAGGATAGACCCCCAAAAGAAAATCACCAAGATATATCATCATCAAACTCATCAAAACCAAAGACAGAGCAGAATCCTGAAAGCAGCACAGTAAGAACGAAAAGTTACAAAGGACAACCAATAAGAGTTAAGTTCTGATTTCTCAGCAGAAACCATGCAAGCGAGAAGGTAATTGGATGGTATATGTAAAACCCTGAAAGAGAAAAATTTTCAATGAAGAATTATATGCCCGGCAAAACTGTCCCTCAAATATGATGGTGAAATTAGATTTCCAGATAAGCAGAAACTAAGGGAATTTGTCAAAACCAGACCAACCTGACAAGAGATACTAAAAGAGTCTTTTGAACAGAGAACCAATAAGAGCAAACAACAACTGACCATTAATACACAAGATGACATAATGCAGAAACCAACACAGCTATGAACATATTCAAAGTAAACTATGCTTACAAGATTGTAAACAGGGAACCAGAGACATCAACTGGCAAGTGAGAACAACTACAAACCAAAGAGAGGGAAAAACAGTGTAGTTATAGAATTTCTAAATGGTGAGAAAGTCAAGAGAGTTGCAAGATGGAATGGAGTGTTCTAAACTTGGGGAGAAAATTATAAATGACAGGGTAACCTCCAAGAAAAATGATAAACCTTCACATCACAATAAAAAAGAGGACAAGCACAAATATTTAGCAAATA
>NW_006921628.1:6083423-6093368 GCF_000298275.1 Orycteropus afer afer
CAATATTAATTTCTGATCAAACTAACTTTAAGACAAAAACCACCATAAGAGACAAAGAAGGACATTATATAATGATTAAAGGATCAATTGAACAAGAAGATATAATCATAATAAATATCTATGGACCCAATAAAAGAGCCCCAAAATACATACATCAGACTTTAAAACAGCTGAAAAGGTAAATACATGACTCCACAGTCATAGTAGGAGACTTTAATACACCACTTTCAATGAAAGACAGAACTGGAAAGAAACCCAGCAAACATGCAGAACTATACAGTCCACCAATTTGACCTTATAGACATCTACAGAGCACTTCATGCAACAACAGCAAAACACACATTCTTTTCCAGTGCACATGGAACATTCTCCAGGATAGACCATATGTTAGGCTATAAAGCAAGCCTTAATAAATTTAAAAATACTGAAATACTGCAAAGCATCTTCTCAGATCAAAATGCTATCATATTAGAAATCAACAATAGGAAGATCAATGGGAAAGGAGCAAACACATGGAAACTGAATGACACCCTCCTTAAGAAAGACTGGGTAAGAGAAGAAATAAAAAATAAAATTTAAAAATTCCTTGAATCAAACAAGAATGAAAACACAACATGCCAAAATCTTTAGGACACAGTAAAAGCAGTGATCAAAGACCAATTTATAGCAATAAATGCACACATCAAAAAAGAAGAAAGAGCCAAAATTAACAGGTTAAACCAACATCTTCAACAATTAGAAAAAGAACAGCAAGAAAAGCCTACAGTCACCAGAAGAAAGGAAATAATAAAGATTCAAGCAGAAATCAATGAAACGGAAAATAAAAAGACAACAGAAAAAATCAACAAGACTAAAAGTTGATTTTCTGAAAAGATTAATAAAATTGACAAACCACTGGCAAATTTAACAAAGGAAAAGAGGGGGAGAATACAAATAACACAAATAAGAAACGAAATGGGTGACGTCATAACAGAACCAAATGAAATAAAAGGGATAATATCAGGATACTATGAAGAACTGTAGGAGCTCTGGTGTGTAGTGCCTAAGGCACTTGACTGCTAACCAGAAGGCTGGCAGTTCAAACCCACCAGCCATTCCTTGGAAGGAAGGTTGGGCAATCTACTTTCAAAGTGATACTGCCTCAGAAACCCAAGGGAGGGTCACTGTGAGTCGGATCCAACTTGACGGCAGTGTGATGAAGAACTGTACTCCAACAAATTTGAAAATCTGGAAGAAATGGACAGATTTCTAGAAACACACTACTTACCTAAACTAACACAGATTGAGGTGAAAAAGTTGAATACATCCATAACAAAAGAAGAAATTGAACAGGTCATCAAAAACTTACCAACAAAAAATAGTCTTGGCCCAGACAGTTTCACCGAATTCTATCAAACATTCAGAGAAGAACTGAAACCAATCCTTCAAACTATTCCAAAATATAGAAAAGGATGGAATCCTCCCTAATTCATTTTATGAAGTAAGCATAACCTTGATACCAAAACCAGGCAAAGATATCACTCAAAAGGAAAACTACCCTCATGACTATAGATGCAAAGATCTTCAACAAAATCCTAGCCAAAAGACTCCAACAACACATCATGAAAATCATTCATTATGACCAAGTGAGGTTCATATCATGTAGGCAAAGATGGTTCAACATTAGAAATACAATCAGTGTTATCCACCACATCAATAAAACAAAGGAAAGGAACCACATGATAATATCAATCAATGCAGAAAAGGCATTTGATAAAACCTATCACTCATTCCTGATTTAAAAAAAAAAAACATTCTCAGCAAAATAGGAATAGAAGGGACATTCCTCAACATAATAAAGGGTATCTATGCAAAACCAACAGTCCACATTATTCTCAATGGAGAGAAACTGAAACCATTCCCCTTGTGAACAGGCACCAAACAAGAATGCCCTCTATCACTACTTCTATTCAACAATGTATTGGAAGTCCTAGCCAGGGCAATAAGGCAAGAAAGGGAAATCAAAAGCATCCAACTTGGTAAGGAAGAAGTCAAACTAAACTATCCCTATTTGCCAATGATATGCTCCCATATCTAGACTCAGTAAAAAATCTACTGGAACTAATTGAGAGATTTAGCATAGTGGCAGGATACAAGATCAACATCCCAAAATCAGTTGGATTCCTCTACACTAACAAAGAGATTGCTGAAGAAGGAAAAAGGAAATCAATACCATTTACAATAGCTACCAAAAAAAAAAAAAAAAGACTTGGAAATAAATCTTACCAGAGACACAAAAGACCTGTACAAAGAAAACTATAAAAAACTACTTCAAGAAACCACAAGGAATCTACATAAATGGAAGAACATACTGTGTTCGTGGATAGGAAGATTGAACACTGTGAAAATGCCAATCCCATCCAAAGCAATCTATACATTCAATGCAGTCCCAATCCAGATCTCATCAACATTTTTTAAGGATATGGAAAAACCAATCACTAACTTTATATAGAAAGGAAAGAGACCCCGGCTAAGCAAAGCACTATTGAAGAAGAAGAATAAAATAAGAGGTCTCACCTGCCAGATTTCAAAACCTACTATACAGCCACAGTAGTCAAAGCTGCCTGGTATTGGTACAATGACAGATACATACACTAATGAAATAGAATTGAGAACCCAGAAATAGATCCACTGACCTATGATTAGCTGATTTTTGACAAAGGCCCAAAATCCATTAAATGGGGAAGAGAAGGTTTGTTTAATAAATGGTGCTGGCAAAACTGGAGATCCATTTGCAGAAAAATGAAACAAGATCTGTACCTCACACCATACACAAAAACTAACTCCAGATGGATCAAAGACTTAAATATGAAACCTAAAACTATAAAGTTCCTCAAGGATAAACTAGGGGGAAATGTAGGGGCCTTAATATATGGCCAGGAGCTCTGGTGGCGTAGTGCCTAAGGCATTTGACTGCTAGCCAGAAGGCTGGCGGTTCAAACCCACCAGCCACTCCCTGGAAGGAAGATCAGGGAATTTACTTCTGTAGTGATACTGCCTTGGAAACCTAAGGAGGGGTTGCTATGAGTCGGATCCAACTCGACGGCAGTGAATTTGTTTGGTTTGAATATGTGGCATAAATTGACAATCAGTCATGACCCAAAGTGCACAAACAGCAGAAGAGAAACTAGATGAATGAAAAATTAATTTTTTATGTGTTTCCAAAGACTTCTCCAAAAGAGTCAGAAGAGAACCTACAGATTGGGAAAAAATATTTGGCAATGACATATCTGACAAGGGACTTGTCTCTAGAATTTATAGAAAACTCCAACACCACAACAACAAAAACACAAATAATCCAATTCAAAAATGGGCAGAAGACATGAATAAACACTTCCCTAAAGAGGCTATTCAGGAGCTCTGGTAGCATAGTGCCTAAGGCACTTGACTGCTAATCAGAAGTCTGGCAGTTCAAAACCACCAGCAACTCCTTAGAAGGACGTTTGGGCAATCTACTTCCATAGTGATACTGTCTCAGCAACCCAAGGAAGGGTTGCTATGAGTTGGGGCCAACTCGACAGCACATAACAACAACAACAACAACAAAGAGGCTATTCAGGCGGCCAACAAACACATGAAGAAATGCTCACAATCATTAGCCATTAGAGAGATGAAATCAAAACAATGAGATAGCATCTTGCCCCAGCACCAGTAGCAAAGTTCAACGAGACGAAATAACAAATGCTAAAGGTTGGGCATTCCTACTTCCGTAGTGATACTGCCTCGGAAACCCAAGGAGGGGTCGCTATGAGTCGGGGCCGACTTGATGGCAAATAACAACAACAACAACAACAAAGTGAGGATGTAGAGAGATTGGGACTTTCACACACTGTTGGTGGGACTGTAAAATGGTACAACCACTGTGGAAAGCAGTATGGTGATTCCTTAAAAAGTTGGAATTGAAAATACCATTTGACCTAGTCATTCCATTGTTGTTGTTGTTGTTATGTGCCATCGAGTCAGACCTGACTCATAGAGACACCTGCTTGGGTTTCTGAGGCAGTATCACTACAGAAGTAGATTGCCCCATCTTCCTTCCGAGGGGTGGCTGGTGGATTTGAACTGCCAGCCTTCTGGTTAGCAGTTAAGTGCCTTAGGCACTATGTTACCAGAGTTCCTAGCCAGTCCATTACTAGGTATATATCCTAAATAAGTGAGAACCACGACAAGAACAGATATATGCACACCCATGTTCATCACAGCACTATTTATAATAGCCAAAAGATGGAAACCACCTAGGTGTCCATAAACTGAAGAATGGATAACCAAACTATGGTGCATACACACAATGGAATATGATGCAACCCTAAAGAATAACGTAGAATCTGCAAAACACCACATAATGTGGATAAACTTGGAGGACATTATGCTGAGTGAAATAAGTCAATCGCAGATGGACAAATATTGCATTAGTCCATTATTGTAAAAAGTCTAGGAAAGGTTTATATATGGAAGAAATTTTTTATGTTGGTTACCAAGGGTGAGAGGGAAGGGTAGGGAACACTGTTAAATAGGAGAGATAAGTATTGATTTGGGTGAAGAGAAGGGCAATGTACCAAATGTGAGTGATCAACATGGTGGCACTGAGGAAGAGGAAGACATAGAGAGGTACAAGGGAGGTACAGACAACAAAGATGGACCCTTTTTCACATACAGTACAGTGTTATCAGTGAATGCAAACATGGATATATGGGTGGACAGGCTGAACTATTATGTATGTCTATGCAGGGGGGAGTGTACCCATGACCATGTATAGGGTTGGCACACAATGTTTCTACAAGTGTGTTGGTATGTTCTGTTCTTTCCAGTATATAGTAGAGCTGAAAAGGGACAAGGTTGTAGTCACTTCTTGGCCACAGCCAGCTACCCAAAGGAAGTGAGTAGTTGGACCTGTGGGCTTGGGATCATAGTTGCAGGGGACATCAAGCTCAATTGGCATAACATACTACACAAAACATTGTTCCACATCCTACTTTGACAACTAGTGCCTGGTACCTTAAGAGCTTGCAAGTAGCCATCTAGATGTAATGATGGATCTCTCCTTGTCCAGAGCAAGAAGAATGAAGAAAACCCAAGATTTGTGGAAACAATTAGTCCAAGCCACTGGTACACCATGCAATCCTCAGCCTATATTACTATGAAACCAGAAGAACTAGATGGTGCCCAGCTACTACTGTCAACCACTTGGAGGGGGACCTATGTAGGATATCCTGGATAGAGCGGGAGAACAATGTGGAACAAAACTTAAAATCATTTGAAAAAAAGAAAAAGGGACCAGGCTTCCTGGTCTGATAGAACCTGATGGAACAACTGAGACTATGGCCCCTAGCTGCCCTTTAGGTCTGGAATTGAACCCACTCCTGTGCCTTCCAAACAAACAAAAGACAGGCCTATGAGGTGAACATTTACACTAGATAGATACACTCCTTGGAGACAATAATCATGGGACACTAGAAGGGTTATGTATGCACAAGGAGACAGCTCAGGGGGCAGGAATGCATGGAGGGAAGGACACATGGAGAGGTGACTATGGGGAGGAAGGGAGTTGTTGCATTGTGGTAAATTGTAGTCAATGTCATGAGGCAAAGTATATGTGAACGGCTGTATGGAAAGTAAATTTGCTCTGTAAACTTTCACCCAAATCATAGTAAAAATAATAATATAGAATGAAAAAAATAAAGCATAGCTTCTAATCCTCTGCTATGCATTCCTTCGGGTCAACTGCTTTGCCTGGAAGCTGACCGATGGTCCAGCCTACAGGAAGGAGTTATGATACAGTCAGAGGGTTGAAGCTTAGCTTGCCACTCTGATGAAAGTGACTCTTTTTCAAACCTTTAGGTGCAGTGCATACAGCTGTCTTTTCCCACTGTGTGCTCATGTAAGCAATGCTTTTAAGTCTTCTTGATCTTCAGGTTTCTTCTGGTGGGTTTAGGTTTGAAGAACCCTCTTCAAACTCCCTTCCAATAGTGCAACTCTAGAATTCTGTCAATAAACAAGATAGTGTGAACTAAATGAGTCAACAGTATTAAAGGAGACAGTGTATTCAGTGGTTATTTCAACACTGCCAAAGGGAGCCAGATGAGAAGAACAGGCCTAAATGAATTTACATGGTGAGACATTCACTTTATCAAATCTTCCAGAGTTCTCAGACCTTTGGGAGGATTAGTAGAAGGTAGACATAGACAGAATGTAAATGCTGAACAGTAACCATAGTCTTTGCTGAAACAAGGCTGCAGTTATAAAGAGCTGTGCATTCTTAGCTGCTGGGGATGGTGCTGGAAATGGAAACTAAAGCTGTTGATGGTGGTGACCACAACCCAGAAAGAAGGTGAAACCACACTCTAATTTTGCACAAAATTGCTAGTTCTCGTTCTTTTCATTGTTTATGACTTTCATCTAGGTTGCGAGGGTTACATTTAGTTGTGTGTAAAATTACATCTAGAAAACAGACTAAAGAAAACCATTTAGCCCTCAGTCATTTGTACTAACCCACAAAATGTCAGTAGGTACATTTTCTAATATGCTAATGAAGATACATCCTCTAGTGTCAACAGTTAATACAATCACGGATGTGAAAAGTAGGGGGACTATCCAAAGCAGGTTTTTGAACTAGAACAGAACCAAAAACTGAAACAGAAAAAAAAAAATGAAATTTTGAGCACAGTGAAACTGAAACCCAAATAGGAAACAAAAAGTTTTTCTAAACCCAAACTGAAACAGTAACCATTATTTTTTTCCACTCCTTTATTTTCTGTTGAACAATAATTTTTCAGTTATAAGCAAGACCAATGGACAATTTATGTTTGATTTGCATCTGGCACCCATACATGCCAAATGCTTCTCTGGCACATGACTAGTAAGATCATATTCATCACTTCAGCAAATGATGTTACACAGGCACAGCTATAAGTGATGACTGCTGTAATGTGAGACGATTGACAGGCCAGAGTTTCCTACTGCCACTCCATGCTTGACTTCTCTCACAAGAATGTGAGCTGTGCCTACTGAAGATAGGAGAAATGCTTGGTGAATGAGAACACTGGAATCAGAAATCTCAAAGAGCTGGTTGACCAGCATCAAGTTTGGAACAGAGTTTCATGTGAATGCAAATTTGTCAGGGGAGTGTAAGTATTTTAAATGCACATTATTCATATTTTTAAGTGATATTTCAATTCAAGAAATAGAGAGTAATGTATAATTTTTCAATGATTCCATTCTTGTATTCAATCTCAGTTTAAATGTACTATCACAAATTGTATGTACTTACATGTTTAAATTTGATATTTATCTCACAAATCAAAATGTTAACAAACATTAGCCAACTATTGGGAAGAAAAGTAATGTTTCAGTTGCAATATATCATTATTTTACTGAAAACAACTTCATGGCATCACTATGAAGTGAGATTTTCTTTGAAAAGGTGCTTGATACCATATCACATGCAAGTAAACTTTTGTGGAAAATAATGAAAAAACTAGTTGCAGCAGTACACCTACAATAACAGCCAGAAATTCAAGCTGGATTCAGAAGAGGGCATGAAACATGGGATATCACTGCTGATGTCAGATATAACTTGGCTGAAAAAGCAAGGAATACTAGAAAGAGTAATCTCAAAGAAAATTAATAAACCTTTGCATCAAAATAAAAAAATGGAGAGGGGCACAAATATTTAGAAAATACTGAAACAATAGCAACAAAAGAAATGATAACAAAATTCATAAACAAAATGAGCCCAGCATAGAAAATTTTATGAAACAAAGAAATCAGCACCACCACCAAAAAACACATTAACAAAATGACAGCAATAAATTCATACTTGTGATAATTACACTGAATGTAAATGGATTAAATACACCACTCAAGAGACAGAGAATTTCAGTCTAGATAAGAAAATATGACCCATCAATTTGATGTCTATAAGGCACTCACCTTAGACACAAAAACAGAAAAAGACTGAAAATGAAAGGCTGGACAAAGATTTATCAAACAAATGGCAATCAAAAAAGATTAGGAGTTTCTGATAAAATAGACTTTGAGACAAAAACTAAAAAACCAAACTCACTGCTGTGGAGTCGGATCTGACTCACAGAGACCCCTCCTTGGGCTTCTGAGGCAATATCACTACAGAAGTAGATTGCCCAGCCTTCCTTCTGAGGAGTGGCTGGTGAGTTTGAACCACCAACCTTCTGGTTAGCAGTCAAATGCTTTAGGCACCACACCACCAGAGCTCCTTAAACTCACTGTCGTTGAGTCAATTCGACTCATAGCGACCCCTCCTTGGGTTTCCAAGGCAGTATCTCTACAGAAGTAGATTGCCCAATCTTGCTTCCAAGGAGTAGCTGGTGGGTTTGAACCACAGGCCTTCTGGTTAGCAAATGTCTTAGGCACTATGCCACTAAAACAACCATAAAAAACAAGGAAGGATATTAAAATAATGATTAAAGGATCAACTGAACAAGAAGACATAACCATAATAAATATCTATGCACCCAATGAAAGAGACCCAAAATACATAAATCAGACTTTAAAAGAATTGAAAAGACAAACAGGTGACTCCATAGTCATAGTAGGAGGCTTTAACACCCCACTTTCAATGAAAGAACAAGAAAGAAAATCAACAAAGACAGAGGAGAACTAAAGAATACAATCAATCACCTTGACCTCACAGACATCTACAGAGCACTTCACATAACAATAGTACAATATACATTCTTTTCCAGTGCACATGGAACATCCTCCAGGATAGACCATATGTTAGGCCATAAAACAAGCCTTGATACATTTAAAAACATTGAAATACTGCAAAGCATCTTCTCAGATCACAGTGCTATAACAGTAAAAATTAACAATAGGGAGATCAACAAGAAAAGAACAAACACATGGAAACTGAGTAACACTATCTTTAAAAACTACTGAGTAATAGAAGAAAAGAGGCCATTAAAAAATTCTTTGAATCAAACAAGAATGAAAACACAACATACCAAAATCTTTGGGACACAGCAAAAGCAGTGATCAGAGGGCAATTTATAGGAATAAATGCACACATCAAAAAAGAAGAGTCAAAATCAACACTTTAAACCAACATCTCCAACAATTAGAAAAAGATGAGGAAAAAAAGCCTATAGTCACTAGAAGAAGAGAAATAATACAGATTTGAGCATAAATAAATGAAAATAGAGAACAGACAACAGAAAGAATCAATAAGACTAGAAGTTGGTTCTTTGAAAAGATTAATGAAATTGACATATTACCTGCAAATTTAACAAAGGAAAAGGAGAATATAAAAATAACATGAATAAGAAATGAAATGGGGGATGTCATAACAGAACCAACCAAAATAAAAAGGTTAATATCAGGATACCATGAAGAACTGTAAGCAGCTCTGATAGCACAGTGATGAAGGCATCTGACTGCTAACCAGCAGGTTGGTGGTTCAAACCCACCAGCCACTCCACAAAAGCAAGACTGGGCAATCTACTTCCAGTAAGATTTATCATCTCAGAAACCCAATGGGGGTCGCTATATGTTGGAATCAACTTGATGGCAGTGGATTTGGCTTTGTTTTTATGAAGAACTGTACTCCAACAAATTTGAAAACCTAGAGAAATGGATAGGTCTCTAGAAACATATTACTGAGTGTGGTAGTTAAAGGTGTGTGTCAACTTGGCTGGGCCTGGTTTTGAGTGGCTGGGCAGCTGGATGTTGTTATTACCCAAGATGCGCCTGGTAATCAACTCCATGGTGGAATTCACTGTGAGTACCTGAGTAGCTGCCTAAGTGAAATGGTCTGCTTCCAGTATATAAGAAGTGGTTTTGAATCAGTCCTAGCGACTGGTACACCATCTGATCTGCAACCTATACAACTATGAGACCAGAAGAACTAGATGGTGCCCGGCTACCACTGTC
>NW_006921628.1:6098383-6116481 GCF_000298275.1 Orycteropus afer afer
TTTCGAGAGATAATCCTACCAAACATTCAATGAAGAGCTGACACCAATTCTACTCAAAGTATTCCAGAACACAGAAAGGGATGGAATCCTCCCAAACTCATTTTATGAAGCAAGCATAACCTTGATACCAAAACCAGATGAAGACACCTCTAAAAATGAAAACTACAGACCAATTTCTCTCATGAATATAAATGCAAAAATCTTCAACAAACTCCTAGGCAACAGACTCCAACAAGATATCAAATAAAATAATACATTATAATCAAGTCGGGTTCATACCAGCTATGCAAGGATGGTTCAACATTAGAAAAACAATCAACGTCATCCATCACATAAAGAAAATAAAAGATCTGCACAATCATATCAATCGATGCAGAAAAGGCATTTGATAAAATCCAACACCCATTCCTGATAAAAACTCTCAGAAAATAGGAATAGAAGAGAAATTCTTCAATATAATAAAGGGCATAAATGCAAAACCAACAGCCAACATTTTTCTCCATGGAGACAGACTCAAACAATTCCCTTGTGAATGGGAACCAGAAAAGGATGCCCTCTATCATCACTTCTCTTCAACTTTGTATTGGCAGTCCTAGGCAGGGCAAGAAGGCAAGAAAAGGAAATAAAAGGTGTCCAAATTGGTAAGGAAGAAGTAAAACTATCCCTATATGCAAATGATATGATTGTATACATTGGAAACCCAAGAGATTCAGCAAGAAAACTACTGGAACTAATTGAAAGATGTAGCATAATGGCAGAATACAAGATCAATATACAAAAATTAGTTGGATTTCTCTCTACCAGCAAAGAGATCTCTGAAAAGGAAACCAATACTATTTACCATTGCTGTCAAAAAAGATAAAATACTTGGGAGTAAATCTTACCAGGGGCACAAAAGACCTATACAAAGAAAACTACAAAACATTACTTCAGAGATCTACATAAATGGAAGATCATACCATGCTTATGGATAGGAAGACTGAACATTCTGAAAATGTCAATACTACCCAAAACAATCTATACATTCAATGCAATTCCAATCCAGATCCTATCAACATTTTTTAAGAACATAGAAATGCCAATCACTAATTTTATATGGAGAAATAGTCCTCGGATAGGCAAAGCACTATAGAAAAAGAACAAAAAAAGCAGGAAATCTCATACTCCTTGATCTCCAAATTGTTGTGTATATAGTATATATAGCCACAACAGTCAAAACAGCTTGTTACAGGTACAACAACAGACATACAGACCAGAGGAACAGAATTGAGAACCCAGAAATAGAACTATCCACCTACAGTCAGCTGAGCTTTGAGAAAGGGATGAAATCCATTAAATGGGGTAAGAGATAGTCTCTTTGATAAATGATACTGGCAAAACTTGATATCCTTTTGCAGGAAAATGAAATAAGATCCATACCTCACATGATACAAAAAAACCACCTTCAGATGGATCAAAGACATAAATCTGAAGCTTAAAACTAAATAAAATTCATCAATGAAAAAATAGGGGCAAACTTAGGGACCCTAATATTTGGCATTAACAGACTACCAAATATAAGTAAAAATGCACAAAGAGCAGAAGACAAAATAGATAACTGCGACCTTCTAAAAATTTAATTCTTATGTGCTTCAAAAGATTTCTCCGTGAAAGTGGAAAAAAAACCTACAGATTGGGAAAAAATACTTGCCGATGACATATCTGACAAGGCACTTATCTCTGAAATTTACAGAAAACGCCAACACCCACATCAAAAAGACAAAAAATCCAATTAAAAAATGGGCAGAAGACATGAATAGACACTTCACCAGAAAAGGTATTAAGGCAACAAACAAATACATGAAGAAATATTCACGATCATTACCCATTAAATCAAAACCACAACCAAACTCATTGCTGTTGAGTTGGATCCAATTCATAGCTACCCCTCCTTGGGTTTCCAAGGTGGTATCACTATGGAAGTAGATTGTCCAACCTTCCTTCCGAGGAGTGGCTGGTGGATTTGAACCCTCAGCCTTCCAGTTAACAGTCAAATGCAAATCAAAACAACGAGATATATTTTCATCCCAGAACTAAAAGCGAAGTTTAACAAGACAGAAAATAACAAATTATGGTGAGGATGTGGAGAGGTTGGGGCTCTCATGCACTGCTGGTGGGACTGTAAAATGATACAACCACTGTTGATAATACTATGGTAATTCCTTAAAAAGTTGTAAATAGAAATACCATTTAAAACAGCAATCTCATTACTAGGTATAAATCTTAATGAATTAAGAGCCAGGACGCTAACAGCTATATGCACACCACATTCACTGCAGTACTATTTAAAACAGCCAAGAAATGGAAACAACATAGGTGCCCATCAATGGAGGAATGGATAACCAAACTATGGTATGCACAGATAATCCATTCTATACAACACTAAAGAATAACGTAGAATCCGTGAACCACCACAAAACATGGATGAACTTGGAGGACATTATGCTGAGTGAAATAAGTCAATCACTGAAGGACAAATACACATAAATCCACTATTGTAAAAAGTCAAGGAAAGGTTTACATATGGAAAGAAACTATTTTTTATTGGTTATCAGGGATGGGAGGGGAAAGGAGGGAAAATTCCTAGATAAGTAAGAGACAAGTATTGATTTGGGTGATGGGCAAAGCAATATACCAAAAGCAAGTGACCAACACAGTAATATTAAGGAAAAAGAAGACACAGAGGTACACAAGAGGTACAGACAACAAAGATCAAATTTTCCATACACAATACTGCATTATCAGTAATAAACAATCTACAGGTGGATACACAGACAGGATGAATAATCAGGTATGTCTTGGCAAAAGGGAATATACCCATGACCATACATAAGTTCGGCAGGTATTTCTGCATACATCTATGTATGTCCTATAACAATGTCTATATATATAATAGAGCTAACGGGGACAAAGTTTTAATAACTTCTTAGCCACAAACACCCTGAAGGAGTGAGTCACTCGGCCCATGTGCTTAAAATCATGGTCAGGGGGAACATCACGCTCAATTTACTACACAAAAACATTGTCCTACATCCAACTTTGGTGAATAGCACCCGAGGTCTTAAAATCTTGCAAGCAGCCATCTAAGATGCAACAATAGATCTCTCCTTATTCGGAGCAAAGAACAATGAAGAAAACCAGACACATGGCAATAATCAGTCCAAAGGATTAGTGGAATGTATGAACTTCAGGCTACATGAAAAACTAGATAATGCCTGGTACCACTGTCAACTACTCATTAAGGGATACTGGATAGAGTGGGAGAAAAATGTGGAACAAAACTCAAAATGATAAAAAAAGACCAGGCTTACTGGTCTGATAGAGACTGGAGAAATCCTAGAGACTTTGGTCCCTAGTGCCTAAGGCATTTGACTGCTAACCTGAAGGCAGTGGTTCAAACCCACCAGCCACTCCTTGGAAGAAAGGTCAGGTAATCTACTTCCGTAGTGATACCGCCTTGGAAACCCAAGAAGGGGTTGTTATGAGTCAGATCTGACTCCATGGCAGTTGAGTTTAGCTGGCTAGAAGGGCCATATGAAGTAATTCATTACACTGCAGTCACCAAGGAAAGCATTTCAGGAAATGCTCTAGTTTCAAATGATGATGTTGATGAAATGGAGTTATTTCTCAAAATGAAAGGAAAGTTAAATTGAGATCAAACAACTCTACTATTAACATTGATTCCATATTAACAAGCTTTGATGGTGTACAAAGAGTTGAGAGAAAAAATAGTATTCTTGAATTTTTGGAAGAAAACCATTCACATCCCCAGTAATAAGAAATTGCCATAGCAGTAGTGGGTGTACCAGCTACTCAGGTCAGTGTTGAGAGCTTTCTCAGGTTTGAAATTCATCTTGCAAGACAATAGGGATGGCTGAAATTAAAAAATACAGGCATTCTTTCAATTAGGTGTAATTATGGTTTATTGCAATGATGTTTTCTTAATTAACTGTATAACTGTGTATGAATTCAACCTATGCTTGTAATAAAATGTTTATGTAATGTATGGTCATTCCTCAGCCTACAACTAGGGTGAATATTAAAATATTAAATATCGTATTCCACTTTGCCTTTATATATTAATGTATTAGGTAGGATAGTACACTTTGTATTTCTAGTATCTGTGAATAATTTGTCCTCAATTTTATGTGACTATTATGTGTTAGTAGTGATACGTTCCTTTCATGAAAATTGTTTTCAGTATTTTATAGTATGAGAATTTCCTACCAAAAAAGTGTTTTGAATCTTCAATTTAATAATTACACAATATGTTCAGAGTTCTTTTATCACAATACTATTTTTAAAGCAACTTAGTGGTACAGTGAATTCCAGTATATTAAAAAAACAGAATTACAGTAATATATTTTACATCGTGTTTTTCTTTGTATTGAAATATTTTGGGACAGTGATTAAAATCAAACACATTAACTAAGGTACATTGTTGTTTGTTGTTATGGGCTGTCGAGTCGGACCCGACTCATAGAGACCCCTCTTGGGGTTTCTGAGGCAGTATCACTACAGAAGTAGATTTTCCCATCTTCCTTTTGAGGAGTGGCTGGTGGGTCTGAACCACCAGCCTTCTGGTTAGTAGTCAAATGCCTTAGGCACTATGCTACCAGAGCTCCCAACTAATGTACAGAAAGAGCTTAATATTGCTACTTTTAAAACTAATTACAAAATCTTGAGACAAACAAAATTTGCGTTAATGTAATAATGCACTAGTATTTGCAATAAAAGGAAGGAATCTGGTAGCCATATTTCTTCAGATGAAATTGCACTAGGTTACCCATTCGCATGAACATAAATTTGAGACTGGAGAGTTAAAAAAACAAAAAAAGGCTTGAACTGGTTTAGTCATGGTCAATGAAGTGCAAGTGGAACAGAACCAGATTTTTAAAATTTTGGTGAACTGAAACAATAATCGGAATAGAAAAAATGACATTCCTGATCCAAAGTAGCACTGAAAATGGACAAGGAAAAGAAAAATGAAGGGTGGGAAGACGAAAAGGAGGAGAGTCAACAGAAGTGAATTTGAATTTGGGAAAAATTTGGAGTTTACATACAGTATGGATTGAAGAAATAGTTGCTAAAAATGAATAAGCAAATAAGTGAATGAAGAATGTTTGAGGAAATAGATCTTAGAAATATGAGTTCTGCAAAAGTTTTGATAGATGAAATCAAACCATTTATTTCCACCCATACCCTAATCTAAAGTTTGTATTTAGGGACCATAATCAAACATTTCTGAAAGAGTGTCCCAGGATGGCAGATGAAATTTGACGTCTGTAGGGCAAACAATGTACACAAAGGATAGCATTTTAATGTAATTTATTTGAAATGCTTCCAGAAAAGTTTAAGGCCATTATACAAAAACATTCATTTCATCAAAACATTCATTTACTTTCTTCCCATAGGCAATACTTGACAGACCTCTTGTCTCAACACACTGGCCAAAGTGGCTGATGGCTCCTTTTTAAAGAATGGTTCATTTCATTCTTTTCTTCACCATCAATGACTTTTCTCAGCTCTTCCCTGCTTTTATCTACAGCAGGCTCACTCGCTCGCTAAAAGAATAACAATTTGAGAAATAATGCAGTTTTAAATAAACTTGTAATAGAAAAAAATTCACCATGTTCAAAATCTATAAATACAGAAATATGTTTTACAGGGCCAGATTGACCACAACATTTTTTTGTTTTTGAAAATTAATAAAGCAATCTACTTTGTTTGTATATTGATAATCTTATCACACAGCTTCTTTGAGTGCACACGATGTAATGTACATAATAAAATGATGTTGTATTGACTGCTTTTTTTTTTTTTCTGTAAACTTAAAGACACAAGATTTAAAATAAAGAAAAACTTTTTTGGCAATAATTTAGAATCATTACTACTAGTGCTGGCGTGGGTAATAATTTTGCACATGTCATCCTTAATATTTACACCCATAGGGAGCATTTCTGAGTATTTAGTTAACTTTTTGCCTCCCCCCCACACACCAGATCTGCAACCTACCCTGTACTGTACGTCAAGGCTGGACATAGAGGTTTCTAGTTTGGCTAACTGATCCTAATTAACCATAAAAACCAAAACTCACTGCTGTTGATTCCAACTCACTCCGACCCTAGAGGACAGAGTAGAATTGCCCTATTGGTTTCCAAGGTTGTAAATATTTATGGAAGCAGACTGCTACACCTTTCTCCCATGGAACAGACTGTGGAATTGAACTGCCAGGTATTGGTTAGCAGTGGAGAGGTTTAACCACTGTGTGAAATTAAAGAACTAATTCAATTGGCCTCTGGAGAATGTAATTATGACACTGATCACAGCACAGAGTCAGAGAGGGCAAATTGATGACCCAGAAGCACAGCAGGAAAATGCAAGGCTCTCACTTTTCTCAGAAGAGAAATCTAATACTTCCTGTATAAGGTTATGATGATGCACATCCCATGCCAAGTTCTTCTCTCACATGTTTTTGTAAACAGGGTCAGTCTCTGTCTCTTTTCCTCACCTTTTCATTCATGCTATGAAGTGTGAGTAGGTCAAGAGAGATGAAACAGCATGAGTGAAGACAGGGCATGCTTGTGATCCTGGGAGGTTTTCCCCAGGTCCTTTGCATTTTTCCACTCTGATGGCTAGAAATGGCTCTTTAAGCAAGCCACTAACTACTACAGAGCCCTCTTGGTGCAATGTGCTTTTCTGTTACAAATTCGGAGCTGGCAGCTGCTTTGTACTAGTCCTTTAAGGTTAGATTCTATTTCACGTCCTAACAGATTATTGCATCAAGCTTCCATTGGATGAAATAAATTGCAAGGTCAACACAGCACTTCTTCCCTTGCAAAATGAAGCCTCCGGAATCCCCAAGGATGTTGTTCAATGATGCTTTCTGGTTAAATGTCATCGAACCAAACTTATTCCAAGGCATAGAACTTTCCCAGTTCTCTCTCAAGTGCCATCACAAGACTAAGAGAGACTTCTTCATACCCTGTCTGCAAGGTTCTCTAGCTTCCATGCTGTCAGCTACCATGACACAGACCTAGGAGAGCACAAGAGGAACACACGGAGGAACTCTTTAAGCAGTCTACATTAAACAGTAGTTCAGAGATTCATTTTCTGTTTTTTTAAAATCCAGCAGGACATCTGAAAGCAATTTGTTCAAGTACCTCTCCATCCATCCAGACACTTGTGAAATACAACACAGGGTAATAGTTGCCACAAATTCCAGCTTACACAGACAGACTGGCAGTTACAGTACTATGGACAAAGGTACAGATATAAGTGACTGGGTCAACACGGTCACAAAAATATTAAAAAGTGCTTCTCCAAACTGTTCCATGTGTGGAATGCAAATACTGTACAGGTAAGACACAGGGCGACTTCCAGGAAGTACATGCATTTCTGTCAGACGTTGCTTTCAATGTGCCTGCTGTTGCCACAGGAAGAGTCTGTCTGTTCCATACGCTCACAGTCAAGGCTGACCTCACTTGTGTCCATGCTACAGTCTGACTCACTGTCTGATTGGTCCATCTGCTCAAGTTTTGTCTCTCCCTGTGGCTCCCTGCTCCCAGTGGTGGGATTTAGGAATGGTCCCTCGGAGTTAAGCACTCCAGTCGGCCCAGTAGCACACAGAACTGTTTCTTTGGCTTGACGAATACAGTTAAGCCACTGCTGTTTGTTGAAGGTATCGTTGGCTTGTAGCGAGTGGGTCTGACTTTGGGATCCATTTTTGAAACTTACTCTGAAAAAGTTTTTAACTAGAAATGAAAAACACATGGAGGAAAAAGGTCAATAAACAGGATACCCCCAGGCCAAAGATAAAACATGTAGTAACACTAATCCCCCAGGCTCATGGATACCAGCTGCCATCTAGTTGATTCTGACTGATGGCAACCCCATGTGCAGACATCACTAATTGATTACAAAATGTTTCCTCACTGATCCAGCACAAGGCTCAGCTCCTTTCCGCAGCCATCATCAATCAATTGGAGTCCATAGAGCACTAGTTCTCAGCTGCCCACAATTGCTGTAGTAGTAAGTAGGTATCAGCTTGGAGTAAGTCAGTCTTGCACTTCAGGAGACCTCAGAGCACTGGTTATCAAAACCGGCTGCTTATCAAAAACCTCTGTGGAGCCTGTTAAAAATACAGATCCTGGGCCCCAGGAACTTATTAAGAGATTCTGATTCAACTGATGTAGAATGGGTCTGATCATCTGTAATTTTAATAGGTGACCAAGCTACAGCACTCCCAAGTTTAAGATGCTCTTTGTAATGTCCACACATATCTACAACACTCCACATGATAGTACCTGTACACTTAGTACTCACTGAGAAAATATGTAAAGACATGGAACTATTATATATTTAGTTTCATTTTTAAATGAAATTACATTTTAATTAACTCAACAGGAGCAATATACATTTGAAAAATGGTGGCACACAATATGCAAGTAATCTTTGTTTAGTCTAACTATACTACGACTGACTGACACTTAATGGGTCCTACCTACCAAGTGCAATGCTTGGATCACAGAACTAATTTGAACCAGTTCGCTTGCTCTAACCCCATAGCCAATAGCCAATAGCTGGGAACCACCTCTCCAGATGGCTTAGTGGCGAAGCAACAAGGGCAGGGTAGGCCCAGATGCTTCATCACTAGCCATCTTTGCTTAAGGTAATACTAATCCTTTAAACTCAGCCTCTACTCCTTTGCTCTTGGGCAATCACCTTAACCTCTCTGTGCCCCAGTTTCCTTATTTGTACTTGAAGGAAACCAAGACAACACAACTTAAAAGATTGTTACAGGTAACAAATGTGATAAGTCTTTACACAAAGCCTGGCACACAGTATTCAATAAATATGGATTACTACTATCATAATTATTAACAGTAGGGTAGAAGTATTGATAAATAGGTGAAAAACAGTGTATATTAAACATTTTGAAAATATATCTATGTAAACCAAGGAGGTATAAATGTAACTTTCTCAAAGAAGGCTTTCCTAACCATCTCATCTAAAATAGACCTCCTACAGCTATCTGTCTCTGTCCCCCTACCACAATTTATCATTCTCAAGAGCATCCAGAATATCTAGTGGTTTATAATCTATCTCTTCCTTTACAGTGTAAGGCTCGATAAGGGCAAAGAAATTAACTTTGTTCTAGGCACAGTCTACTAGACATATGGACAATACTAATAGATATTGCTATCTAAGTGTTGGCAAAGAATATTGAAAATACCATGGACTGTCAGAAGAACCAACCAACCTATTCTAGAAGTGCAGCTGGAATGCTCCTTAGAAGCGAGAATGGTGAGACTTTCGTCTCACATAATTTGGTCACATGGCCAGAAAGGACCAAGTCCCTGGAGAAGGATATCATTCTTGGTAGAGGTCAGCGAATAAGGACAAGACCCTCAATAAGACAGACTGACACAGTGGCTACAACAATAGGTTCAAGCACAGCAAGGATTGTGATGATGATGGAAGACTGGGCAGCGTTTCATTCTGTTGTACATATGGTCACTATCAGTTGGAGCCAACTCGATGGCACTAACAACATCATCATCATCTAAGTTCCATTTAATAAAGTCTCAAGTTAGACCATCCCATTCAGGTAATGTTACAGATGAACCGTCAGCCCAGGTGACCATTCTTATGACAAGTCTGCCAGCATAAAAGTAAAATTCATTGTTGTGAAACTAGTATCTACAAGGGATTATCTGGTATTACACATGCTTTTCTCCAACAGGAGGAGGCAGAGAAAAGGCGCCACTGTCCAAGGAGCACCAGTTATGTTCACTTACAGTGTCTCACCTAATCCTTATAACAGGCTTATGAAGTAGGAGCACACTCTTCAGATGAGGAACAGGCTCATGAAGGTTCAACAAGGTTACACAATAAGTGAGCAATGCAACAACAATAGAACTCACTTGACTCCAAGGCCTTGGATCTTCTCATTTTACTACCCTACCACTCCCTATGAATTGATGACTTATGATCATAACCAAAATCATTCAAAAGGTCAACATGAGCTGTCATACATACTTCTCTCATTGTTGCTGAAGGCCCCACGCAGGGAGCCGCCCAGCCGCACTTCTCCATCCTGCAGGTCTTCCAGTAGGAGGTCCTTCACGGGGATTGGCTGCCGGTACAACTGGTAGCAGAGCTGCTCATTGTGGGTGACAGCTCGAGTGATCACAAGCACTTCTTGGAACAGGAAAACATGTAGTTTCTAGAAGAAAAGAATTAACCGGATTTACGTAAGCAATAATCTAAAAAGTCATTGATTTATAGACTTCTGTGGATAGGAGGTCCCCAGGTACCAGGTTTACATCAGATTGTGAGCTTTCCAGATGTAGATGTATCCATTGTCTTTCCTATAGGAGCACCTCCCCAGTGGTCCACTGGAAAGAGCCTTTCTATAACAGGGCTGCCAACTCCTGGGGTACTAGGCACATTGTAATTCACAACCTGTGCAGGCATACAGTTTCTAGCTTCCTTAAGACAAAAATGAGAAAAGGAAACAATAAAGGGGGTGATGAAGGTAAAAAGTCAGCACCCTCTGGCTTTGGTGGTTATATCAACCAGCACTACCAGCTGACACTGAGTTGATCTCAACTCATGGAGACTCATGTACCTCATAGTAGAACTTTGCTACATAAGGTTTACAATGCCTGATTTTTCAGAAGGAGATTGCCAAAAGAGGTGGACTAGAACCTTCAAACTTTCAGTTAGCAGTCAAGCTCATTAACTGTTTTTAGCACCCAAGGACTCCTCCATGGTTATACTACCCCATATAATTCTAATAGATCAAAATTAACAACAGTCTATAAAGGATGAGACTGGTCTATCAAAGCCCAGTGTTAATCTTCACTTCTTGAGCCCTAAAAACACTTGTTCTTTTGACCACAGAGCTGATTATCAGCTTTGTCAAGGAGCTCCAACTCTGAACACTGCCCGTTCTCCAAGGAATGAGAACATGTTACTACAACCACAAAGAAAGATGATCAGAATTCTTTTTCTAAGTTTATCAGAATTTGGGGTCTCTGAACAGGTCGTACTTAGAAGGTTGATAACTGATGTGTGTGTTATGGGCAAAAAGGAAGTCTCAAAATGAAGGCTCGTCTTAAACCACATCATAAAAGCACGTTTGCTGGGTACAGCTGTGGTAACTTGGCTCCATCCAATTCCTCTCACAGTTTGGAAATGCTTGGGAACTAAAGTGAAAAGATCCACAACACTACAGTTGGGGTCTTGTTTCCTGTTGGAAAGGTGGCACTCATCTCACTTTGCGAATATCAACTTAGGGGTGGGTACGGATGGAAACATTTGAATTCTGATTTGTGATAGGTGAAGCACATTCAGCATTATTACATACTTTTATATTTTGGGGAAAATAAAGCTGTAGGTCATCCTATAACACCACTACCACACATACACAATGAAAACTGTGGAAAATAATGCTCAACCAGATGTTGGCTGGTGGCAATCAACAACTGAGGATGATTCCCTATATGGGGGTGAAAAGTGAACATTTATGTTTGTCATAAAGGTTAAATGTGCATTTAAAAATATTGAAAAACAAAGAGTAAAAACACAAAGCACACACAAAATAACCAATTAGGGTTTTTTTTTTTTTTTTGGAGTGGAGAGGTGGGAAGAGTGTATTAAGACTTCCATTTTTGGGAGGAGCTAGGAATTATACAAAAATAATTAAGCACAACAACTAAACAAATGAGATTTAAAGAAAAAAAAATCAAGGATTTTCACACTGTTTCTGCTTTAATATTCCAGCTAAGGTAGGCAGTTTGAACTCAGATGGTATGGTGAACTTTTTAAAAATAACCCTCAGTTATAAATATTCACTTAGAACTCCTCTTATTAGTCTCAGTTCCTTTTTGCCTCCAAACTACTATGCTTTTTTATCTGACACAGGACTTTGCTCACAATGACTTGCACAGGTATACTGGAAGAAAAACAACAACAATAGAAACAATAACATAAAAATATTAACTAAAACAAACTTCCAACACCAACTACCACCTTTGTTCTCAAAGATCTATCTGCCTGTGATATGGAGTTCATTTTTTAATGCCTTTGACATATCTAATCACACAGTCTTCGATATAGAAAGAAAACAGGCTCACATTCCATGCAGCGATGCATCTTCCCAACTATTTCCCCCAGGGCTTCCTAAGAAGAATTTTCAAGGATCCAGAGTATTAGATGATGGAAGTCCATCAGTGTTTTCTGAAAACTAGCAAGAAGTAGATACCGCTACCTAGCAACAAGTAACTCCCTAGTCAAACAGATGCATGTTTTTAATTAGCAGCACAGTTCTAATTGTGCAATGCACCATCAGCTGGCTGGATCCACAGCAGCCCTGAAAATGGGTGCTATGACATGACATGTACAGAGTGATTTCAGGAAACATTTCCAAGCCTACCCATAAAAGCCACTTCATAGTTCAGGTTAACAAGGTGTTCTTTGAATCTTCAAAGCTAAATTAAGAACCCAAGGATCTCGTTTTGGCTTTCATTCCACAGGCTAGATATTGAAGACAAAATAGACTTAAAGCAGAGATCTTTTTTCTCAACAAAGATATTTTAAAAACATATATTAATTAAATATGAATTCCTACTTAATTTAATTAAGTGAATCCATTAATTACACCCGATTTCCTACTGGTTACACATAAAAATAACAGGGTAAACTGAATGAATTTTGAACTCTATTTAATTCAAATCCACCTTTCCTTTATATAAGTATTCATCCATTCACTCACTCAATTAACATTTCTGGGTGCTTAATATGTGCCAGTCCCTGAGTTACACAAACGGCTAATATACTTGGTTGCTGACCAAAAAGGCTGGAGGTCTGAGTCTACCCAGAGGTGCCTCAGAATAAAGGCTTGGTGGTCTATACTTCCAAAAAATCACCACTGAAAACCCTATGGAGCATAGTTCTATTCTGACACACATGGGGTTACTATGAATTGAAATTGACTAGATGGCAACTGGTATTATGGGCCAGGTTCCTAGAGCAGGTGCTAATAAGGACTGACAAGACATGGTCCCCATCCTAAAAGGGCATGATCTAGTGGAAGATACTGACAGACGGATGGAGAATTTAAACTCACTGTAGTTAATGCTTCAGGAAAGATTTGCACAAATTTCTATGATAGCAGAGATGGAAAAGTTTCAGTATCTTAGGAATAAAAGATAGGAAATGGACAATCTACAAGTCATAGCTAGAGAGGCAGCCAACAGAAGGGAGACTATTATTGAAAAACAACAACAAAAAAAAACCAAACCAGTCTTGAATGCAAGTCTGTGGATAGGGATCAATCCATGAGAAAGAAAAGAGTTCTTCATAAAGCTAAATGTACTCAATTTAAGAGTTTTCTGTCTTTTTGAGGTCAAATCCTTTTAACATCCTGTTAAAATCACCCTTCATTTTCTGAAATCAAAGTGGAAGGAGGTGTCAACTGTTCCATGTTTTCGAAGACCATAATCAAACAAAATAAAAAGGTGGCAATCTTATGTTGGTTTCCAAAATTCTTTCTGAATATGTACAGGGAAAAATGTGTTCTTATGCTGTAAAAAAACAAATAAAATCAAACCAAACTCACTGCCATTGAGTCGATTTGACTCACAGCGACCCTTCCTCGGGTTTCCGAGGCAGTATCTCTATGGAAGTAGATTGCCCAGTCTTCTTTCTGAGGAGTTGCTGGTGGGTTTGAACTGCTAGCCTTCTGGTTAGCAGTCAAATGCCTTAGGCACTATGCCACCAGAGCTCCTTATGCTGTAAAAGACACAATAAACTACAATTTGTCTGAAAAATACATAACCATGGATAGGGAAGTCATAGTAAGAGGAAGTTCAGCAGCCGAGCATAAGGAGTAGCCCAGGATGGGACCGCTAAAGGAGAACAACCACTCACCACGCCCCGGTTATTCTTCAGTTCACCATGACAACATAGCACCCTCGAGCTGTTGATCAGGGCATCTTTCTGGCCTTCCTCCAAGTAAAGGAGACGCTCTTTATAATAGCGGCATTCAGATTCCCCAGTCTTGGTGTTGATTTCTGCCACAATTCCCTGAATAATGTTGATCTATGGAAACAAAGAGGAGAGTAAGCAAACCATCCATACTAACAATGTCAGGGGCACAGCCTAGATCCAAGACACACTTGGATCTAATTCTAAGATTCTGTCCTCTAAGTTGCTATTTGGGAAAAGGGGGAAAAAAAGAAATAAATGCTTTTAGTATGTGGTATCTCAATGTATCCATCCAGATAGATACACACACACACACACACACACACAATTTATATAATCAAATCAAACCAAACGCATTGCCATCAAGTTGCTTCTGCCTCATAGCAACTCTAGGTTTCCAAGGCTGTATATCTGTATGGAAGCAGACTGTCACATCTTTCTCCCATGGAGGAGCTGGTGGGTTTGAATCACTGATCTTTTGGTAATCAGCTAAGCACTTAGCCACTGTGTCACTAACGCTAATAGGTAATTTTACCCAAGAGGAAGAGATAGAAGGTACCAAATCCAACATTCAGGACTTATAAATACTGAGCTCCACACTGCACATTTCTTAAAGGAAGCTCATGCTGTTGAAAATATTAAAAACAAAAACAAAAACAAAAAAACAACAAAAAACAACTCACTGCTGTTGAGTCAATTCGACACGCTCATAGCAACCCCTCTGGGTTTCTGAGGCTGTACCTCTCCAGAAGTAGATTGTTCAATCTTCCTTCCAAAGAGTGGCTGGTGGGTTTGAACCACCAGCCTTCTGGTTAGCAGTCAAATGCCATAGGCACTATACCAGCAGAGCTCCCAGTTGAAAACAGGCACATACAAAATTTGGCCAAGAAACAAAGCAGAATGCATGAGTTCAGAGAAGGGATCATCTTTGGGGATCTAAAGGCTAGTTGCTGGGTCTCTCAACATGTACTCAGTCTAATCTACAAACAACATTTCCAAATTGGTATGTCAATAAATGGGTTAGATTTTAAATGATAAAACATTAATGTTTTATTGTCAAAACCACTAAACCAAACCCATTGCTGTAAAGTTGATTCAGACTCATAGAGCCCATGTAGGACAGAGAACTACTTCACAAGGTTTCCAAAGCTATAAATTTTTATGGAAGCTGATTGCCACATCTTTTTTCCATGGAGTGACTGGTAGGTCTGAACTGCTACCCTTTAGGTTAGCAGTTGAGTGTTTTAAAAACTGTACCACCTGAGCTCCTTAAATATTTTATAAAGGAGAAAAAAATGGGAATGAAAAGGCACTAGGTATAATGATAGGGTCAGTTTGTTTATGTATACTCATGTCCATGCCTATAGCACTCATGAATGAATAAACTGGGTGTCAAGGATTTCAAAGCAGTGGTGGATACAATGTAGTGCATACCAAAAAAAGGCAAAATAACAACAAAAGAATACCACACTGACACTTGATCATTGATATTCTGATATGTTGTTAATCAATCACATAAGAAATATATTTAAAAGTTAGAAAATACCAAAAAACGAATGAGAAATCAATTTAGCAAACACTCAACAATACAAATTAAAGGCAAAATAACAAATTCTTTTTTTAAAACTTTTTTTAAAATTGTGATTTGGGTTAAAGTTTAGAGAGCAAATTCACTGTCCATACAGCAGTTCATACACATTTTGTTTCCTGACATTGACTGCAATCCCTACAATTCAACAGCTCTCTTCCCACTTCCTCCCTGTAGTTACCTCTTCCCTGTGTCCTTTCCTGTGCAGTCCTATCCCCTGAGCTATCTCCCTGTGCAAACACTGCCCTTCTGTTCTTCCACAATTGATCACTCTAAGGAGTGTATCCACCTGATGTAAATGTTCACCCTATCTGCCTATTTATTGTTCGGCTGGAAGACACAGGAATGAATTCAGTTCCGGACCTGAAGGGTAACTAGGGGACAGTCTCAAGGGTCTTACCAGGCTCTATCACCACTAAACCTGGTCTTTATGATTTTGAATTTTATTCCACATTGTTCTCCCACTCTATCCAGGACCTCCTGCACTGATCCCTTTCCAAGTGGTTGACTAGCACCATCTAGTTCTTCTGGTCTCATGGTCACATAAGTTGAGGATCACGTGGTTTACTAGTCCCTTGGACTTAATTGTTTCCATGTGTTTTGAGTTTTCTTCATTCTTCTTTGCTCTGGACGAGGAGAAATCCATTATTGCATCTAGATGGCCACTTGCAATCTTTTAAGACCCCAGTCACTACTCACCAAGGTAGGATGTGGAACAAAGTTTTTGTGTAGTATGTTATGCTAGTTGAGCTTGATGTTCCCTATGACCATGGTCCCACGCCCACAGGTCCAACTACTTGCCTCCTCAGGGTGGTTGGCTGTGGCTAAGAAGTTATTATAACTTTGCCTCTTGTAAGCTCTATTATATATTTGGACATTCTTACAGCACGTACAAATACATAAGTAGAAACATCACTCGCCAAACTTATACATGGTCATGGGTATAGTACCTTCCGCCCAGACATACCTGATCATCCAGCCTGTCTACCCATCTATTTACCCAGAGATTAATGTTTGTTATCACTGACAATGCAGTATTGTATATGTAAAAGGGTTTATCTTTGTTGTCTGTACCACTTGTTTACTTCTCTGTGTCTTCTTCCTTATTGCCACCATACTGATTACTCACTTTTGGTACATTGTCCTTCCCTTCACCTAAATCATACTTGTCTCTACCTATCTAGCAGTGTTCTCTCCTCCATCCTCCCATCCCTGGTAACCAACAAAGTTTCCTTCCATATATAAACCTTTTCTTGACTTTTTATAGTAATGAATACACTATTTCTCATACTGTGATTGACTAATTTCACCCAGCATAATGTCCTCTAAGTTCATCCCTGTTATGTGGTGCTTCGCAGATTCTACATTATTCTTTAGTGTTGCACAGTATTCTATTGTGTGTATGTACCATAGTTTGGTTATCCATTCCTCCACTGATGGGCACTTCAGTTGTTTCCATCTCTTTGCTATTATGAACAGTGCTATGATGAACATGGGTGTACATATATCTATCTGGCTCTCACTTTAGGATATATACCTAGTACAGATTGCTGGATCAAATGGTATTTCTAACTGCAACTTTTTAAGGAATTGCCATATTGCTTTCCACAGTGGTTGTACCATTTTACAGTCCTACCAGCAGTGTATGAGAGTCCCCATCTCTCTGCATCTTTGCCAGCATTTGTTATTTTCTATCTTGTTGAACTTTGCTACTAATGGAATCTCATGGTTGTTTTGATTTGCATCTCTCTAATGATCATGAGCATTGCTTTATATGTTTGTTGGCTGCTTGAGTATCTTCTTTAGTGAAGTGTCTGTTCATGTCTTCTGCCCAATTTTGAACTGGATTGTTTGTCTTTCTGATGTTGAGGTGTTGGAGTTTTCTATGAATTTTAGAGGTAAGTCCCTTGTCAGGTATGTCGCTGCTGAATATTTTTTCCCAATTTGTAGGTTTCTATGTATAGGATCATATCATCTGCAAATAGGGTTAGTTTTACTTTTTCCTTACCAATCTGGATGCCTTTGATTTCCCTTTCTTGCCTTCTTATGCTGGCTAGGACTTCCAATACAATGTTGTATAGAAGTGGTGATAGATGGCATCCTTGTCTGGTTCCCATTCCCAAAATGAATGGTTTCAGTCTCTCTCCATTGAGAATAATGTTGGCTGTTCGTTTTGTATATATACCCTTTATTATGTTGAGGAATCTCCCTTCTATTCCTATTTTTCTGAGAGCTTTTTATCAGGAACAGGTGTTGGATTTTATCAAATGCCTTTTCTGCATCGACTGATATGATCAAGTAGTTCTTCTTCTTTAATTACAGGATGGATTACGTTGTTTTTCTAACGTTGAATCATCCTTACATGTTGTTGTTGTTTGCTGTCGAGTCAGACCCGACTCATAGCGACCCCTCCTTGGGTTTCCGAGGCAGTATCACTACGGAAGTAGATTGCCCCATCTTCCTTCTGAGGAGTGGC
>NW_006921628.1:6117399-6120461 GCF_000298275.1 Orycteropus afer afer
TATTTCACTCAGTATAACGTCCTCTAAGTTCATCCATATTATGTGGTGTTTTGCAGACTCTACATTATTCTTTACTGCTGCATAGCATTCCATTATGTGTATGTACCATAGTTTGATCATCCACTCTTCTACTGATGGGGACGTAGGCTGTTTTCATCTTTTTGCTACTGTAAAGTGTTGTGATGAACATGAGTATGCATATATCTGTTCCTGTCCTGGGTCTCACCTCTCTAGGGTAATGGGATTGCTGCTTCAAATGGTATTTCCAATTCCAGCTTTCTAAGGAACTGCCATACTGCTTTCCACAGTGGTTGCATCACTTCACAGTCCGACCAGCAGTGTATGAGACTCCCAATCTTTTCACATCCCTGCCAGCATTTGTTATTTTCTGTCTTGTTGAACCTTGCCATCAGTGCTGGGGTGAGATGGTATCTCATTGTTGTTTTGATTTGCATCTCTCTGATGGCCAACGATCATGAGCATCTCTTCATGTTTGCTGGCCACCTGAATATCCTCCTTGGTGAAGTGTCTATTCATGTCTTCTGCCCATTTTTCAATTGGATTAATTCCTTTGCTGTTGAGGCATTGGAGTTTTCTATAAATCTTAGAGATAAGTCCCTTGCCAGATATGTAATTATGGGCAAATATGAATTTGTTGTCATTTTTGTTATGTGCTTTTTTGTGGTGTCAATTTCTTTGTTCCATATAATTTTCTATGCAGAGCTCATTTTGTTTATGAATTGTGTTATCACTTCCAGTAGTTTCAGTATTTGCTAAATATTTGTGCTGGTCCTCTTTTTATTTTGATGTGAAGGTTTATCATTTTTCTTTGAGGTTACCCTGTGATTTAGAGTTTTCTTCCCAAGTTTAGAATAGTCCATTCTACCTTGTAGTTGTCTTGACTTCCCTACCATCTAGAATTTCTGTAATGACACAGTTTTTTCCCTCCTTTTGGTTTGCAGTTGTCCTCATTTGTCAATTGATGTCTCTGGTTCCCTGTTTACAATCTTGTAGACTTATTTACTTTGAATACTTCCACAGCTGGGCTGGTTTCTGGGTTATGTCATCATGTGTATTAGTGGTCAGTTGTTGTTGGCTGTTGTTGCTTCTCTGTCCAAAGGACTCCCTCTAGCATCTCTTGTAAGGTTGGTCTGGTTTTAACAAATTCCCTTAACTTTCGTTTATCTGGAAATGTCTTAATTTCACCATCATATTTGAGGGACAATTTTGCTGGGTACATATTTCTTGGTTGGAAATTTTTCTCTTTTAGGGTTTTATACATACCATCCCACTGTCTTCTTGCCTGCATGTTTTCTGGCAAGAAATAAGAGCTTAGTCTTATTGGTTGTCCCTTGTAGGTAACTTTTTGTTTTTCCTGTGCTGCTTTGTCTTTGGTTTTGGTGAGTTTGATGATGATATGCCTTGGTGATTTTCTTTTGGGGTCTATCCTGTTTGGGGTTTGTTGGACTTCCTGAATCGATATATTCTCGTCTTTCATCATACCTGCAAAATTCTCTTCCAACAAATCTTTGACAATTTTCTCAGTGGTTTTATTTGTCTCTTCCTGTTCTGGAATTCCAATTACACATAGGTTATTCCTTTTGATGGTATTCCACAGGAACCTTAGGCTCTCTTCATTTTGTTTTGATCTTTTTTCGGACTGATCCCTTTCCAAAGAAGTATTCAGGTATTTACCTTCAATCTCACTAATTCTGTCTTCCATTGATTTGCTTCTACTCCTTTGTCTAGTTATGAAAATTTAGTATTAATATTCTGGATTACTATGTGTAGATTTTGTATTATTTCTAATTTTTTATTTATTTTGTCATTTTGTTCCTGTATTGTTTTTTGAAATTGTTCTAGGGATTTCTCTGTGTTTTCCTCAATTTTATCAGTGTTTTCCTTGATCTGCCTCTCAATTTGTTGCAGATACCTAAATATAATTCTTTTGAATTCCTTACCAGAGAGTTCCAATGCCACATCTTCCTCAGGGATGTGTTTTGGGTCTGTATCCTGGTCCTTTGTTTCTCCTTCTTTATCTTGCTTCTTTGTTTGGACTGTGTTGCTCTGTTGTCTCTGAGGCATTGTGATGTTTGTGTGTTAATATTTAATTGGTGATTGTATGTTGGCAGTGACTTGCCCACGATTTTTGTTTCTTTGTATGTTATCTATGTAAGCAGGGTACTATATTGTGCTCCTCTATTTAGCTGACAGCACTTACACACTTACCACTTGTCTCCTTTCCTCTTGTACATCCCTGCTGTCCTTGGCAAACAGAGTCTATTCTTAGGACCCTGGAATCCTAATGAGAATACAGTCACTTTAAAATCCAAAATGGCTGCCATTTGTAAACATTCAAAATGGCTGCACCCTCGGTCACTTTACATATCCAAAATGGTCGCTGCTTGTAAACCTTCAAAATGGCTCTGCCCTCTGGACAGCAGAAAATCCACAGCTCAGGTTGTCTTTCTCCTTGCTGTTTCTCTTCCTAGTCATAGGTCACCAGTACAGTTGTTCCTGCAGCCCTTCGTGACCAGGGCTGATCTTTCATTTAATTCTCAGGTCCCAATATCACTTGGAAATATTCAGGCTGTTGGTCTGTCAGAATAGCTGACAGTACAGCTCTGTCTCCATATTTACTGTTCTCATTCAAGCTTTTCATTAGTTGGTGCCTTACCCACTTCTGTATAGTTCCTTTAAAAGCTCAGGGCTCCAGGATTAACTTCTGTTATCTCTGTCAATTGGTTTTTCTTTTCTTTGTTGAAGAGGGTCTGTGTTGCTTGTTTGCCTATTCCTCCATCTTACCAGAAGTCACTTAATAAACTCCTGTAAGCTTTTTTTTTCCTGCTATTTTTCTAATTGTTGCAGATGTTAGGTTAAGGTGTTGATTTTGGTTCTTTCTTATTTATTTATTTATTATTGTGATTTGGGTGAAGGTTTACAGAGCAAATTCACTTTCCATACAGTGGTTCACATATACTTTGTCTCATGACATTGACCACAGTTTACCACAATGCAACAGCTCCCCTCCCACTTCCTCCTCATAGTTACCTCTTCCCTGT
>NW_006921628.1:6127942-6152505 GCF_000298275.1 Orycteropus afer afer
CCTTCAAGGCTCAGGGGTCCAAGATTATCTTCTGTGTCTGTGTTAATTGGTTGCCCTTTTCTTTGTTGAAGAGGGTCTGTGCAGTCTTTCTGCCTAGTCTGCCATCTTGCCGGAACTCTCCTCTTTCTTATTTTTTGATGTGTGCATTTATTGCTATAAATTGGCCTCTGATCACTGCTTTTGCTGTGTCCCAAAGATTTTGGCATGTTGTGTTTTCGTTCTCTTTTAAGTCAACGAATTTTTAAATTTCTTCTATTACCCAGTTATTTTTAAGGAGGGTGTTATTCAGTTTTCATGTGTTTTCTCTTTTTTCCATTGATCTTCCTATTGTTGATTTCTAATTTTATAGTATTGTGATATGAAAAGATGCTTTGCAGTTTTTCAATGTTTTTAAATTTATTAAAGCTTGCTTTATGGCCTAACATATGGTCTATCCTGGAGAATATTCTATGTGCACTAGAAAAGAATGTGTATTGTGCTGTTGTTGGGTGCAATGCTCTCAAAACAATGAATTTTTTAGCGGGGTTCTCTATCTTCTCGTAGTGAAAACACCAGTAGTGCTACATTTCCTACAGTGGTCTTAATGGAAGGAATTTAACAGATGAGAAATGTTAAATAAGACCTCTTCTTGGTCATTTTTACTTAAAAGCCCTAAGTTCAATAACATTTTCCAGCAAACGGAAAAGCCAACGGGCCTCCAAAAATCAACAGCATTTGAGTAAGAAACAGTAAAACAAACCAATCTCTGTGAATAACTGAGGTTCTCAAAGAGGCCTTTATTCAACTAGAAGCTATTGTACCTTGTAATAAACTAAAATGGTCATGAATTCTCTCCAGGGATGTTAAGTGGTTATGTTTCATATGCTACTGAAATGATAGGCCCAAACCAACCGAGTGAGAACTTTCACCCAGTTATAATTTTTGTACTTACATACAACTTTCACAAATAATCTTACACAATGAGTTGAAGTCTGGTGATTGCATCCTATGGACAGAGGTATAATATGTACACTGTTGTAGATACTACCAATTTCAAAGATCATGTACTTATTCTTTTTCTATTTCCCAAATTTTGGTGATAGCATCAATTTGATAATAAGAAATAACACACTCTTTAGTAAAAGAAACTATGCATGCTCTTTAGTGCCAAAGAAAAGAAACTTTTTGGCCTTGATGTCAACCTACTCTCAAATATAAGCCTTGTAAATTTAATTTGAGTTTTATAATCACAAAACAATAAATGAATAGCAGGACACTTGGCTATATTAACTTTCTATTTGTTTCCTTTCCCCTTTCTTGGTTTTTATCATACTTTTCAAAGAAATTGCACAAAATACATAAAAGACATGATTCATCTTTCAAATTAATCCAACTAATGCTTGTTGAACCCTGGTGACACAGTGATTAAAGTGCTTGGTTGCTAACCGAAAGACTGGTGGTTTGAACCCACCAAACACTCTGGGGGAGAAAGGTGTGGCAGTCTGCTTTTGTAAAGACTTGGGAGTTCTACCCTGTAGTATAGGGCTGCTATGAGTTGAATTTGACTAAAAGGCAAAGGGTTTGTGTTTTGGTTCATGCTAGTTGAGCCTCTGCTTGGTGTTAGACTGCATGAATATTCAAGGAAACCAGAGAGGGCCCCTACCCTCAAACTTATGTGGGAAGCATTTGAGCACTTGATTTACAATTATCTTGCCCTTTGATTTTCATACATTTTCAATATGTAGTAAAATCTACACTTTTTCCTTGCTTTTAAAGACTTTAGCATTAATTGATAATCTTGTGTATTATTATTTAAGTGTACCTGGGCAGCTCAAAGTAGTCAGCACTAATCTTCTGAGTTTCCTGCCAAGTGTCTAGGAAACCAGAAAGAAGATCCACTATAGACATAAAGATATGTTTGTTTCCTAATTTAATACAGGAACTGAACAGCTGGTATATCACATGAAGATTAATAAAATCAAATGTCACAGTGGTTCCTTAGGCAGCTATGACTACTTCCAAATGCTGCTTCTTTTTTTTTTTTTTTTTTTTAATATATTACTAAGCAATCAGCATTACCATTTCATATTCTATGTGCACATTTATAATAGTAACTCCAGGTTTACTTTCATTTATTCATAGTACTGTTTTGCATTTACATCTACCTGAACACCATGACAGTCTACTTCCTCTAGACTGGTTCTTGGGAAGGATTTATCTTGCAGGATTGCAGGGAGAAAGAAAGTTACATTCAGCAGATTGCCAACAGCAGTCATGGTAGTTGTACATCTACATGAAATTTATTGTTGCTTTTCTCATCAAGGTTCAAACTGAAGGGGAGGAAGTGGTGAAAGGAGATAATTATAGATACCTGCGAACAGCACATGGATTAAGCCCACATATGCTAGAATCATCATTCTCAAACTGGAATCTGAAAGCCCATCTATCTAGTCCCCCGTGTGGTAATATCATCTATGCATTGGCTCATGACATGAACAAAGCCTTCAGTGCTGTTGCATCAAATGCAGGACTGTTCTTTCCATTGATTCCAGTGATTTTTTTTTTTTTTTTTTTTTAAGCAGTTGGGGAACAGTGGGAGCTGAAGGGAAGTGATAATCAGTAAGGTCATTTTTCGGCCAAAACAATTCTCAGAATTTAAAACATTGAACAACCAGTTCTCTGGAACATCTGAATATCCTAAGTTCTATTTTAAGAAGTTCTCTTCTGGGAGAAATTTCTATTAACTCTCCAAAACACTATTTAAAAATTATGATGAAGATGTGGCAGTATATGATGAAGATGTTGCATTAAAAGGAAGACCTTTCTTTAGATCTGATCACAGGACTGAATGCAATCAACTCCCTTGGTGCTGAGAAAATTTACTAATTTAAGGAGCTCTGATTTTTCCCTTTTCATAGATGGAAAATGTATTTGGGGAACAAGTCAGTCAAGCTACGCTGGCACAGTGGGTTTTATGTTTATCACATATTTCACAGAGCACCCAAAAGTACAGGGCTAAATATTTCCATTCTTCTGGGGTAATGCCATAAGGACTTTGAAGAGAAGAGAAAGCAAATTGCCATGCCTATATACTGTGTAAAGAGCTCTGGTGGTGTAGTGGCCAAGGCATTTGGCTGGTAACCAAAAGGTCGGTAGTTTGAACCCACCAGTTGCTCTGTGGAACAAAGATGAAGCAGTGCCCTTTCATAACGATGTATAGTCTTGGAAACCCAATGAGGGTCACTATGAGTCGGAATTGACTTGATGGCAGTGAGTCTGGCTTTTGGTTTTATACTGTGTAGAGACCACTTGCTTTGCAAGCGTTTTCAAATACAAGTACACTGTGCTTCACGCAGGAGCTCTGGTGGTGTAGTGCCTAAGGCATTTGACTTCTAACCAGAAGGCTGGCAGTTCAAACTCACCAGCCACTCCTCGGAAGGAAGATGGGACAATCTACTTTCGTAGAGATACTGCCTTGAAAACTCAAGGAAGGGCTGCTATGAGTTGGATCCGACTCGATGGCAGTGAGTTTTTTTTTGAATTTGTGCTTCATGCACAGATCTGCTTCAATAATTAGTATAGACTAGATATTTGAAAATGGCCTTACATTCTATGTATTAGGAAAACTGGTTACTGGTACATGCTTTCATATTGCAAATAATCATGTTCTTATCTGTTTCCAAATTAAAACTTCAGTTCACAGTATGCTTTTTTTTTTTTTTTTAAAGTAGTATTCTTTCATGTGGCATATTAACATAAAAAGAAAAAAGAAAGAAATTTTTATAATAAAACTCACATGGATAGGCTCATATGTGTCAAAAAAGTAATTATTTAGACTAGGCCAACCTCCCTGTTGTTTCCATTCCTGCAGACCACACACTTGCTGGGATGAAATATGGACAGGAGGCAACTCTACTGCACTTTTCTCAGTAATAAACACAGACATAATGAAGACAGAATGGTCTCATCCCTGGGGCCTGCGACCCCCATCTGTGCTGGGTTTGGGGCCTGGTGTGAGTGCCAGCCACAGTGAACACCTCATGAATCAAGAGAGCGTCCTTCCTTGGTTTTCTCTATTCCTACTTGGACACACCTGGCCCAGACCTACCCACTTGAGGAATTGCCACCAAGCCTGGGGGGCAGACCAAACAAAAAAAAAACCTAGTGCTACTGAGTCGATCTGACTCATAATGACTCATGAACCAAAAATAAAAACCAAACTCACTGCCATTGAGTTGATTCAACTCATAGCAACCCCTCCATGGGTTTCCGAGGAGGTATCTCTATGGAAGTAGATTGCTCAATCTTCCTTCTAAAGAGTGGCTGGTGGGTTAGTGACTCATTAGGACACAGTATAACTGCCCCATATGGTTTCCAAGGCTGTAAATCTCCACCAGAGCTCCCTTATAGAAGCACACTGCCTCATCTTTCTCCTGCAGAGCGGCTGGTGGGTTGAAACTGCTGACCTTTTGGCTTTAACCAATGCATGACCAGAGATCCTTGGGGCCAGACAGTTCTCCTCAATTCCAAAGGCAACAGCAGCTCAAAGAAGGGGCCAGGCCTTCAGCTCCATGGTATAAGATCACAGAGAAGTAGAAGACGCAGAACATGGAGTCTGTACTGACAGCGTTCAATTCTGTCACTTGCTGGCTCTACACCTGGAGCAAATTATTTAATCCTTCCAAGTCTCATTTGGAAAATGGTCCTAATAAGAACAGCTATCTCATAAACTTTGAAGATTAAATGAGATATATATATGTAAGGCAATATATAAAGGTGATTTCCTAGGTACTCAATAAATATTAGCAGCTGTTACTGTTGTTATTATTATTGTGGGTGTTGGTATTATTATCACTTATTATTATGCATGTCCACCTTCTGTTTCCATCTCAAATCCAATCAGGGAATAAGCCCTGCTGATTCTCCCTTTGAATTGTCTCTGAGCCTCCATCTCCACTGACATGCCCCAGTCCTATTTCCATGACTTCACATCTGGACCACTGTAGCGTCCTTTCAACCTGCTTTCCTGTCACCAATCTCTTCTTCTTCCATCTCATTGTTTTATTGTCAAGGGCAGTAATTTGTCCTAGGTCACATAACTTGAAAGTGCCATCGTGAACACAACATTGCTCTATTTAGAAAACAAACCAACCTCCAGTTAATTACAAAACAAAGGAAATATTTCCCAAACTGATATTTAAAACACCCTACACCAGATCTAGGGAGCTCTGGGGGAACAGTGGTTAAAGCATTCAGCTGCTAACCAAAAAGGTCACCGCTTCAAACTCACTAGCTGCTCTGTGGGAGAAAGATGTGGCAGTCTGCCTCCGTAATGGAAACCCAGTGGGCAGCTGATCCATGATACTCCTAGGCATGACCTGCCCTGTCACTTCTTGACACCTTTTCTCAGGTCATGTGTTCCAGCTGGCACCCCATCTCCTCTGCCCTGACCTCCAGGACACCCCAGTTGGAAACAAGCTGACTGTAATGCTCAGCATTCTGCAATATTCTCATGATATGGATGCCATTCTTCCTGTCTTCAACTGCTGCTAGAAGAATCTATATTTTCCAAGTCACTCAGCCAGTACTCAATGAACATTTTTGGATGAGCAGTCTGCTGGGAAGCATGATGTCTGACTAGACACTCCATTACAGTCCATAATTGGGACTGAGAGGAGTTAGATCTTAAATGCACGGTGACTTCACAAATGGGCTCTGGGCCTGAGACATGAGGCAACTCCCATTTTCCAATTAAACAAATATCTTCAATTTAAAATCTCCACAGAGATGCATAGTCAGCAGTTGTAACAAATGGATTAGAGTGTCACCTATACATAATCAAGAAATTTTAGAATCAAAAGAACCTTAGAATGCATTTCAAGTAAATAATGCATTTTACAGGTTAGGAAACCAAAGCACAAGAGGAGAAACAACTTACAATTTTAAAACATGATTGATTGGCAGGGCCAGGTCTGGAACCCAAGATTCCTGAATCTCATGCACCCAGCAACTCTTCTGTTCACTCATTTACCAGATCCATAAATCATCAGGTGGGAACTAACAAGGGAGGAAAGACTAGACAGACTTACTGCTTCTTCCAGGTGCTGTTGATCTGGGTTATCATTTGGTGTGTGCCTCAAGATTTCACGAAGAAGCAGAGGGTATTTCACCAGACGGCTTCTTGGAATATCAAGGAAATTCCAGAGGTCTAGTTTGCGGCTAAAGGGGGATTCTAAACATCGCTGTAGGAAATCCTGGACTCTGTGGTCTTGCTTTTTGTGGTCCAGTAGGGCTTTGGCAGCTACTTGATTACTGCAGTAGCTGTCGTAGGAGCTGAGACAAGGCAGCTAGGCAAAGAAAAAAAAAACCCACAAGTTAGCATCACTCCTGGGGACAGAACAAAACAGAACAAACATCTAACTGGCCTGGCCAACATTCATTTATTTGCATGACTGAAGGAGACCAGAGGAATTCTTCAAAATGGCAGGCAATGGAAGCTTTCTTAGGCTCTGGCTTGCTTGTGCTAACTGATTTTCTTAGCTGCGTATTTACCTTCTTGATTTTTTACAATATATGTCACAATTCATTAGTATTTCGTGCCAATTTAAGCTAAAACTGAAAGAACTTAAATTAATGCATACAGTGCAGAATTGTCATAACCTTTCAAAAGTATCTGGTGAGGGAAAAGCCTCTTCTGTTTATAGGATTTCTATTAAAATTAGTCACAAGAAACTCATTTAGAAGATTCAGTGGCACAAAAAGACATCAAGTGGTTAGACTCCATAGCCCAGCCCTCTCTGCATGGCTCCGTGCAAGCACCTCTACGTTAGTTTAAGATTATCTGATTTCAAGTGGCCCAATTAAAAAAGGCCCCAACACATTAAAGCAAACTTATAATTAGTAAAAATCATATTCAAGAAGCATTTAGAAAAATCTTTTAAATTAGCTCTGACGTGCCAGCAACAATTCTTGGCTATACTGTATTTAATGGTTAACATTGCAATATCAAGCAAAGAACAATTTAAGCTTAGACTGCAGAATGTTTCAACTCCATTGCCTTCCTTCCAGCAAAATGCTAATCCCCCCGACACATCCCATCAGTCACATCGTGCAAACACCGTGTCAGAGACTTAATGAAAGGGCTGTTCAGCCCCCATTTGCACTTTTCCCTACTAGATGGCATCCAAGACTCGGCACCCTAACACATGGGCCGACAACCTCCAGAAAGCTACAATTAAAAGGCAATTAAATGCAGCCAATGGTCTGGCTGCTTTTGTTCTCTCCCTTGGACTAGGAAGCTACATTCACTGTGACACCTGCTCTGTGGAGGGATTCTGTACAAGTAGGTGTCTTTCATTTCTTTATCCTTGATACTTTGCACTAGGCCTAATACACAGCAGACACTCGGAGTGTGTATTCTGAATGAACAAATAAATGAATATGCACTGGATTATCAATTTAAATTATATTTGATGGTTTAGCAACATTGTTTAAAAATAAAGTGTGGTGGCATTTGAAACATGGTCAGAGCTTAAATATTCTGCTAGGTCTTTTATACCTCTTACAGAAATTATTTTCCCAGTGATTAAAAGAAACAAACAAACAAAAACATGTCACAGAAGTAATGTTTAAGAGTTCACTGTTGAGCTTAACATTGCTTGGAAATGTCTACCTTCCTTACATGTTGTAGGATCCTCTATCTGTATTTTAAAAAACCCACAGAAATTCTTTTCTCAAACCTTGTATTTGAAAGTAATGATAATTGGTACTTATTAAACACACACACACACACACACACACACATGATGGGGTTACTGAGGCTTGTAATTTAGATTTTCAGAGTTAATTAAAAAGAGCCTCAGGCCCTCTTAACTTTGTTTCACTTTCTTGCCTTTTAAAAAGACCTGGAAATGTCCAATGTTTTCATTACGAAGAAACAAATCAGCAGTAGCCATCGGATGTAAACTAACCCCTGCCATACGGCTGCTCACTGCCCAATGACCCATTAATCTCTCTGATCCTGCCGCCTGGCTACCATGGCAACCACATCAGGCTCTGGTCCTGTGTTCACACCTGACAGAGTGGCTCGCTTCCTGGGCATGACCTGAAAGGTTCTCTTGTTTAGTCAACTGGAGTAAAAAACCCACAAGTGATCTCTAACTTGAAAGGAAATGAAGAATGCACACATCTTGGTTCCAAAATACATACTTACTTATTAAAATAAATGAGTAAATGAAAGGTGATAAAGCAGGAGCTAAGAGTACAGATCCTGGAGTTAAAGAGAATCAGGTTCAAAGCTAATCCACACACTAGATGAGTAACCCTTTGAGCCTCAGTTTCTCTACATGTAAATACTATGTCCTCCTCTCCCTTTATTAGATATAAAATGTGTAGCACAGAGCTTAGTTCATGTTGTTTTTTTTTTTAATCAGTAACTACTATTATTATTATTTGCCTCAAGAATTTTTTTTTTTTCTTTTTAAACTTTGGTTTATAGAAGCAAAGCACTTCCTCAGTAGGGATAAAACTAGAGCCTGAAGTCAGCTCTCCTTGGTTGAAGCTCTGAACTGCTCACATCTCTTTAAACAGGCTATCAAGAATTCATATGGAAAACTCTCTAACTTTAAAAAAAAAAAATCCTATCTCCCAAACATTGTGAAAACAGACAACAAATCTTTATTTATTTGGGCATCCACCTACCCTGCATCTCTCTTTGAAATTAAAATTTAATTAGAACCCAAATTAACTTGATAATATACCCTGGAGAGCTTATAAATTGTTTTATTACTTAAAAAATGTCAGCACGAGACACTGTCACTTGGGAAGTTGTTTCTTTCTGATAGGGAAGGCTTACCCCAGCAGTTGACCGGCTGGGAGGGGAGTGTGTGCCTGATCCTTAGTAACCAGGGTGGCTCCCTAAAAAAAAACCCACCCTTCTGTTTAAGGTCTTCAAAGTAAAAGTAATTGATTCATCCTTAGGTCAAAAGGACTGGCCAGGGTTGTCCTACTTGGGAGGCTCACTTGTTTAAAAGGATTTTTCCCCCAAACTTTTTTTTCCTTTAGGGAGGATATAAATCAATTTTTCATGGGTCGAATGGGCTCTGACTTTTCTCATTCAAAGTCTACTAAGATGTTTATTTTGTTCTGTTAAAAAGACCAGAACTCAAACAGATGTACCCCTTGGTTACGGTTCCCACTGGCATGGACACATCTGCAGTTAAAAGAGGGAAAACATTTAACAGCTCATCGGCCCCTGATAAATAAGGGCCGTTTCTCATGAGGTCTGATAACAAGGGGCCAGTTGTTTAATTTTAGGCTGTTCTTCATGCTGCAAGTCCCCATTTGATGTCTCAAGGGTCCAGATAGCAATGAACCATTATGGTCATACTTGCTCTGGGTATGTATAGAAAAGGACTGAAAAAGATGCTCCCAGAGCAAATTAAATTCCTAATAAAAGTGACAAGTATTAACTTTGGAAAAAAAATTAATAGAAAGTCATATTCTTATGATTTTGCTTCTGGCACAAATTGACAATCTGTACATAATGTTCAAGGAAATCACAGAGTTCCAAATTGCTATCTTGTCAAAAACAGCATTCACCATGCTAATTCTGGAGTGCAGCCTTACTGTCCGCTATTACTTCATCCCACTAAAGCAGCTCACAAACTCAGAAAGTTTAAGAAATATCGAGGCAGACCCTCTTCTCATTACAACTTCAGTCTCCAACTGCCTGGCTCTCTCTGGAAAAATTTCTTTGTGGGCTGAAGAAGTTAAGACATCTACCATGGCTCATAATAAAATGTACAAAAATATAAGATGAATAATATCTCCTGAAATATTAAGGGAATTTCCTAAATTATTCATCTTAGGACATTACTTGCCTTTCAGATATGCTTGGGATATTTCAGCCTCAGTGCTAAAATTGACTCCTGGACTAAAGTGATCCAAGTCATGAAACTCTCGGTTTCTTGACCGAAGCAATGATCAAGAAGCACAATTAAACTGAGACAAAGGCAAAGCTTTCTGTATGTCTGTATGGCATCAGGGAAAAGTAACAAGGTTTTAATTAGTTAAACCAGTTTCTGATAAGTTGATTCTGACTCATGGTGACCCCACGTGTGTCAGAGTAAAACTGTGTTCCACAGGCTTTCGAGTGGTTGGTTTTTTGGAAGGAGATCATCAGATCTTTCTTTGGAAATACCACTGGGTGGACTGGAACCTCCAGCCTTTCTGCTAGCAGCTGAGCAAATGGTGTTAACCATTTGTATCAACTAGGTTTTAGGAAGGTTAAAATACAAATAATTGGATAAAGAGAACTCACATGATGATACTAAGATTTATAAGCTTCACAATACTCTCCAAACAGAGAAATAACCTCTAATAATTGCCATCATGGTACTTCCTGCCTACTTTTCTGGAGCACTGTGTGGATTACAGAGATGAGAGACCCAACTTTGCCAGAAGAAGTCATCAAAGTAATCTGCTTTCATTACCTGCTTCATAACAAATGACAAACACCTGGAGCTGGGGTGGAACACTCAAGAGCTCAGAGGGATAGTGGGGTCTGTGGTAAAATAGAGTGCATACATGTGCTTGCTGTCTACATTAAACACACAGTAACATTATGCCATGCAATAGAAAACAAATTCAGCACCAGGACCATAAATTTATGACCCCTAATCTAATGTCAGAGCATTTCTTTAGTTAGAAAATGCAAATGGGTTCAACTGAGATGAAGGTCAACATATACTCAGCTCTCCTGTGAAGATACTGAGGATCAGATATATTCTAAACATTAGCAATATTTAGTTATTGAACTACATTTTGACCATGAGTTTTTTTTTTTTTTTTTTTTAAAGATAAAGCAAAAATTTTTTTGGTGATAGACAAGAGTATGTCCATCGGTTTTTACTAGAATAGAAATGATAATAATTATATTAGTAATTGGCCTGAATTGAACATTAACTAGCTTTATTTTGTTTCATGTGAAAATAATAGCTCCATGTATTCCTTTACTTATTTTGTGCAAAAAGGCCAGATTGTCTATACATGCAGTAAATTTATAATAAATAAATAACTGTTTTCACGGTCTGAAGACCTAAAGCCTAAATATAATATTTATTAGGAATCTGATTATTATTTTTGGCTGATGTGAAACCCATATTTTTCAATGTGAAACTCCATCTAAACTACTGACACTGATCTTCAAGCAAGACCAGAGAACTTTTCTTACCCAGCCCACCAGGATGGGACCGACGTGCTCAGTCGAGCCATCAGGCTTCCGAATACCTCGAAGCTGACTAAGGAGATCTGGTAAAAAAACAAACAAGCAGAACTCTTATTTTGTTAGCTGTAGAAATATGAACAGGGCTGGAAGTAGGCTCTGGGTTACTCATATGATTACATAATCAGTAACTCATTAAAAGACAACTCAATGAAGGCTACCAGTCATATGTTATTACATTACATATACATAATATATTACTATATTATATTATATTTTATTACATAATACCTTCATGTAGAGGGATTAAAGAGTCCAGGGTTCCAAAAATCTGATTCAATTCTTGTTCTGTCATGATGGAGAGTTTCAGCATGGGGTCGTGATAGGCCTGCACAAGAAGCAAGAGATAGAAGCAAACCTTTAAAGTCTGAGGAGGAAGTTGGTAAGGAGCATAGCTCTGGAGAGGGACTATACATACAACATTCAGCTCTCCTCAGCTTTTCCCACAAAGCTGTAGAAACTGCACATGGGTGTGGCTAAATAAGATGAGCATCTAATAGCACCTCAGCCCTCCGTGGTTGTTGAAAACCAAACCAGATTTTTTAAAAAAAATTAATTTTACTATATCATACATCTAAGGAAGGGTATAAATCCTAAGTGTAGAGCAGATTTGATGGGTATAATGTTTTAAATATCAATTTTATTGAAGATCCTGAAGATTGCAAAGTTCCTACTTTATACAAAACAAGTTATCAGTAGGGTCTTTTTCAACCGGCTCCTATTTTTAAATAAATAAATAAAAGAAAAACTTACTAGTGTCTTTTACTATATATATTTCTTAAATTTTTATTGTGATTTGGGTGAAAGTTTACAGAGCAAATTCATTTTCCATACAGCAGTTCATATATACTTTGCCTCACGACATTGACTGCAATCTCCTGCAATGCAACAGCTCTCCTCCCACTTCCTCCCCAGAGTTACCTCTTCCATGTGTCCTTTCCTCCCATGCACTCCTGCCCCTTGAGCTGTCTCCCTGGGTATACATTCTCCCATGATTGATCTCTCCAAGGAGTGTATCTACCTCAGGTAAATGTTCAGCTCATATGCTTGTCTTTTGTATGGCTGAAAGCCACAGGAGTGGGTTCAGTTCCAGACCTGAAGGGGCAGCTAGGGGCTATAGGCTCAGGGATTCCACCAGGCTCTATCAGACCAGCAAACCTGGTCCCCCCCCCCCTTTTTTTTAAATGACTTTTAATTTTTTTCCCACATTTTTCTCCCTTTCTATCCAGTATCTCCTACAGAGATCCCCCATCCAGTGGTTGACAGTGGTAGCAAGGCACCATCTAGTTCTTCTGGTCTCAGTCATATAGGCTGAGGATCACATGGTGTATTAGTCCCCTGGACTAACTGTTGCCATGGGTCTTTGGTTTTCTTCATTCTTCTGAATGAAAGATTTTTGATGAAAGTTTATTGTCAAGAGTCATGGGTGCCCCCAACCCATGTGCTTAAAAATGAATTTTCATATGAAAGACCCCTATTTACAATACAGGATACAACTGCCTCACTTAACTGCTCCATGTACTTTTGAGACTCAAATAACTTTATCTCTAAGGTACAGTTCCAGGCTGAGAAACCCACATGTCCTCTCCCACAGATAAGGAGGCCCTGCATCTGAGGCTTCTAGGACAACATACTACATAGGCAGACCTCCATGAACACTTTTCTGATTTAAGATGAAGCATTCTTTGAGGTATCTTAAAAGACACTCAGAGAAGAGCTCCTAAGGGTGCCTATTCCAGGGAGCTATTCTATCTTCTTGCTGTGCACTGTTTCCCTCACTTCTTGGTTTGGGGCAGCAGGTCTTCTCCAAGTTTAATGATTCCTCTTAGTCATAAAGAGAGTGCTCATAAAGCACAATCTTGAGAGATTACTCAGAGGAAAGAATGTGAGGTGAATGAGATAACCACTACATTTAAATTTACCTTTTTTGCTAATTTCAAGTCCTCTATCAAGTCTTCTTCTCCTTGGGAAAGCTCAAAGATGGCCTGCAAAGAAAAATAAAAAGCAATCACTAAGCTTGTCCTTTATTTAGGACACCAACTCCAAACAGTGATGGTTCCAATCCTCAAAGCACCATTTTTGTCTTTTAAAAAGTTAAGTTGCTCTAAAGATTATTATTGGTTACCAGGGGTAGGAGGGAAAGGGGAAAAAGCTTTTGTTTGCAGGGCATTGAGTTTATGCTAGTGGTGGTAAACTATTTTGGAAAAGGATAATGATAACGGTGGCACAACATGAAAAATGTCATCAATGTTTCTAAGCTGTAAAAGTGGAAGTTGTTATGTTGGTGAATGTCTTGGTGTGTATGTTTTCACCACAATAAAAATAAATAAATACATAAGTTGCTGTTGTTAGATGCCATCACATCAATTCCAACTCACAGCGACCCCATGTAACAGAGTAGAATTGCCCCCACAGAGTTTCCTTGGCTGTATTCTTCACAGGATGGCTAGGTTCTTTTCCCTACAGAGCTGCTGGTTGGGTTTGAACCACCAATCTTTTGGTTCACAGCTGAGTGCTTAATCGTTTGTGCCATCAGGGCTCCTCAACAAGTTAGCCTGCAGCAAATGCATCTACAGGTTAAAACCTGCAAAGAAAAGATTTTGCAAAACTTCTATATAATATGCTTCTCTGTTTGTTTCTAATCCAATAAGTCATTTTTCATGCTGCCAAGCGAGTGAACTATTTTAGGTAAAATAATTACAGTTTGGGCCTTGAGTCCACATCTTTGTTGTGAGTGGCAACCATAAAAAATGATTTGGGGTCTGCTCTAAGAGGAATCCTGGTTGTGTAGTGGTTAAAGTGCTTAGCTGCTAACCAAAAGGTGGTGGTTCAAACCCACCAGTTCCTCCATGGGAGAAAGATGTGGCAGTCTGCTTCCATAAAGATTTACAGCCTTGGAAACCTTATGGGGCAGCAGTTTTACTCTGTCCTATGGGGTCACTATGAGTTGGAATCAACTCGATGGCAGTGGGTTTGGCTTTTAAAAGAGTCGCTAAGGAGCCCTGGTGGCATAGTGGTTAAAACATTTGACTGCTAACCAAAAAGTTGATCTTTCAAACCCACCAGGTGCTCCACAGAGATAAAGATGAGTCAGCCTGCTTCTGTAAAGATCTGCAGCCTTGGAAACACTATGGGGCAGTTCTACTCTGTTCTATAGGGTCACTCTGAGTTGGAATTGACTTGATGGCAATAGGTATGGGGTCACTATGAGTTGGAATCAACCTGATGGCAACGGGTTTGGGATTTTTGGTCTTAGAGATGTACATGGCAGGATTATTAATCAGGCATCACAGTTTGTCTTCCTTTGACAGAAGGTGAATCTCAGCAGAAAGTTTTATTCCCATCAGCTACTTGTCTTGAGGCTGGGATTGTATGAAGAATCCAGTATTTTATCACCCTAAATGTCTGGCAGAGTTAATTCTTTCTAAGTTACTTCTTAATGCCACCAGGTACAATAAATAAAATTATAGGAGCTGGCTGTGTGCAAGAGTATGTAAAGGGACCGTTTTTAATATGGCTCTATTAAGCAATCATGATTGAAACAACTATGATGTGCAGAACATTCTTTCATTCTCATCTGGGAGAAAACATTACATTAGTAAAGGATTGCAAGTCTGTAAAGACAGTTCAGGGACCAGAGCATTTCTTTCAGGCTGGAGGGAAGAAGCCAGCAGGCTCTGAGCATATCCTCTGTCTCTGGGATAGGTGGAAAAGAGGGCAAAGTGTTATCTCAGGCAAAGCAGGTGGAGGCAAAACCCTTGGCTACAGAGGAATGCAAAGGAGCCTCCAAGTCATACCTTCCTAGTACTCTATTTAAAAAAGAAAACTTTTTATTTTGAAATAATTATAAACCTATAAGAAGTTACAAAAAATAGCACAGAGAGGTCCTGTGTACCTCTCACCTAGCTTCCCTCAATAGTGGCATCTTGACTAACTATAATGCATTATTAAAACTGGGGAACACTGGCACAATACCACGAACTGGACTCCACTTGGAATTTCTTCTGATTTCCTTGTACATCTGTTTACTAATGAGTACTTGCCCAGTATGGTCTCAGGAGAGGAAAACTACAGAACAGTGGGAAATATAAAATATGCAGTAAGGTGTTTGTGGTGGAGTTGTACAATGTCACCATGAAGACCATGAGCTTTGGATGAGGACAAGAGATGAGTTCAAATTCTGACTCTCTAACTTACTGGCAGATAGCCTTGTATTCATGGTTCTTTAATAACTTCCTCATCTATGGAATTAATTAACTCATATAATTTACTTATTTTTATTTGTTCATTCTCATTTTCTCTGCCCCTTCTCTTTTTTCCTCTGTCAGATTATACAAATACTTTGTTAACACTTGGGAAGATAGAGAAAAGCATAAAGAATAGTACCCATAATACCATCTTGTTAACTATTGTTAAGATTGTACCATATTTCTCTCCAGGAACTTTTTAATGCATATATTAATTTTAAATGCTTTATTCATTTTTGGATAGATACAATTACATGGTTCAAAATTTAAAGTGCAAATATAGGCACACGGTGAAAACTTTTCACTTCCTTCCTCCAGGCACCCAGTTCCCTTCCCAGAAGGCAACAATATTAACCAGTTCCTTGTTGTGACAGTTGGGGTTGTGTGTCAATTTGCCTGGACCATGATTCTGAGTGGTTTAAGCAGTTGTGATGTGGTTATTCCCATGATGAGATGGGATGTATATGCTTTTAGCAGTCAATCTGTCAAAAGGGAATTACCCTAGGGGTGTGGCCTGCTTCTAATATATATATATGTGTGTATATATATATATATATATATATATATATGGACATTCTGGGAAAACGAGAGACTCTTCTGTGGATCTAGATCCTGTTGTGCTGCCTACAACTGTTCATGAGCAAACAATCCACCATTCTTCCCTGTGATCTCGGATCCATCATCTGCCAAAGTCAACAGCCGGTATACTGCCTATCAACCTTGAGTTCATCAGCCCCTATAGCTGTGTGAGTTGGGAAAAGCCTCCAGTTGGTGTTTGATCCAGGAACTTGGGACTTGTCAGCTTCTATAATTGTGTGAGCCATTTTCCTAATTTTTTTTTTCTCTCTATCTATAGATATAAGTTTTACTGGTTTTACTTCTCTAGAGAATGCAGCCTACCACACTTGCATATCCTACTAGAAATATTTTATGGTTCTACAAGCTAATACATACTGACAAAGAGCATTCCAAAACTAAGGCTGCAATTTCTGGCTGAGGTGCAGGCCAAATCCCTAGGTTTTGTGACTCCATTTTGTACTATTCTGTCATACAACACAGACCGTCACCTCTGTAAAAATTTTCCATTGTAACTTTCACCTAGATACAAAAAATTTCTACAGAAAAATGGAGTTTTGCCCACCCTATTCTATTTATAGATGAGCCTGTGGTTAGAAATGACTGATTTAAGTTATGCAGCTTGTACATTTGCAAGACATGCTATTCAACCTGTGACTTGATGGCTTAAGCTACATACCCTTAGATTCCCCTAAAGAGATGTCTTTCTGACTCCCTTTTTCTCAATAGCCAGTACTTAGGAATAACTGTATTTTAATATGCTCCAAGAAGTTTATTGTCAGCCATGCTCTTTCACCTACCTGAGCCCCCTCTGTGCAACAAAGTCAACTCCTGCAAAAGTGGTCAACCAAGATCCTGCCACCTGCAAATTTCTAATCAGAAATATCCCAGCTGCCCCCCCCCCTTTACTTGTGGTTTTTGCCTTTATCAGTCTCTGTAATTCTGTAGCTCTTTGGAGTACTTTGTCAGAGCATCCTGACTCTGTGTTTCTCCATTTTGCAAAATGCTCTTTCACCATAATAAAGTCTTTGTTTTTAACTTTAAACAGACTTGCAGATTTTTCACAATGACAATTTTGGTACCAGAGGTGGAGTCTGTAGCTGACTTCCTCTGGCAGCACTCAGAGAGCCGAGAAATCAGGCTCTGGATCCACCTGAGTTGACGAGACTCTCCTTTCTCTATGGACCTTTGGGAGCTGCCTTAGGTAAGTATTTCTCAGTTCTTCAAAATTCTGCTTTGCTGTGTCTGAGGTGCAACCAACTTTTATTATTTGCTTATTTTCATTATTATTAATTTACTTTTTTTTAATCTGTCTTGGATTTGTTTTCCCTTTTCTCACTGTTTTGAATTCTGTAGAATGTAATTCTACTTTTTAAGTCTCAGGGTAATCACAGAAGGTAAGTCTACTTTCAAATAGCTCAGGGTATTTGGATTTACTGTAACCCATACAAAACTGAAAGTAGTACTCCATCTGGCTATTTATGAGCTTGAGTTCCCTCTACTGGGACATCATAGAGGAAACTGTTCTTAAAGTTTTCTGCTTGTGAGTTCAGGCTAAAGTTTCCCACTTGCAAAACTCTGGTTAAAACTTGAGATTTTGGTAATTGCACAATCTCATGTCCTTTTGGATTTTGGTCCTGAGATAATAACCAAGAGTAGTTCTCTGATCTGGTTCATGCACATGTTTGGTATAACAGGGAAATGACAAACAACACACCCAAAACTTGAGAGTATTCCTTATGGAATCCAGCACAATTTATAAGCAGACATTATAGTTTTGCTACTTGTTTTTTTATGAACCAATGGCATAATTCAACTAAAGAGATTCTGTAAAATCAGTAGCTACTTCAAAGTAATTCCAAATAGAAAAAATTAGTATGTTTAAGATCTAAAATAATAGACTAGGCCTCTAGCCAGCAAAACAAATTAATTTCAAAAGAATGAACTCAGGTATCATAAGTCTGTTATGAAGGAATCTCAGCAACTTTAAGCCACAAACCAACACCCCATGGCAGATCCTGCTAAGGATTTTATTTGACTCTGGGAAACCAAAATTTCAACTTATTCTTAACATCCTTGATAAATAAGCCTAGACTTTCCCTCCTTCCAAGATGCTGGTTTTGGGGTTCCTACTCAAACACTATAAGCTGAATATATTTGAAGAAATTTAAGATCCCAGTAAGAGCTTTAGAGAAACTGGGTTCCCCATATGTCATCTTATGTAATGTTGGAAAATAAGCAAGCTTATATGTCTTTTTCCAGTTTCTCTTTTTCAAGTTTCCTGTTTTGTTTTGCTGATTTTATCTTCTACACAGTTAAAATTTAGCCATTTTAGAGAAAAAGGAAATTGCTGCTCTTTTTTTTCTCTTTTCCCACAATTATGGGGTTATTAGGGAAGTAACAGGCTACATACAATTCAGGTTCAGGAACGTGCTCAGAATACAATTCTTCAATTAGGATAGTCTCCCCTCTGCTGTGCCTTCAGATACTCCTCTCTGGCTCATGGCCTCTCAACCTGGCCTCTGCCTCTGGGGGCCAGGCAAGCCTGGTGCTCTGTCTTGTGCCTCTTGGTTCCACTGCCACTGTCTCTCTGCTGGGGTATCTCTCAGTCAAGGAGGTCCAACACAGGGAACTCGGGTCCATGGACACACTCTACTTCACCCCCAGCTCTTCCCTCTTGATGGCAGTGAGATCCTGTAGCTCTTCTTGAATTAAAACTTTTAAAGAATGTATTATGGATACTTGTATAGCTTAAGAAGAATTAAAAACTAGTATTTATTTTCAAGATTCTTTATAAAGGATATAAAATAAAATGGTAACTCCTCAATGTACTACACAGATTTTGTTGTTGTAACATATACCTAAAGTTTTGCTTGTCTTCTTAACAATATATGAGGTTTTTCTGTTTTATTTTATGTCTGAATTTTGTTTTACTCAGGAAGTCATGAATGGCAGTCACTAGTTTTTTCTCTCATAAGGCAGTCTTTTTAAGCCTTCGTTTTTTTCCTTCTTCCAGGAAAATAATGCTTTTTTTTAAAAGTCCAGACTTTTAGTAACTCTAAAAAATTTTAATATAAATTAGTCTATTTGAAAAATACACTTAAAAAAAAAAAAGGACTGTTTATTGAATTGGTATAATGAAGCCTGAAAATAAAACAAACCCTGATTATTCTAAATTACTTCTCTAAAGAATCCTGTAAAACACACCAAAAAAAAAAAAAGTTACAAACATATAATAATTCTTACTTCTAGCTGGTATTACTGGGAGCTCTGGTGGCATAGTGCCTAAGGCATTTGACTGCTAACCAGAAAGCTGGCTGTTCAAACCCACCAGTCACTCCTCAGAAGGAAGGCTGGGCAATCTACCTCTGTAGTGACAACACCTCGGAAGCCCCAGGAGGCGTTGCTGTGAGTTGGACCTGACTTGACAGCAGTGTGTTTGTGTGTGCGTTCATACTGGTAATCGTGAGCTACATGAGAGCTGGTATTACTAAATTAGATTATAAAAGTTCTTCAAAGAACTTTCCCTGAATAGTTTAATGATAAGTTAGTGCTTATATAAATTAAATACTCTGGTGGCGTAAATACTCTCTGCCTAAGGCATTTTACTGCTAACCAGAAGGCTGGTGGTTCAAACGCACCAGCCAGCTCCTTGGAAGGAAGGTCGGGCAATCTACTTCCGTAGTGATACCACCTCAGAAACTCAAAGAGTGGTCGCTATGAGTTGGGACTGATGCGATGGCAGTGAGTTTTAACATTATCAAGAATTAATGAAATTTGTTTTGACCAAGAAACATCAGCCTTAAAAGCAAAACTTTTCTAAGTAAATTAAACTAGATATTATATGAAATGTGTTCTTTTAAAGAAAGGGAGTGATATGTGTCAATAAGATGACTAAACTGCTTACCTTGGAAATAAATTAATAAAGTTTTAAATAAAAAATGGAGCTCTGGTAGCATAGTGGCTAAGACACTTGCCTGCTAACCAGACGGCTGGCGGTTCAAACCCACCAGCCACTCCTCGGAAGGAAGGTTGGGCAATCCTACTTCCGTAGTGATACTGCCTCGGAAACCCAAGGAGGGGTCGCTATGAGTCAGGTTTGACTCGACGGCATATAACAACAACAACAACATTTAAATAAACTACTTCAATAATAATTATTTTATAATATATAAGCTTAAATTAATTTCTAAGGTTTTTAGGTACCCTACTAATCTAAACACTGAGTTATTAATATTCCTTATAATTAAAATTTATAGGTTTTTACTTTTATGCCACAGAAAAAGGACACACATACACACACACATATATACGTATGTATGAGTCTAATAAGTATGTTCTTTTTTTATCACTCTAAAGTTTATTTTACAAAAATATGTAATGAAAATAAGAAATTTAAATGGTTTATAAATTCCATAAGACATGTTCCCAAGTCAAGAAAAGTTCCAAATTTTCTCTAGATTAAACTCATATCTCAGTAATATTTATCTAATATTAGACAATCAGCACATATTATGTCAGGATGTTATTATTTCAATTACTAACTTGATTACAACTTCATTTGTTCTAAATCTAGCATCATCAAAAACAATGATTTTAACTTAGGAATACATATCATTTACCCGCAGAGTATTTATTCCTATTCCAATGCTTAGGGTCTTAATAATACTAATAGATTGTTTAATATTATATTTCAAGATTATTAAATGTTCTACCGAAAACTCTTAAGACATAAAATGAGTCACTATGTTTAGAAATGGGAGCTCTGGTAGCGTAGTGCCTAAGGCGCTTGACTGTTAACCAGAAGGCTGGCGATTCAAATCCACCAGCCACTCCTCGGAAGGAAGACGGGGCAATCTACTTCTGTAGTGATACTGCCTCGGAAACCCAAGGAGGGGTCACTATGAGTCGGGTCCGACTGGACGGCACATAAAAACGACAACAACATGTTTAGAAATACTTTTATCTAAAGTTTTTCATTGACTTTATTTATCTTTGTATTACTTTTGAAATTCCAATCAGGTTTTTCATATTTTAAAATTATTGTTATAAATTAACCATAAACCAAAAACCAAACCCGCTGCCATCAAGTCGATCCTGACTCATAGTGACCCAAAGGATTTCCAAGGCTATAAATCTTTACAGAAGCAGACTGACTCATCTTTCTCCCACGGAGTTGTCAGTGGATTTGAACTGATGACCCTCTGTTTAGCAGCCCAATGTTTTAACCACAGTGCCACCAGAGCTTCTCAAATTAACCATCGTCATAATTAAATTTGTCATCTACAAAAAAAAAATTCTACTTCACTATAAATTCACTGAAAACGTTTGACTAAAACATTTCAACAAAAATGGACTATATCAAACTAATGAAAAAGATTTTAACATTTCAGATGTGGATAATTTCGACTAAATAAAGATTTCTAAAACTTTCATAAAAAACTAATGATGTTTTCAAGCTGTTGCTGCTCCAGAATTACATGGAATTAAACGATACGAGACTGAATGAACAAAGGATTAACATAAGGTAATGTAGGAATCAGCTATTTTGGTAATGAATAATTCTATGTTGGCTACAGAATATCTTTCACAGGTTAAAAAAGCTTTTGGCAAATGGAATTAAACTGCTGGAGAATGCATAACATTGTTGCAGGAAAATACATATATTGAAAAGGACATCGACTAAAGGATTCAAGAGAATCTCACTGGAGGGGGCCTCACTTAAGCCCTCCTTACTAACCCATGTGTACCAAAATTAAAAGGAATTTTAGATCATGCGTCACAATGAAGGAAAAGCCAAATCTTCTGTTTAAACCACCCAACTCATGAAAGAACTCCAACTCAAATTCCAGTGACCTGGAAATCAGAAGCAGACGACATCTGGAGTAGACAACTTTTCCCAAGACCTTGGGACCAGGCCTGTATAACACATGGTTCATAACCGAGCTGGACTTTACTTAAATAAACTAGTATTGTTTGTTCCGCAGACAAGCAGTATTTTTTTAAATTTACTTTGAATACTTCTTAGTAGTATTTTCTTAAATAGCCATTCTTTTTATAATTGTCTTATTGTATCATTTTTATTATTATCCCTTGCTTTGCTGTTTTATTGATATCTACTGACCTCCTTTTTCTCAATACTCTGTACTTAGGATTAACTGTATTTTAAAATGTTCCAGGAACTTTGTGGTCAGCTATGTTCTGTCATCTGAAGCCCCTCTTTGCAAAAGAGGTCAACGCCTGCAAAAGTGGTCAACCAAGATCCTGCCACCTGCAACTTTGTAAATGTTAATCAATCAGAAACATGCCAGCTGTCCCCCTTTACTTGTGGTTTTTTGCCTTTATCAAGCTCTGTAACTCTGTAGCTCCTTGGAGCATTTCGTCAAGAGCATTTTAACTCTGTGTTTCCCCATTTTGTACAATGCTCTTTCACCCTACTAAATACTTTGTTTTTCATTTTAAACAGACTTGTAGGTTTTTCACTATGGCAATTTATACATACACCCACAGCGTCATTGTTCTTTCTTTATATAATGGCAGCACACAATATACCCTATGTGCCTTGCTTTGTCCACCATGCCATACATCCATATCAGCACTTTCTCATGTTTTTCTATAGCTGTGTATATTCCATGTATGGACACTCCTAATTTAAGGAGTCCCTAGTAAGAGATGTCAGGCTCCTTCCATAGTAGTATGATCATGAACATTGCTGTAATAAATAACCTTGCACATACCACTTTTCACCTGTGTAGATGTGGGACTGGCAGATAAACTCTTAGCAAAGAAATGCTGAACCAGAAAGATCAAAGCTTTCAGATACCCTCTTTTATCAAAGTCAGGTTCTTCACAAAAAATAGATGTTCCAAGAATTTCCCTAGATGATGCTCATATGAAGTGCTTAGTAGAGCCTGACACACAGTAATGCCTCTGTAACAGATAATATTATGATAAACATTTATGGCTACTGATATAGAAAACTTACAGGCAATGAAAATAACCTTACTCCACAGAAAATAAGTTTTCCACAAAGCTGAATCAATGTTTCATATATTGAATATCTGAAAATATCCTAGAAGTTGTTAAGAGTCCATGGTGGTACAAATGACTAATGTGCTTGGCTATTAACCTAAAGGTTGGAGATCTGAGTCCACCCTGAGGCACCTAGGAAGAAAGGTGTGGTCATTCACTTTTGAAAAATCAGCTATTGAAAACACTATGGAGCATAAATTCTACTCTGATACACATGAGGTCCCTAAGTATCCAAATTAACTTGACAGCAACTGGCCAATGTGTTAGAAGTTGCTACCAAAATATAACAAACTGATTATCTTTGTGAACTTCAAGATCCTAAAATAGCACTTCCTAATTCATTTTCTTAGTAGTTTCAGATTTCCACATCAATTTCTTTTTAAGGTGGGGAACACACCCACTCAGCTGGATGCTGGTTTCTCAATTCCTTCCATAAGCTCTGATACCCCCATTTGTCCTCCTTCTACAAATGTAATGAAGAAGTGATTTGGGGACATCAGCTTATACCCTAGGATGGCTCTCTTTGTTCACCTGTGTTCAAATCACAACACCAATTCCATGGGTTCTAAACTTACCTCCTGACGTTTGATTTCCTTGGATGTGAGCATCTGATTGACACACACATCGAAGGTCTCACTCCACAGCTTGCTGTCTCTTCGTTTTGTGCTAGAGGGGGCAGCATTTCTGGACCAAGGTCGGGAGGTGAGGATGTCAGGCCGGCTCTCACTGCGGAAGCTAATGGAGCGCTAAACAATGAGAAAAACAAATTGTTACAGGGACAGCAGCAGGATTGGGTGGATCATTTGAGCAGCTTCCTGCTGTTGACAGAACATAAATCATACATTCACTAGAAAGGGAAGACACTGCCACAAGGTCTTTGGGAAGTCGGGCATTGTCTTAAGCCTATGTGCTAAGGAAAATTGGACAGGGAGCCACTTTTGCATGTGTGCTCAAAGTATCCATTCTGTGCGACCTTGATACCAAGTGTACTACAGCACAAGAACGTGCCAGGCCAAATACATGCATGAAGGCAGCTCTCAGATAAGCTATTGGCTCTATTATTTTCTCTGGTAATCTCCCCTTCTTCAGTCCTTTTTTCCTTAAATATATGTATGTGTATGTATGTATGTATACACATACATACATACACATGTGTGTGTGTGTGTATACCCGTTGTTGCTGTTGTTATGTGCTGTTCAGTCAGATATGACTCATAGCAACCCCTCTTTGGGCTTCTGAGGCAGTATCACTATGGAAATACATTGCCCAATCTTCCTTCTGAGGAGTGGCTTCTGGGTTTGAACTGCCAGCCTTCTGGTGAGCAGTCAAAGTGCCTTAGGCACTACACTACCAGAACTCCTACCTCCTATGTGTATGTGTGTGTATACATACATATACATATTGTTGTTGTTGTTATGTGCCGTCGAGTCGGCCCCGACTCATAG
>NW_006921628.1:6153428-6158210 GCF_000298275.1 Orycteropus afer afer
CTAAGGCACTTGACTGCTAACCAGAAGGCTGGCGGTTCAAACCCACTAGCCACTCCTCGGAAGGAAGATGGGGCAATCTACTTCCGTAGTGATACTGCCTCGGAAACCCAAGGAGGGGTCACTATGAGTTGCGTCCAACTCCACGGCACATAACAACAACAACAATACGGTCATTAAATACCATCTTGGTAGCAAATGATCCCGGTCTTTGAGGTAGTTCCTAATTTTCCAAATAGGCCATGGTAGGTTTTAGGATGGTCTGATAAAACAATGTCCATCCTTGTAGCTGAAACATGCTATCATCACGTTATTCATCATTCATCATCATGATAAATACAAATGATCAGGAAGAAAGCTGAGTGCATCATCTACAGCCTCAATCCTAGAAGATTTCAACACACTTACTGGAAACTTTGCCAAAGAAATGAGGTGTCGCTATACTCAAAACCACATTCTTATTTAGCAAGTGTTCCCTGTCATGGCTCCCTGTCGCCTTTAGTGTGAAGTTTCAACTCCTCAGCTTGGCACAGAAGGCTCCTTGTAATCTGACTGCAGTCTATATATATATAGAAATCTAGGATCACCTCCTCCTAATCTAGAAGCACCCAGGAGCCCTTCGTCTGTGCTTTCTTTACACACTTCTCTCTGCCCAGAATACTTTTCTTTCACTTCCCAGTTGCTTAATTCCTAGTTGTCCTCAGGATACAACTCAAATATCACCTCCTCTAAGAAGGAGCTCTGGTGGCATAGTGCCTAAGGCATTTGATTGCTAACCAGAAGGCTGGCAGTTCAAACCCACCAGCCACTCCTCAGAAGGAAGATTGGGCAATCTACTTCTGTAGTGATACCACCTCAGAAACCCAAGGAGGGGTCACTATGAGCTGGAACCAACTCAACAGCAGTGAGTTCGGTCTTTCTGGTTTATTAAGAAGCCTTCACCAATACTCTCCCCTACTCTCTCAGAGCAATTAGGATATACTTCTGCTATAGTAATGATCACATTTTATTAATTATTGGCCACCTGCTCTGAACTACAAACTTCCTGCAGGCAGGAACTAATTTTGCATGTGATATATGAACCATCATCACTATGACATTCTAAGGTAGCTTCCAAATACTGAGATTCAACAATAAAATTCAAGAAAGTAAAGACATTTTAAAGAGAACTATCAAAGGTAAAGGCATTGTTAGATGAGTTATAATTCACCAACATGATAGACTGTTATCCAAATATTATAACAATTCTGAGACAATTTAACAGCTAAAAAATGCCTCTGACATAAGTAAAAATAAAACCAGGATTAAAATCTGTATATCAACATTTTATAGTTATGCAAAAAAACTATATAGTGCTGCAAACTATATAGCAAAAACTTTAGTTATGCAAACAAGCAAAACAAAACCATGAGCAAAGATATAAAGAGAATGCTATAAAATTCCTTCGCTTGTGTAATAACATTATAGGTGATTTTTGTCCGAGTTTACAAATTTTTTAATCTAGGAAAAATGGATAAATGGAAAACGTAAAAAGAAACCTCCAATGGACTTCAGGGTATTAGCGTATCTTTGTGGGAGCAGGAAGCTAGCTCTGTTTGCAAGTAGCAACATCAAGGCAGCATAGGCCCTTCACTTGTTAACAAATTCATTACGCTTCGCTGGACTAGCCCTACACAGAGATCCAGAAATTACGTGCACCAAATATGTAGCTCTCCAATGCTGCCTTGCAAATCCTTGTGATCTCTTGAAAACAGACTCTTATAAACAGTGACCAGACTAATGCATGCAGACCCCTGGCACTGAGAATCAATTAACTACAGGCACGAAAAGGTCAAAACAGGCAGTGAGTCATTGAGGCACTCATTCATTACAGTTTGTGGTTCTGGTGCTGCTGGCAGGAATGAGAGTTAAAGGGCAGGAAGAAAGGAAAATATGAAAAAGAATATTCAAAATGAAAGAGTTTCCACTTTCACTTGAGAGAATTAACCACCAACCCCATATTTTCAGTCCTCCACCAACTTCAAACTCTCTACCACCAGTTTGAAAGCAATCTGTTAACTTTAACTTTTCATACTTATGAAAGTATATGAAATTAAGAACAAACCCCAAACCCAACTCCTTGCCGTCAAGTCAATTCCAACTCATAACAACCCATTAGGACAGAGAATAACTTCTCCATAGGGCTTCCAAGGCTGTATATCTTCATGGAAGCAAAATACTACCTCTTTCTCCTGTGGGGAAGATAGTGGGTTTCAACTGCTGACCTTTCAGTTAGCATCCAAGCACTTAACCTCTGTGCCACCAGGCCTCCTTGAAATTAAGTAGAAGTCCCCCCAATTTCTCAAGGCTACTTCCCAGAAGTAATCACTGTTCAGCTTGTTCTATATTTTTCCTATCTTTTTCCATGCATTTGCTAACGTTCACAGAAAACAGAAAGTTTTCTCTTTACTTAACAAGATAGCTTTGCATGTTAGTTATACAAAATTCATTTAAAAAAAAATTCTATTATGGTGAAATTTCTATAACACCACACTAATCTTTTTAAAATGACAATTCAGTGGCCTTAGGGCATTCATCATGTTGTGCAACCACCACCCCTATCTAGTTCCAAAACATGTCCATCACTCCAAAGTCACCTTGTTCTTTTTTAATGGCTGTAGAGTGTTCCATGATCTCACTGTACCACACTGATTTAACCAGTACCCAACTAATAGACATTAAAGTTGTCTCTACAAAAACCAAAAAACCAACTCATTGCTGTCAAGTTGGTTCTGACTTATAGTGACCCCTCCTTGGGTTTCCAAGGGGGTATCTCTACAGAAGTAGATTGCCCACTCTTTTACTTTTTTTTTTAATTGTGATTTGGGTGAAGATTTATAGAGTAAATTCACTTTCCATACAGCAGTTCACATATACTTAGTCTCATGTCATTGACCACAGTTTACCACAGCTCCCCTTCCACTTCCTCCCCATAGTTTCCTCTTCCCAGTGTCCATCCCTCCATACACTTCTGCCCCCTGAGCTGTCTCCCTGTGCATGAGCAGCCCTTCTTTCTCCCATGATTGTTCTCTCCAAAGAGTGTATCTACTTGAGGTAAATGTTCAACTAATATGCTTGCATTTTGTTTGGCTGGAAACCACAGGTGTGGGTTCAATTCCAGACCTGAAAGGCAGCTAGGGGCCACAGTCTCAGTGGTTTCACCAGGCTCTATTGGACCAGCAAACCTGGTCCCCACCTTTTTCTTTTTTCTTCAAATGATTTTGAGGTTTGTTCCACATTGTTCTTCCTCTCTATCAAGGTTCTCCTACATAGATCCCCTTCCAAATGGATGACAGTGGTAGCCGGGTACCATCTAGTTCTTCTGGTCTCATAGTTGTATAGGCTAAAGATTGGATGATGTACCAGTCGCTAGGACTAATTGTTTCCATGAATTTTGGTTTTCTTCATTCTTCTTTGCTCTGGATGAGGAGAGACCCATCTTTTGCATCTAGATGGCTGCTTGCAAGCTTTTAAGATCCCAGTCACTACTCGCCAAAATAGGAGATGGAACAATGTTTTGTATAGTATGTTATGCCAATTGAGCTTGATGTCCCCTGCGACTATGGTCCCAAGCCCACAGGTTCAACTACTTGGTCCCTCTGGGTAGCTGGCTGTGACCACAACCTTGCCCCTTGTCAGCTCTACTATACACCTGGGAATCCTGATCATTCACATAAACTTATAGGACCATTGTCTGCCAATCCTATTTATGTTCTTAGATACACTCCCCATATCATAGACATACCTAAGTGTTTAGCCTGTCCACCCATCTATCCATCCATATACCCATGTTTGCCTTCACTGACAATGCAGTACTGTATGTGCAAAAGGGTTCATATTTGTTGTCTGTACCTCCCATGTACTTCTCTGTCTTTCTCATCCTCAATGATGCCATATTGGTCACTCACATTTGGTAGACTGCCCTTCTCTTCACCAAAATCAATACTTATCTCTATCTATCTAACAGCCTTCCCTCCCCTCCCCTTCACCCTGGTAACCAACAAAGAAAATTTCCTTCTATAGATAAACCTTTCCTTAACTTTTACAATAACGGACTAATACAATATTTGTCCTTTTGTGATTGACTTATTTCACTCAGCATAATGTCCTCCAAGTTCATCCACGTTATGCAGTGTTTTGCAGATTCTACATTATTCTTTAGGGTTGCATAGTATTCCATTGTGTGTATGTACCATAGTTTGGTTATCCATTCCTCAGTTGATGGACATCTAGGTTGTTTCCATCTTTTGGCTATTGTAAATAGTGCTGCGATGAACATGGGTGTGCATTTATCTGTTCTTGTCATAGATCGCCCACTCTTGCTTCCAAGGAGTGGCTGGTGTGTTTGAACTGCTAGCCTTCTGGTTAGCAGTCAAATGCCTTACACACTACGCCACTAAGTCTCCTATCTCCAGCTATTACAAAAGTTGCCTCAGGGAACATCCTTTGTGCATTTGTGATAAGGCAGGTAAATTTCTTTAGTAGAATTACTTGGTATCAACATTTTCACGTTTGATATATGTGCTACCACATTGCCCTCTGTGGTAGTTAAGGTTGTGTGTCAACTTAGCTGGGCCTGGTTTTCAGTGGCTGGGCAGCTGGTAGTTATTCCCCATGAGGAGACTGTAATCAACTCCACAGTAGAATCTGCTGTAAGCAGCTGAGTAGATGCCTTAGGGATGTGGTCTGCTTCCAGTATGTAAGAAGGGGCTTTGAGAAAGTCTCTGAGTTTTTGGCATGCTTGGA
>NW_006921628.1:6158515-6230754 GCF_000298275.1 Orycteropus afer afer
AATCCAGCCCCTAGAGCATGGCACTTTGAACTTGGACTTCTAGCCTCCTATACTAGAGAATAAATCCCTGTTTGTTAAAACCATCCACTTGTAGTATTTTCTGCTATAGCAGCACTAAAGAACCAAAATATCCTCCAAAAGCAAAACATCCTCCAAAATTGGCTGGTTAACTTTACAATCCAGAGAAAGGTTAATCATAGTGCAATTTCATCACACCCTCATCAACTTGGTATTATTATCAAAGTGACAGGCCAACCATCTGTACCTTCATTTTAGTTTCATGTTTAGAACATAAGTAGGGTTGAGTATATTTTTATGTGTTGATTGAAAAATTCCCAAGGTTGCAGATTTTCTTCTCTTATCACTTGAGACAGAAGAGAGAGGTGAGCCATATTGGCTAAGTCTATCCTCATAAATTCTTTGTTTTGGGGTTTCCTGAGTGATCACTGAACTCAGTAACATGTGAGAAGGAAGGGGATGAAGTTCCCCATTTAAATTATGGAGGGTCCATTATATGCTGGGTTCACATGACCACCCTGCAGGTTTTTTTTTTTTTTTTTCCCCATTCTACTGATGAGAAAATTGAGGCTCAAGGAGGCTAAGAGACTTGCATGGGTAGAATTCAAACCCAGATCTATTTGGTTCCAAAGCCTGAACTCTTTCTATGTACTATGGGGGCTGCATTCACTGATTATTCACAAATCATGCATTATGGAAAGGTTTCAATGAAATGAGACTCAGCTCTTGCTTTCCTGGAGTTTAAAACTAGTTAAGGGAAAAGGATGCATTTGCTCAGTTTTAGGACTAATGATTGAGCAGCTCTTTGACCCATCAAACTGTGTATTTATACCTTTAAGTAAAAGAAGAGGAAAAAAATACCTAGCTGTGTTCAAGTCTATTCTGATGCAAGGTGATTCCATGTGTTACAAAGTAGAACTGTTCCATAGGGTATTCTTGGCCACAGTCTTTACAGAAGCAGATCATCAAGACTTTCTTCTGCAGCACCACCGGGTAGGTTTGAACTGCCAATCTTTAGGTTAGTTGTTGAGTGCAAGCCATTTGTACCACCAGGAACCTCATCTTTAGTTAAAACCAAAAACCAAACTCATTGCTGTCAAGTTGGATCCAACTCACAGCTACCCCTCTTTGGGTTTCCCAGGCGGTGTCACTATGGAAGTAGATTGCCCAGTCTTCCTTCTGAGGAGTGACTGGTGGGTTTGAACCTCCAGCCTTCTGGTTAGCAGTCAATTGCCTTAGGCACTATGCCACCAGAACTCCTCATCTTTAGTTAGGTGGGATTAAAACATACATTTTGCCCTTTTTCACTCCTGGAAGGCCAGGGAGGTACTGAAGGGAGGAATCTCAAAGAAGAAATAAAGAAGTCTGGTCAGGTGTCTGAGTAGCAGTTGGCTGGTCCAGCCAGGGGCAAGTGTCCAAGTGAGCACTGACCACACACCATGACTTCTACCTGCACTACTCATCAGTATACCTGGGCAGAACTGGAGGTAGGGCTGGGTAGGGGAAGGAACAAGCAACTGCTGCTACAAGAAAGAGAGCAAAGAGGAGGATATTTCTTCAGAGAGAACAACCACATCTCTTCCAGTGGCCCCACCCTGATCAGCCTCTCTCTCTACTTTATTTTCCCCACGTGGGATACGGTATCATGTACTAGCTTGTTTTTTGACATGTCTGTCTCTTCCCAAAAGAAGGTAAGCTCCTTGACAACAGGGATCTCTCTGTGTCCTGTTCATCAATAGATTCATCAGTACTTGGCACGCATTAGGACCTTTTGCTTAATTAATGAATGAACAGTGTGTTTGCTCTGTCCTGGCCACTATGAGGGGAGTTTTAAGGCACTGCTATATACCCAAAGGGTAAAGATTCTTTCCTCCATTTTGTAGATGAGGAAACACGAGGCTCAGAGACGGTAACACTTTGCTCAAGGTCACACAGCTAAGGAACAGTGTCCTAGAATTTGAGCCCAGGTCTATGGTAAACTCATAATGTCAATTCAGGTCTGGTGTATTTCATTCCAACCCCTTTTCCCTCATATTTTAGCCCCTATTCTACTCTGCTTCCATTAATGTAAGATTCAGAGTGTATGGGGTACAACTGTCCAAGTGGGATGTTTCAGATACTTCTTAGTCTCTGGCAGGGTTTCTGAACCTTCCCACCACTGACATTTTGGATGAAGTAATTGCCTGTTGTTCTGTGTACTATATGCTGTTTGGCAGCATTGACAGCCTCCAACCATTAGATACAAGTAGCACCCTCAATCCCACATAAGACAGCCATCTCCAGATACTGGCAAATATCCCTTAGGTTTAGGATCACTGGTCTATGCTGACAAGAAGCCCACCTCAAAATGAATGACCCAGGCTTGGGAGAGACCACATAACAGAAACACACACAGAAATCCCCCCAGGTGTGAGGACTTTGGGACTGGACTGAAAAATGTTCCAGGACAAGCAGGAGTTTCCGTGCGGGAACGTGGCCTAGAAAATGAGCCAAAAACTCAAAGCTCATAATTGCTGGCAGCTAAAACAACATGGCTGTAAGAGGCACTGATAATGCAGACACAGGAAATGGATGCTTGTGTTTGTGCCTCTGCTGGGGACATGGAAAAAACACTGCAGGTGCAAAGAGGACTGCCTGTCAGGTGGGAAAAGGGGACCCCTTTACACGTGTCAGAGGAAATGTAAACTCAGTGGGTTAGAGTACCATGGGACAGATATGACTGGTTGGTGCTGCCTGCTCTGCGGGGTGCTCCCTGTCCTTTTCCAAAAAGAGAAGGTCTCCACAGCCAAAGAGAACATGCTTTGATAAAGAGAGTTCAGGCCAAGGAAATTTTCTACACTTGCCATTGTCACTATAGATTGCTATTCTACACCAGATGGTTTATTAGTAAATGGATTGGAGGTTAGGGTGGGGCTATGAGCCGAAAACCTGTTCCTCAATTGCCACTTCAATGGATACACCATAATGTACACTGCCTGTCACTGCAATGGGAGAATGTTCTTGTAGCCCTTGTAGTCATTTAAGGTGTGATGAGAAAAATTAACTTGAGAAATAACATTTCCCAGCTGTGTGGGCTGGGTAACATTTGATCCTCACACTTAACCTAGGAGAGGTACTGGGCAGGTTCTCCTCTTTTATCAGTTACCAGTTGCCCTCAAGTTGACTCAGACTCAGACTCAGACTCATGGCCAACTCCACGTGTGCTCCGCAGGGTTTTCAATGGCTGATTTTTTGGAAGTAGATCACAGGTCTTTCTTCCAAGGTGCCTCTGGGTGGATCTGAACCACTAATTTTTTGATTCGAAGCTGAGTGTGTTAACCATTTCCACTACCCAAGGGCTCCTTATGCCCTTTTAGTAGATAAGAAATCTGAGTATGAGAAGATTAAGTGACTGGCACAAGTAAGTGTTAGAATATGATCTGAAGCCAGTTTTTCCATGCCAAAACATGAACTTGGGTTAAGAACACAGGTTTTGGAGTAAAACAGAGGGATCTCCATTAAGAAAACATACAGGAGGAGAAAGGCCCTCAGCAGGACAGTGTTGTTTATAAAAACAAAAGAAGAAACAGCCTAACTTCTCTAACAATAGGGATTAAATACAGTACAAGTACAATGTAAGTATAAAATAGAAGCCTTGGTGGTGCAGTCATTAAACATTCCAGTACCAATTGAGAGGTTGGTGGTTCAAACCCACCAGCAGCTCCACAGGAGAAGGATGTGGCAGTATGCTTCAGTAAAGATGTACAGCCCTAGACCCTATAGAGCAGTTCTACTCTGTCTTATACAGCTGCTATTAGTCAGAATCAACTCAACAACATGTTTTAACCATAAAATCATTTTTCAAGAAAAGTTTTGAGGTAGTAGGTGTATGGATGATTTTTATCTTCAGCTTTATACATTTCTTATCTACATTTATTTTCCATAATACATAGATATTAACTAAGAAAAAAATGTGAACACCTATGAGCAATGAATTTGAAGTAGTGCTATAAACATCAAAGCACAAACAGAATCCGGTTAGTTAACACACATTAAGAAATATGATAAAAAGGTACTCTATCAATTAATCATCAAATACCATATTCCAAAGTCTCAAATAGAAGAAGAGATCTTTCTGTGGCTGGGAGAGATTCTGAGTAGAAAGAATGAAATGTTGAAGAAATATTTGGGTCAGGTGTGGAGAAAATATTATTCAATTTGTTTAGTGCAAGCCAAAATTAGGAAGCCCTCCAGAGGCTTGGGGCCACAGTCTAACCATCATCGTTGGGCTCTGTGAAATGGCTTTTGCATAATAATGTTAATGGCAAAATATTCCATGAGCTGAAATAGAAATGATGATTCTCTCTCCTACCCAAAGTGAACAAAGAATAAGGAACACCAGCAAGGAATGATGCTCCAGATAGAAAATTGGGCAATTATTTTTAGAGCCTGCTGAATTGCAAACTTTACAAAATGATCAAACTTTGACCTCTGGCAAAACTCTACCTTAGTCAAGGTACTTTATTAGGCCCTACAGAATCCCAACTCCAGCACCTATCTGCTATGTGACCTTCAGCAAGGATTTCAACCTCCCTAAGCTTCAGGTTTCTTCCCTATAAAGCAGTGATGATTCAGTCCTATGTTACAGAGCTGTGGAGGAGATGAAATGAGGTAATGAACTTTGCACAGGACCTAGCTCACTGTAAATACTTGTGCTATAATGAATTACATGGTATGGCTTTTTTAGCCAGAGTCTTTGTAACTCCCACTTTGCCATGAACAACTGTGTAGCTGCTTGTTAAAGTTATCCACCTGGGATATTTCTGTTGGAGGAACAGGAAGTAATCTTCTGGGAAGTTTGCTCTCTCGTGTGTAGAATTCTGATGGGATCGGTTAGTTTTGCCACTCTGCCAGGCTTAAAATGAGCCCTCCTAGAAGCAGAAAGGAACTCTCACTGTCAGCTGAGAGAGACGTGCTGCTGAGAGACATGTTGCTGAGAGAGAGAGAGAGAGACATGCTGCTGAAAGAGACACACTGTTGAGAGACAGCAGCAGTAGAACCAAGAGGCATGAGGCAGAGCAGCAGGCTTATCTGGCCCACAGAGGCAGAGGCCAGGCCAAGAGGCCAAGGGCCAGAGAGGCACACAGCAGAGGGGAGACTGTCCTGACCAAAGAACTGTATCCTGAGCATGTTCCTGAATTTGAATTGTACCCTGTTGTTTCCCTAATAAACCCTGTAAGCTGTAGGTTACTATTACAATAGTCTATTACTCCAGCAATAGTAAAGAACAGCTGAGATCAGGTATTCCTTTATCTTACCTACAGTCTTGCTTAGTAGAGCACACCAAAAAAACAAACAAACAAAAAAAACCCAAAGCCATAGAATTGATTCCAGCTCACAGCAACCCCCATTGGGTTTCCAAGGTGGTAAATCTTTACTGAAGTAGATTGTCCCATCTTCCTTCCATGGAGTGGCTGGTGGGTCTGAACCACCAACCTTCTGATTAGCAGTCAAATGCCTCAGGCACTACAGCCTATTTTCTAGTTGTTTCCTCTGGCACCCCTCCCCTCTCTCCCTAACTTCTCTCTTGTTCTTACAGCAAAGACTTTGTCAGTTATAAGACATGTGTGACCTCCAAGAGCCAAGTCTGAGGTTCTCAGAGAAGAAAGTCATGGTGACTGGTACACAGAGATTCGATTGCTTGGGCACCCTTCCTGTATCTAACTGGCATCAGTCTTCTCATCTTCCTCTCAAATATTTTAATGCTCTTTCTCTCCTTCATCTTCATCATCTTTGAGTCATTTTAGGCTTAATACAAATCCCTTGCTAAGCAGTCTCCCTTGACCCCTCAAACCATTAGTAAGCTTATGCTCAGGGACATGCTTGTATGCGTACTCTTCCTCTAGTATGTCTGTGTACAAAGATTTACATTAATTTAAAAAATTAATTTTGGTGAAAGTATACACAACCAAAGATACACCATTTCAACATGTACACCTCAGTGACAGTGGTTATATTTTTTAAGTTGTGCTACTATTCTTGCTGTCCTTTTTCATATTATTCCAAACCAAAAAAACCACCATTATCTTAAATTCACTGCCCTCTAACCTTCCAATCTATCCTTTCAAGTTGTCCTTGTCAATTTGATCTCACATAGATAATTCTTTAAAAGAGCACAATGATCAAAACAGACACACCTGACTAATTAAGATAAACAGACGGATTTTACTAAATTAAGCTATTTTTCAGTCAAAGCATTCAGCTGCTAAAGCAAAAGGTTAGCAGTTTGAATCTACCAGATGCTCTATGGGATAAAGATGTGGCAGTCTGCTTCCATAAAAATTTATAGCCTTGGAAATCCTATGAGGCGGTTCTACTCTGTCCTATAGGGTCACTATGAGTGGTAGTGAGTATGGTAGTTTGTGTGTCAACTGGGCCTGGTTGAGTGGCTAGACAGCTAGAAGTCGTATTCCTCATGATGAGACTAGTAATCAACTCCATGGTGGAATCTACTGTGAGCAGCTAAGTAGCTGCCTTAGGGAGAAGCCTTGGGGATAATTTCTAGCTTATGGCACGTTTGAACCCTACACATAGCTGTGTCGTTGCTAAGCAGCCTGCCATGCTCTGCTGACTTTGGGACCTTCAACAGACTTGAATGAATGGCCTGCCATGTGGTTTGGTAACATCGGAACTGTGCCATTTTACTTGTCAGCCTTGGGTTTGTCAGCCTCAGCAGCCAGCACCTGTCTGAATGAAGAAAAGCCTCTAGCTCCAATGGGCCGGGAGCAGGAGGCAGAGCTGAAGCCCAAGGTTGAGGGGCTTTCACTCAGCCCCTAGAGCCTGGCACTTTGAATTTAGACTTAAAGCTTCCAAACTGTAAGAGAATAAATTCCTGTTTCTTAAAGCCATCCCATTTGTGGTATATTCTTGCAGAGTGGCACTAGGTAATCAGAACAGTGGGTTTGGTTTTTGTTTTTATTTTTTGGTTCAAAGAAGACTTCATGGCCTAATTTTGGGGTTCAAAGTTTAAAGATTATTTCAGGGCAATAGTTTTAAGGGCTCATCCAGCCCCAGTAGCTCCAGAAATCTGGATTCCACTGATAATTTGAAATTCTCTAGAATATTTCATCATTTAAGATTTTCAGATCTTATATATTGTTATCTGGTAACGAAGGTTACCCACTGCCATTGAGGAGCTCTGGTAGTGTAGTGCATAACGTACTTGACTGCTAACCAGAAGGCTGGTGGTTCAAACCCACAAGCCACTCCTCGGAAGGAAGTCGGGCCATCTATTTCCATAGTGATACCACCTCGGAAACCCAAGGAGGGGTTGCTATGTGTCAAGTCTGACTCGATGGCATATAACAACAACTAACAACACTGCCATCGAGTCGGATCTGACTCATAGCATCCCCTCCTTGGGTTTCTGAGGCAGTATCACTATGGAAGTAGACTGCCCAACCTTCCTTCTGAGGTGTGGCTGGTGGCTGGTGGGAGCAGTCAAATGCCTTAGGTACTACACCACCAGAGCTCCTGGTAATTAAGGTAAAACAGCATAATTATTTAAAAATTCAGGTGTAACAAACATGTTGTTGTTAGGTGCCTTCCAGTCAATTCCAACTCATAGTGATCCTATGTACAACAGAATAAAATGCTGCCTGATTACTGCATCGTCCCCACAACCTTTGCTATGCCCGAATCCATCATTGCAGTCTCTGTGTCAATGCCTCTCTATGTTGGGAAAACAGTTCTTCTCCAGTTGTATTTTGAGTGTCTTCCAACCTGAGGGACTAATCCTCAGACACTACATCGGACAGTTTCATAGCTATTCATAAAGTTTTCTAGTAATATATCAGACAGTGTTTCACTGCTATTTACAAAGTTTTCAGTGGCCATTTTTTTTTTTTTTTCCAGAAGTGGATGGCCTTGTCCTTCTTCCCAGGCTGTCTTTGTCCATAGGCTCTGCTGAAACCTGTGCACCAGTGGCATAGCCTCCAGCCTCACAGCAACATGCCAACTACCACAATATGACAAACTGACAGATGAGTGATGGGTGACAGACATATGTAATGCCAAAACTGAAAATCAATAGTCCTAATCTGTTTATTGAAAAGTCTATCCTTCTCCAATGATTTGTAGTTCTTATGCAGTGAAGAAAAAAAGAGAAAGAGAAAAAGGAAAAGACTTGCAAAAGTCTCTCAATTGTATTCCAAAACAAAACATTATTGAGATTTCAGTGTTGTTTCTTCTTCCCCCATGCATATGTTAATATGCGTGTGTATTATTACTAGAGATATGAATGGTTTTGAGTTTGCTTTTTTTTTTTTTTTTCCATTTGATAATATAAATTAGACAACTTTTACCAAGTAGATTTTACAGTTCTTGGGAAAAGGCACTGTTCTTTTTTGATACTATCTCTTCCTCTCAAGACTAGAGCAGAACAAATAACATAATAAATATAGAGAATATTAATGGAGAACACTAATCCATAATACATTTATGTAACATCTGGATTAAATTAACTGATTTCCAGATCTAAGGGCCAGGGACTGGAACAACTGGAGGCAGTGATTACCATAAATCCTTCTTTAGCCATAAAACTCCTCCTGGAGGGGCACAATTAGGGGAGGGGACTCATATTCTATTGTGAAGCAGTTCACATGAAGGAGAAGAACAGAGACCCCTCAATAGGCAGGTGTCCACTGCCAGCTCCTAAGAGTGCCTAGGAGCAGCAACGGCTACCCTTTAAAGAAAGAACAGTGATAACAATTGTAACTACAAATTTTTGAGTACATCCTAAGTACTTCATAGTGTTATGCACTAAAGATACAAAGATGAATAAGATTCTGCACAGAAAAGTTGAAGGGTCGCTGAGAATAGCTTATCTCGTGCATATGTCATAGTAAATGGAAAAACTATGGCAAGAGAACAGAGAGATGTGGCTTGTTGTTGTTAGCTACCGTCGTTTCAGTTCTGACTCATAGTGACCCTACGTAGAACAGAAGGAAACACTGCCCAGTACTGTGCCACCCTCACAATCATTGCTGTGCTTGAGCCCACTGTTGCAGCCATTGTGTCAATTCATTTCCTTGAGGGTCTTCCTATTTTTTACTGACCCTCTAACTTCATCAAACATGATGTCTTTCTTTAGGGACTGGTCCCTTCTGGTAAGATGTGACTATGAGTCTAGATTTAGGATGTGACAACAAAGAAAAGCAATTTTTTCCAGGACAGACACACACCCAGAATAGGGACCTAATTCTGGCTGTATCAACTGTCTTTAAAATGTTCCCACCCTTTAGCCAGAAATCTACATCTAAGAATATAATTGAAGGAAAGAAAGAAATATAGACACACATAAGATTTGTGATCAGGATAGTTAAAGCAGGCTTTATTGATAATGGTGGAAAAATGGAAACAACTTAAATGTTCAACAATAGAAGAGTGGTTATAAGTAAAGGGGTATATTTGACGAAATGTTGTATGAAGCCATTAAAAATGATACCCACGAAAAATATTTGTTGTTGTTGTTATGTGCTGTCGAGTTGGACCCAACTCATAGCGACCCACACCACCAAAAGACCTTTATTAATATTTTGGTACACACTCAAGCAATCTTTTCTTTATATTATATACCTGTATGCATATTTTTCCAACAAAAATACAATCAGATTGTATATCCTACTTTTTAACTTGCTTTTATCTTTATAGTATAAAGTGACCAGTATGAGAATAATTTTTCATGTTACTAAATATAATTTTTCATGAAAAATATTCAGTAACATGAAAAATTATTCTCATACTGGTCACTTTATATTATAAAAATAAAAGCAAGTTAAAAAGCAGGATATACAATCTGACTGCATTTTTGTTGGAAAAATATGCATACAGGTATATAATATAAAAAAAAAGATCACTTGAGTGTGTACCAAAATGTTAATAAAAGTCTTTTGGTGGTGGAGGTCGGAGTACTAGTGACTTTTACTTCCTTTATCCAATTCCAAAAGGTCACAACCTTGAAAACTCTATGGAACACTGTTCTTTGTACATATGTGCTCGCTATGAGTCAGAATTGACTCGATGGCAACTGGCGTGGCTTTACCTCCTTATCTGTACTTCTCTTTATTTTTCAATTTTTTTTTTAAATGATTTGTATAACCAGAAAAGAAAGCACAGTATAAAGTACTTTTAAAAACAGGACAAAGGTCCTCAAAACACATTCAACATAGATGATTTTAATAATATAAAAATATTCACAGACTAAATATCCATTAATAGGGATCATATATATAAAATAAATCACATCAACATTCCGGAATAATATATACTCAGTCCATAATTATCACATTTTCCAAGAATAACTGTGATATATTTCCATTAAGCTAGACACAAAATTCTCAGCCAATGAAATTAACAAAAAATATGCTGAAAATGGAAGAAATAATACACACCAGTCAAAATGCAAAAAAAATAAAAGATAAAATCAAATCCAAGGCAAAAAAAGCAATAAAAGAAACAAATAGGGATATGTAACTTTAATAAAGAAGAGGCTTTAACAGTGATGAGCTTTTATGAACCTAATTACTTAGCCTGAAAATATGCGAGGCCAAGGCGAATAAAGAGCAAGAGAAACTGATGGGTTCACAATGCCCAGGCTTTGACCCAAAGTGAACAAAACACATAGACCAAGATAAGGCTGGATAGACCGTTGTCAAGCCCAAATTATATTATTCATAGTGTATAAGTAACGTAGTTATGGCTAGAATAAATACTGGAAAGCAATTATTACAATATGAACAAGGGTTGTTTCAGAGTAGAAGGCTATGTACATTCTTTGCTCTCTCTCTTTTTCTGTAGTTTTCCATAATGAACATGTAATTTTGTAAAGGAAAAGAAATAATGTTTTTTTCCTCCTCAGTCATTTGTACATATACAATCCAGTGACAGAAACCACATTCCCCATCTTGTGCAACCATCATCACTATCCATTTCCAAATTTTTTTCATCACCCTTAACAGAAGTCTTTTGGTTGGTAGCTGAATGCCTTGCCCAATGTGCCACCAGAACTGTTAGCAAATATAAAACTGCTGAAGCTCAGCGACCCTTATGCAGTCTTCCCATTTCTCCCACCCACATGGCCCTAGCAACCACTCATGAACTTTGGTCTCTATGTATTTTCTTGGGAGCTCTGGTGGCATAGTGCCTAAGGCATCTATCTGACTGCTAATGAGAAGACTGGTGATTCAAACCCACCAGCCATTCCTTGGAAGGAAGATTGGGCAATCTACTTCCGGAAAGATACCGCCTTGGAAACCCAAGGAGGAGTCACTATGAGTCGAACTGACTTGACAGCAGTGAGTACGGGTTTTGGTTTATACTTACTAATAGCTCTGATGGTGCAATGGTTAAGGCATTCAGCTGCTAAACAAAAGGCTGGCAGTTCAAATCCACCAGCTGTTCAGCACAAGAAAGATGATGCAGTCTGCTTCCGTAAAGCTTTACCACCTTGGAAACCCTATGAAGCAGTTCCACTCTGTCCCATGGGCTTGCTATGAGTCAGAACTGACTTAACAGCAACAGAGTTAGAGGTGGTAGCATAGTGGTTAAGGCACTTGACTGCTAACCAGAAGGCTGGTGGTTCAAACCCACCAGCCACTCCTCGGAAGGAAGATGGGGCAATCTACTTCCGTAGTGATACTGCCTCGGAAAACCAAGGAGGGGTCGCTATGAGTCGGGTCCAACTCAACGGTGTATAACAACAACAAACAAGGTATCTAGGAGAGGAGATCCGGTGGCACAGCACCTAAGGCATTTGACTGCTAACCAGAAGCTTGGCGGTTCAAACCCACCAGCAACTCCGTGGAAGGAAGACGACGCAATCTAACTCCATAAAGATTTACTGCCTCAGAAACCCAGTGGGGGTTGCTGTGAGTCAGAATCCTCTCGATGGCAGTGAGTATGGTTGGTTTTTACGCATTTGGTTAGTCTAGACATTTCACGTACGTGGGATCATACAATATGTGTCCTTTTGTGACTTATTTCACTCAGCATAATGTTTTCAAAGTTTGTCCATGTTATCTCCTGTATCGGAACTTCAAAAAGTTCATTTTTGAAAAGAATGAAGGGCTAAATCACAGTGTAGTGACCACACGATTCTAAGCATGGGGTGGACACTGCTCAAATGAGCCTAGCAACCATGCACAGCTGTCACTGGGGAGAAGCACGGCTCAGAGCCCAGGGCCAGTGCTCCTTCCTCGCTCCACACCAAAGAAGCACATGCAGCCCTTTTTGAGCTGGCCATATTTCCCTTTCAGGCAGGCCAGAGAGGTGATTTATAGGCCCAGAGGGATCCAGACATCTGTACTCAAGTCTACCAGCAGCACTAACTACCCTGCTGAGGAGCAGACAGAGCCATGCAGTCCGGTGTCCCTCCCCAACTTCCACAAAAGTTGCTTTTGTGCTGAGGCCCAAGCCTCCAGCCCATATGGGGCACAGGGGAGGAAGAGAAAACAAATCCTGCAATGTCTTGCTGAGCTGTTGGTGCAAGGGCACTCACACTAGTAACTGGGCTTTTAACCTTTTTGGAAGAGGCTGCCAGTCCCAAGCTCTCCTGATATTCTCCTGGGCTAACCTACATATCCTGAGCAGACAGAGGAAGGACTGCTAAGCATTCCTGTATCGATAAAAGCATCAGGTTTGGGCCTATGTCATCTCTTCTCCTATAATAAAAGGAACCCAACCTGAAAGACAGGATTGGATATCCAAAGGCATATGTGTATCTCTAAGATGTCAGGAGTCAGGCGAAAGGAATACTGTGGCAGCAAATCAAGCTGCTTGATTACAGCCTTGAGTTGTTTTTTTAAAGTGGAAAAGGCATCGATGACACATGCATATGGGTAAGGAATGAATGACCCTGAGAGGTTTGGTGCAGCCTATACACTCCTTGTTCTCTAGTCTCCCCCTTTTAGATTGGAGATCTGGACCACTAGAGAGACATTAAGAAGAATGTGGGGTTGGCCCTCTGAGCATCCCTTTGGAGTCTCCTTCACCCATATCCTCCCTGCTCCTGGGGCTACATTACCACCCTATCCCAGTCTAGTTGGTGAAGGAAGCAATAACATCATAAGGCAATTGACTGGGATGCTAGGACTGGAAATAATTCTCCAGAACTTGCACTGCACGTCCCAAGATGAGTTACAAAGAAGTATGGAGTGGGGGTGGGGGGGTAGGTGGTGCAGGGGCGGCAAGATGGTAGTCTCTATGCTTTGCAGATTATTCTACAAACTTGGCTGTCTAACTGCATAGAACTCAGGGGCATCTCTCCGCTAACCAGATGCCCAAGGATGCAGTCAAAACATAAGCACATTGCTCAAATTTTCTCTGGGTCTATGTGCATAATTATGAGTAACAGTTCTGTTTCTGACAGGTTGTTTCTGTCCAATAAATGGAGTCTGGAGTTAGCTATTCATCATATTTGAAAGAAGTCAATAAAAAATTATTAGGTAAAAAAAAAGAAATCTTTGAGGTTTTGGAAACCAATTTCCACATGTCAGATCATTCCCTCAGGTTTGGCTTTCTCATGCTTTCTTGGCCTCAGTCTGTTGGATTTCAGACATATCTTGATTTTTTTCTGTCTCAGTTCTCTAGGTCAGTGCAAATTTCCAAAGGTGATTAAATGTTTCCTGCAGTGTTTCCTGTGCAAGGTTCCCAGAAAGAGAAGAAATGTAAATAAAGGTTGCCTAAGTGCCAAAGCCAAAGGAGTCTGTGGGTGAGGGAGATGTTAATGAGCCCAGCTGCTTTACCAAAAGGTTGGAGCTTCAAACCACCTAGAGGCACCTCAGATGAAAGGCCTGATGATCTACTTCTGAAAAATGAGCCATTGAAAATCCTACAGAGCACAGTTCTGCTCTGACACACACGGGGTTGCCATGAGTTGGGAACAACTCAGTGGCAAATGATTGGTTAAGAAGCCAAAGGAAAGATTTTCAAAGTATGACAATGTGGAATCTTGCTTTTCACCCCTAAAGCAATATTCAGTATGAGCTAAGCTGTGATGGGAGGTAGAGGCTTGAGCAAGTTCTCTCCCTAGACTCAGGAGCACAAATGCGAAATCTGACAGGTATGGGCAGACGGTATCAGCGGTGAAGTGGCCAGGTATCAGAGGGCAATAGGGAGAAGGGGTGATGGGTAGCAGCTGACTACTCAGAAACAACTTGTGACTGTTATACAGGAACACAGGGCCAGCAATGCCAGACTGTCCAATTCTTTTGGAGAAACCAGAGATTCTGGTTCTTACATGGATTAATTTTAAGTGTTAGCTCACTTTTTTTTTTTTAAAAAAAAAAACATGCAGAGATGGAATCTACCAGAAGGTATCTAGAATGTAAGCAACAGAAGGCAGGAAGAAGAGCCTGGTGCAGGGAGAGGGTCCACTCAATGCTTGTGGGTGGGGGAGGACCTTCCTGGGTCAGGAGGCAGACAGCCCTGGGACAAACTACCTCAGGGTTGAAAAGAAATGGAACATGGAGGCTCCATAATCAAGGGAGGAAATAACTACAGAGTGACCTTGAGCCACAGCTACTGGGATGGGGAGGAAAGGGTGAAATGCAATAGACAAACTAAAGAATTTTCAAAAAGCAGAACTCAGTAAAAGACCAGATGTGCAGGACTGGGGCAGTGATGAATCTTGCGGGGGAAGCCTGTGATGAACTTGTCCACAGGGCTGAGGGACTGGTCATGAGGGAGAGAAGGTAAACACATTCTTCTTCACTAGTTTCAAAGCTCTTCATCTGGCTCACCAAGAGGACCTTATTTACTTTCTCCTTCATTCTCCCACAAAGGGGATCAGAGGATAACCAGGGGCCCAGAGGCCCAAGCACTGAGAGAAATAGCCCAATCTATAGTCAATTAGGTGATGAGATATTCAGAAGACTGTTGCAGAGTTAAGAGAGGAACAAACAAGACAGGGGACAGCATCTACAAGAAAGTGGTGAGAACAGCTTTGGCTATGAGGAATTATGCATATTGGACCAAATGGTAGAGAAGCAAGGACAGAAGTGGGTAAGGGAGACCTTCAAACACTCTCAAGGCATGGATTTTCATAGTATGACGCATGAGTTGGGCACAAGTCCACAATTTTTCTTAAGACTCAGTGTTAAGGATTGGATTGTATCCGCCAGAAATATGTGTTATATTACTTCAACGCCTGTGGTTATAATCCCATTTGGGAATGGGTTGTCTTTGTCATGTTAATGAGGGAGATTTCTTGTAGGGTGTGTTTTGAGTCAATCTCTTTTGAGATGTAAAAGAGATTAAAGAAGCAAGTGAGAGAAGTAAAGATGGGAGAGAGTGGCTGGTGGATTTGAACTGATAGCCTTAGTTAGCAGAAAAATACCTTAGGCACTATGTCACCAGTGCTCCTAAAGATGGGAGAAGAGAGATACAAAGTCATATGAAGATTCTCAGGAGCAGAAGCTCAGAGACAGGGACCTTCCTCTACAGCAGACAGAGAAAATCTTCCCCTAGAGCCTCTCTTTGGAAGGAATCTACTTCCGTAGAGATACTGCCTCGGAAACCCAAGGAGGGGTCGCTGTGAGTCAGATTCGACTCGACAGTAATGAGTTTTTTCTTTGTTTTGTTTTAGAGTCAGCATCCTGAATTTGGACTTACAGCCTCCTACACTGTGAGAAAATAAGTTTCTGTCTGTTAAAGCCACACACTTGTGGTATTTCTGTTATAGCAGCACCAGAAAACTGAGACACTCAGAAATCAAACACAAAAGTATTGTTGAGTATAACTATTCAGAACAAACCAAAACTGACAGATTCAAGGCAATTTCTCAGCTAAAAGTAAATCTTTTCATGCATGACTTCTGTCTAAAACACAATTTTTTACAGTTATCAGACTGGGTTCAAGGCCTTGGACAAATCCTGATTTTCACTTTAAAAGATAAACTTGATATCAGCAGTTTAAGAACAACTACAAGCACTTGTTAATTAAAAAAATTATTAGAGTAACTGTACTTACCAATTAGCTAACTACTTAGTAAATCTGTATTTGCTTAGTATGGCCATAACACATACTGCTGCGATGTGCGGCCAAGTCAATTCTGACTCACAGTGACTCTATATGAAAGAGTAGAATTGCCCCATGGGATTTCCTAGGCTGTAATCTTCATTGGAGTGACCACTAGGCCTTCCTCCTTCAGAGCCACTGTTGTTGTTGTTGTTATGTGCCGTCGAGTCGGCCCCGACTCATAGCGACCCCTCCTTGGGTTTCCGAGGCAGTTTCACTACGGAAGTAGGATTGCCCAACCTTCCTTCCGAGGAGTGGCTGGTGGGTTTGAACCGCCAGCCGTCTGGTTAGCAGGCAAGTGTCTTAGCCACTATGCTACCAGAGCTCCCTAGGTGGGTTCAAATTCCCAAGCATTTGGTTAGCAGCTTAATCACTGTGCCACCACTGCTACTTAGGCACTAAGCCAATCTCAGCCCACTGCCATCGAGTCAATTCTGACTCATAGCAACCCCACTGGGTTGCCAAGGCTGTAAATCTTTAGTAGATTAGTAGATTGCTTCAACATCCTTCCGCGGAGTAGCTGGTAGATTTGAACTGATGACCTTCTGGTTAGCAGCCCAATGTCTCACCCACTATACCACCAAAGCTTCTTAGGCACTACACTAGGACCTTTAAATGCCATCTCATAAATCTGTGCAATAATTTTAAGAAGCAGCTGATAGTATCATCATCGATTTACCCATGAGGAATAAAAATGAGGCTTAGAGAATCTCAGTCATCTGTCTAAGGTGACACAATCTTTGAGAGACAGAGCCATGTCAGAACCAAGGTACTTCTACTCCAGGACCCTTGCTCTAAGCCAGAGGGCAGCATACATTTTCTGTAAAGGGTCCCATAGTAAATATTTTTGGCTTTGTAGGCCATGTGGTCCCTGTTGCAACTATTCAACTCTGCCATTGCAGCAACCATAGACAATTAAACAGATGGACGTGGCTGTGTTCCAAAACAACTTTATTTATGGACAATGAAATTTTAATTTCATGTAATTTTCCCATATCATGAAATATTATCCTTCTTATGATTTTTTTTTTTTTGTAACATAAAAACTATTCTTAACTCATGGGCCATAAAAAAACAGGTGGCCAGCTGGCTTTTTCCCCACATGCCACAGTTTGCTGGCCCCTGGTCTAAGCCACTAGGCTATGCTGTCCTCTAGGCATTTGACTGCTAACTAGAAGGCTGGTGGTTCAAACCCACCAGCCACTCCTTGGAAGGAAGGTTGGGCAACCTACTTCCGTAGAGATACTACCTCAGAAATCCAAGGAGGGGTTGCTATGAATCAGATCTGACTCGATGACAGTGAGTTTGGTTTTGCTCAAGTCATGTGCTGAATTTCCTTAGGAGGTGCATGGGATTTGTTTTAGGATGATGCTTGTGAGAGCACATCTGGATAGGGTACCTGAGTCTGAAATTCAATTGTGGGAAAAGGTTCAACAGAAATGGCTACCTGAGGTACCCCTCAAAGCACCCTGGCCATATTATGAATTTTTCTTCCTTTCCAGTCCCTTGCTTTCTTCTATTGAAACAAACATTGAACCAAGTCAATCTAAAACCAGGGGAAGTTCTGGGTAGGACAGGGGTGTCCCTTCCTATACAACACAGTTTTCAGCAAACATGGGCCCACTGGGTCCTTCTTACCTGCAAGGTTTGGCTGAAGCGCTTTAATGGTGTGGCCTTCACAGGTGGGATGAGGTTTGCTAGTGACGTGACCCTGGAGAGGGGTTTGACCCGTTTATTACTAGGCTCCTGTATGGTTTAAAAAAAGGAAAAGAAAATGTCAAGGTCAATTACAAAGACATCATTGCACCATACAGTCACTTCCCACTCCCGGATCTGCTGGCTACACACAGATCTGTGGAATGTAAACAGTGCCTGTCTCACTCAGCTGTGAGGAGATGACCTGGCTTAGAAGCCAAGGAAGCAAAAATGGCAGGGAGATGTCAACAGAAGCAGCTTCTGCGCTGATAGCAAATGAGCTCGTTACTTATCCCCAATACCTACAGTTTTTAATTCAGAAGCTTCCATTTAGTAGAATCATTCTCCCCATCCCTCCTTTAGACAAAACCCATCTCTGATTTCCCATCCAATGACCTTGTCAGGCAGTCATCTTTTGATGCTTCCAGTTTTTAAATCTTTTTAAAAACCGTTTTCCCACCTTGCCTGAAGCAGCTGCTCTGAATTCCTTTTATGCAATGGCTTTCTAAAGCACAAAGAATATCAGTGTTTTCTAGTTCACAAACTCAAACATTAAATTTACAAAATTCTATTACTGAACTCTTGAGAAAGTATCTTTGCATCTACAGCATATTTGAAATGCATTATATTATATTTATAGATAACCACCAGTCAGCAGGAGAAAAATACTACCATGGGCGTCCTTTTCTGTACTACACATAGCCACAAGTTTTCAAAATCACCTGCACAAAAATATGCTTTGCAAACCTGAAAGTTTCCAGAAACCAGGCTGATAGGGGAGGGAGCACACACCCACACCAATTCTGCAGACAAAAATTACATAAATAAAAACAACAGGCTGTGAGGAAGAGAGAGATGACAGACAAAACGTTTACAAAGAGAAAGAGAACAGAGAACAGTTACCCTTGTCCTCCTAAGCTCCATCTGACCTGAAGTAGACTCTGGACAGCACAAGACGACACCAAATTTTGATGAAAAAAGCCAAACCTGCCAATTGTTGCAGCAAACCTCAATCATTTCCAGTGGGAAGGTCAAGGTGCTCATCTTTCTTTTTCAGCCATTGCTTTCAAAGTTTTGAGGGTTAACCCAGAACTTCAGATTCTCCAAAGTATTCCTGCATGGTAGACTGAACATAGTAGGTGCTTGGGAAAATCTTTCCTGAATTTGGAATCCTGCTGAAAAGTTCTCATATCATTTTACACCCTTGCCAGTCTTAGCAGCTTTTAGAAGCTTTCTTTGAAAGAGATAGTCTCCAACCTGTTTTTTCTTTTTTTAGACAGAAAAATAAAAACGCTAAAATAAATAAAAGTTCAACACAATTCTACAGTGTGGCCAGGGTGATTTCACAATTTCTCAGAGTCAAATACTTTTCTAACACGAAGAATGAATCCAGGCTGCTGGGTACCTCTCTGGCTTCTTGGCATGCTGAGCTGAGCAAACAGCTGAAAACTCTCCAAACACGGCAAAGGCTCAGTTCCAAACGGAAAGGACGAATCTCCCAACGTGAGAGACAATGCACTGCAATCATTCTAAGTGTTCAAGAGAAAGGTCTGGCAGCTCATCTGCTTGCAGGTGACAGTGCCCTTTAGGATGATCCCAGTCCAGTGCCTGGCTCCTGACTATCTGTGTCCAAAGGAGGAGGTTTTTTTTTTTTTACGTCACAGCTGCACTGCTGGCATACTGAATCCATACAAACACATACACAGCCTTCTGAGTGTCTCCTGAATTTCTCTATATGGCTCCTGCTTTGGGCTGGAAATGCCCAGGGTTGTGATATCACTGTCTTTGGTGGCACAAACAGCATCGCAGCAAGCGAGGAGCCAGGTGTCTTGGGGGAGCAGATCTGAGTTCCAAATAACCCTGTGTGTACCTCAGAATCCAGAAGACTCCTGAAGCTCTGCTTTTTTTTTTCTTTTTAACGGCTAAAGCTGCTAGGTCACAGATTCTGGGAATGCGGAGGTTGCTGGGCAAATGCCAATCAGGTTCTCTTTAAAAAAAAGAGCAGAGAGCACTGCACGCTTGGGAGGATGGGGAAAGATTCGGCACCCTTCCACTTGCTGTGTCATCTTTTCTAAGGTTCTGCTGACTCTGCTGCTCATCGTACGTGACCCAGTCGGACTGGCATTTTCTGCACAGCTACAAGATTATGTACAATGCAAACACTAGCTCCTCTGCAGGCTGAGCAGACTCCTGCTACAGGAGATTGTAATTAAACTGCTTTTCTAAGGCACTGCCGGTTTGGAAGTAAACATCGAGCTGCTCTACGACATTCTGACTTTCCCAAGTAATGCACAATGGAACCAGAAACGGTCGCTGTGTGATTCAGTGCTATGACCAGCAATACAGGCAGGTGCAATTTCAAAGCAAGAACACTTACAAGGTTACTGGATCCATGGGGGAAGCTTTATGCCTGATCCACATGAGTGAAGTACAAATTACGGTGTTCTCCTTGAGGAAGACTGAAATCTCACAAATAAATGCAATGCCAGGGATGCTTCTGGCTTTGCAGAGAGATGACAATACAACCCACAGGGAGCCTTCCTAATCCAACAACTCAGTGGCCAGACAAAGCTGGGCAAGGTCAATGCTAAACCCAGGAACAAGATGTTCTGTTAAGTGAAGGCAGCAACTTCCCCACCACCACCACTACCATGTGCTTATAAAGCAGGATAGGAGGGCATCTCAGTAAAGAGGTTTAAAAAAAGAAAAGAAAAAGGAATGAGCATTCTGTAGGCAGCATTTTGTGAACAACAGTTTTGTTTCATTTTTGCCAGGCTTTGTAGCCTTTTTGTTTTTCTTGTCATATTGCATTAGGACCCCTGTATAATGTTAATTATAAGACATGATAGTGAGCATACTTGCCTAATTCCTGACTCTAAAGGGATTATTAAGATTTTATCAGGTAGTGGTGATGATTACACCACATGGTCACTATAATTAAGTCACTGTATTATACACATAAAAAATGTTGAAATGGCAAATGTTTAATTTTTAAAAATTTTTATTGTAATGTGAGTGAAAGTTTACAGAGCAAATTCATTTTCCATACAGTAGCTCACATACACTTTGTCTCATGACATTGACTGCAATTTCCCACAATGCCAACACTCTCTTCCCACTTCCTCCCCATAGTTAGAAAATCCCTGTGTCCTACCCTCCCATGCATTCCTAGCCCGAACTGTCTCCCTGTGCATACATAGGGAGCCCTTGTACACATACAATGCGCTTCTATTCTCCCATGATTGATCTCTCTAAGGAGTCTATCTACCTCATGTAAATGTTCAGCTCAAATGCCAGTCTTTTGTTTTGTTGGAAGCCACAGGAGTGGGTTTAATTCCAGACCTGAAGGGCAGCTAGTGGCCATAATCTCAGGGGTTCCACTAGGATCTATCAGACCAGCAAACCTTTTTTTTTTTTTTTTTAATGATTTTTGAGTTTTGTTCCACATTGTTCTCCCACTTTATCTAGGATCATCTACGTAGATCCCCCTCCCAGTGGTTCACAGTGGTAGCTGGGCACCATCTAGTTCTTCTGGTCTCATAGTCATACAGGCTGAGAATGGCATGGTGTATCAGTCACTTGGACTAATCCTTTCCATGCATCTTTGGTTTTCTTCATTCTTCTTTGCTCTGGACAAGGACAGCCATTGTTGCATCTAGATGGCTGCTTGCAAGCTTTTAAGATCCCAGTCAGTACTCACAAAAGTAGGATGTGGAACAATGATTTTGTGTAGTATGCTAATTAAGCCTGATGTCCCGTGACCATGGTCCTGAGCCCACAGGTCCATCTACTCACTCCCTCTAGGTAGCTGGCTGTGACGAAGAAGTGACTACAACTTTGTCCCATGTCAGCTCTACTATATACCTGGGAATTCTTACAAACATACAAATACACTTACAGAAACATTGTCTGCTAACCCTATACATGGTCATGGGCGCACTCTATCTTGCATAGACATACTTAATAGTTCAGCCTGTCCATCCATCTATCCACACATAGATCAATGTTCGCCATCACTGACAATGCAGTACTGTATGTGAAAAAGGGTTTATCTTTGTTGTCTGTACCTCCCATGCACCTCTCTATGTCTTCCTCTTCCTCAATGCCACTGTGCTGATCACTCACATGCGGTACATTACCCTTCCCTTCACCCAAATCAATACTTTGTCTCTACCTATCTAGCAGCTTTCCCACCCTATCCCACCCTAGCAACCAATAAAGAAAATTTCCTTCCATATAGAAACCTTTCCTTGACTTTTTACAATGACAGACTAATACAATATCTGTCCTTTTGTGCTTGACTTATTTCACTCAGCATAATGTCCTCCAAGTTGACCCACGTTATATAGTGTTTTGCAGATTCTATTTATTCTTTAGGGTTGCAAAGTATTCCATTGTGTGTATGTACGATAGTTTGGTCATCCATTCCTCTGTGGATTAGCACTTCAGTTGTTTCCATCTTTTTGCTACTGCAAACTGTGCTGCGATGAACATGGCTGTGGAACTATCTGTTCTTGTCCTGGCTTCCACTCCTTCTTTAGAATATATACCTAGTAATAGGAGCTCTGGTAGCATAGTGCCTTAGGCACTTGACTGCTAACCAGAGGCTGGCAGTTCAAACCCACCATCCACTCCTCGGAAGGAAGGTTGGGCAATCTACTTCCGTAGTGATACCACCTCAGAAACCCAAGGAGGGGTCGTATGAGTCGGGTCTGACTCCATGGCACATAACACCACCACCACCTAGTAATGGAATTGCTGGGTCAAACAGTATTTCTAATTCTAACTTTTTAAGGAATCGCCATACTGCTTTCCACAGTGGTTTTATCATTTGACAGTCCCATAAGCAGTGTATGAGAGTCCCAATCTTTCTGCATCCTCACCAGCATTTATTATTTCCTGTCTTGTTGAACTTTGCTACTAGTGCTGGGGTGAGATGGTATCTTGTTGTTGTTTTGATTTGCATCTCCCTAATGGCTAACGGCGGTTTGGTTCAAACCCACCAGCCACTCTTCGGAAGGAAGATGGGGCACTCTACTTCCATAGTGATACTGTCTCAGCAACCCAAGGAGGGGTGGCTATGAGTCGGTCTGACTCAATGGTACATAACAACAACAACAACAATGGCTAACGATGATGAACATTTCTTCATGTGTTTGCTGGCCATGTGAATATCCTCTTTGGTAAAGTATCTATTCCTATCTTCTGTGCTTTTTTAAACTGGATTATTTTGAAATGGTCAATGCTTTGCTACATATACTTTTACTATAATTTTAAAAAAGATTTCTTCACTAAGTATTGTGCTTGCTGCTAGCCTGGAAGAAACATCCTTTATCAAGCCAAGAAATTTCCCTTCTATATCAAGTTGCTGTGAATTTTCATCATGTATAGGCAATGACTTTTACGCAATGTTTTTCCTTCATCTATTCCAAGGACAAGGAAGGGAAAAAAGAAGGAAGAAAAAAAAGGGGAGAAAAGAAAGGAAGGAAAGTAGAGAACAAAGAAAGATAGGCATAGAGGTCCTATTTTTTTCACAAAGGGACTGACTCAGTAATTTAGGATTTCTTTTGTGCTTGAAAGAGCCCTGGTGGTGCAGTGGTTAAGTGCTTAGCTGCTAACCAAATGGTTGGTGGTTTGAACCCACCAGCTACTCTGTGGGAGAAGGATGTGGTAGTCTGCTTCTGTATAGATTTATAGCTTTGGAAACTCTATCCCCTAGACAGTTCTGCTCTGTCCTATAGGGACTCTGTGAATCAGAATCAACTCAAGAGCAACAGGTAGTAGTACAGGGAACTCAGTATCCAGTTCAGCCCACAGAATGTGGTCGGAATTCTGCATATTAATTGTTATTTATTAATTTTAAATAAATGGACATTTACTGCTTTGCAAATATACCAGTGAATGCTGAGCTGGGGCAGACAGGTGCTATCAAAGGCTTCTGGTTTCAGTTCTTAGTGAAGGCCTAGTGAGAAAAGATACTACAGAGTCAGACATCATCCAGAATTGAACATAATTAGAAGCCCAGTAAAATGGGTGGGGGGTGGAGAGGGGATCACACTACTGAGTTTTAATAACTCTTTGGTAACACAGACTTGAATAGGGAAAGGCTGATGTGTCTGGGAAAGCAAAAGCCAAGAGAGCTACTTTGCAACATTTAAATTTAAAGGCAAGCAACCCTATGGAGAAGAACCAGCCCAGCCGCCAGACTCCCTGAAGTCTGTTTTATTCTATTAACTGGTTTAACATTTGGTCTCATTTAGAAACCCATCCACAGGCTCACACTCACTGAACAACCCAGGGGACGGTAATTCTCATTCATTTTAGAAATGGAGAGAAAATAGTGGCTATGTCTAGTGGCCATGTCAGATCAGACTGCCCATGGGCAAGAGTCCTCTGTTGTGAGCGTGCTTTGCTTTCCCCAAAAGTGCATTGCCCAAATAAAATTTTCTCTCCATCCCTACAGCAGCACCACCTTCTATTACGAAGGCTAAGAACCTCCATCCATGCTAGACCCTCACACGCCTTTTTTTCTGCAGCCAAATCAACATAAAGCTCATTACAGATTCCTCTACTTTGCCACTCCTGAGGGCAATAGGGCAGTTCACGCCATGTTACAATTTATGCGCAAGATTCTCACCCTTCAAAACTCTGGGTCACCACAGATACATACTCTTGTGTTCTCACTTCCTTTGACACCTCCTATTGCCAAGGCCTTCCTACCCTTTCAAGTTTTTCATTCATCCAATGGCAATTCTTTTACTCCTGCCTCTAACCTCCCTCCAAGCCACATTTGGAGCTTTGTTTCAAATAATTCTAGTCTTTTCCTTTTGAGAGAGGAAATGAAAACTTGACAGCTTGTCTCTATGTTGTTCTTCAAAGAATTCCTGCTCTTTCTCACTCTTGCATTGCTTTAAAAAACAAAACAAAACTTAACAGTTGAGAGTGGGATGTATTTTTTTGAGAGGTTAGTTCATCTGTCTGTCATTCTTAGTCTCACTCTGGTACTTAATTGTTGTTGTGTTGTTGTTATGTGCCGTCGAGTCGGCCCCGACTCATAGCGACCCCTCCTTGGGTTTCCGAGGCAGTATCACTACGGAAGTAGGATTGCCCAACCTGGTACTTAATAGCTGAGTGATATTGGGCAAGTTACTTATGTACAGTTTCTCTATATGAAAAATGGAGATATACTCCTCTCATAATGCAGCAGTGAAAATTCAGTAAAAGTTACCATTTATTGGGGACTTAACAAACAATGTCAGGCATGGGGCTAAAACTTTTACATAGATTTGCTCATGGCATCTTCAGAAAATCCTTTGAGAGAAGTAACAGCATTATCCACATTTTACAGATGATTAAGCCAAGGTTCAATGAGCATGAGTAACTTATACAAGATCAAATATCTCAAGGCAGAGGTGAGATGTGCACCACATACTGGACTACAAACCTGTTATGCTATTCTGTCCAATAGGTAACAACAATCAGCACAGAGTTCAGTGCTTTACTAATAGCAGCATTTCAATGAGCAGAGCTTAGAACAGTACTCACAAATTCGTATACTTTTACTAAAGATAATTTCTCCTCTTGCACACAGTTCCCTCTGAGAATAGGTGAACTTATCTAATCACTCAATGTGCATATTATTGACTTTTAGAAAATTTTCCTATTATCAAATCATTTTAGATTTTCAAGAGTTGCAAAAATAGGAGAGTTCCCGTATACCCTTTACTCTGCTTCCCTAACGCTAATATCTTATATAACCATGGTACAGTTACTGAAATTAAGAAATTAGCATTAGCACAACACTACTCAGGAGACCTAATGGCATAGTGGCTAAGTGCTCAGCTAGTAACTTAAAGGTCAGTGGTTTAAACTCACCACCCATTCTGCGGGAGAAAGATGTGGCAGTCTGCTTCTGTGAAGATTATAGCTTTGGAAACCTTATGAGGCAGTTGTACTCTGTCCTATGAGTCGCCATGAGTCAGACTGTAGTCAATGGAACCAGGTTACAACATTACTACCTAAATTACTAAAGGTGTTATTGGAATTTCACCAGTTTTCCCACTAATCTTCTTTTTGCTGTTCCAGGATCCAATCCAGAATCCCACATTAAATTAGTTGTCATGTTTGCCTCTAACAGCCTCTCCCAATCTCTGACAGTTTCTTCGTTTTGTGTGTCTTTCATCATCTTGACATTCTGAAAAACACCTAATGGTGAGCTATTTTGTAGATTGTATCTCGATTTTGATTTGCGTTATATTTTTCCTCAAGATTAGATTCAGGTCATGCATTTTTCGTGAGACTTGGAGAGACATGGCGTGAACTTTTCAGTGTATTTTGTCAAGGGATATATGATATCACTATGCCTTATTATTGGTCGTATTAATCCTGATCACTCAGATAAGGTGGTGTCTTGCCAGATTTTCTCCACTGTCAAGTTACAACTCTTTCCTTTGTAAATAAAACCTGTATTAGAGGAGATATTTTATGATTATGTACATTTTTTTTTTTTTTAATCCAATTCAACAAATGTTTACCTAGTATCCCTTGGAAGAATGTGCCTAAGCTGACCAGAGCGAACCAGAAGGCTAATCCATGCACAGAAGCCAAGAGAGTCAGCACTGGAGTGGGCAAAGAAGTGGAGCAGATGAAGTGGTCGGCAGTGGCAGGCATAGCACGGCGGACAACACAAGCAGGGCACAGAAGCAACATGAGGAAGCCTCCGTAGAGGTGTCAGAGCACAGAGAGGAATGGGGCTAGAGAAACTGGAAAGGGAGCTTCCTTGGAGCTTCCAAATGATTCTTCCTCTCATATTGTGGAAACAGAAAAAGGGAATAATGAAATGATGTCTTCCAACTTCAAAATTTCCATTAATTCTTTTTCTACTCCCTTTTCCCTGGCAGAGACCTAAGTGATCTGATGTTTTCTGCTACTAGAACCTGAAGGACAATTAATGAGGCCCAAATTCCAACAGATAGTTGGCTTCAATGATTAGACTAACATGGTTCAGAATTAATAGTTTACAACTCACAAGGTGAACAGAAGGTCTTCAAACTCAGAACTATAATTTTTTCTATAGATCCTTATTAGCAATTCCAACAAAGGGATTTCAAGTATTGTGGGATTTGACAAACCACCAATAATAGCTCCCTGAAGGATCAATCAGGTAGCATAGTGCCTAAGGAACTTGACTGCTAACCAGAAGGCTGGCGGTTCAAACCCATCAGCCAGTTCTCGGAAGGAAGATGGGGCAATCTACTTCCGCAGTGATACTGCCTCGGAAACCCAAGGAGGGGTCGCTATGAGTAGGGTCTGACTTGACGGCACATAACAACAACAACAATAACAACGAGGGATCAATGATACATTTTGTCTTGGCTAATCTCAAACAATGGAATGTTGGGGGCACAGTGGTTAAAGCATTCAGCTGCTAACCAAAAGGTCAGCAGTTTGAACGCACCAGCTGCTCTGTGGCAGAAAGATGAGGCAGTTTGCTTCTGTGAAGATTTACAGCTTTGGAAACCCTATGGGGCAGTTCTACTCTGTCCTGCAGGGTTGCTATGAAGCAGGATCAACTTGATTGCAGTGGGTTAGGTTTTTCTTAGTTTAATAACAAACATCAAGGCCACGTCTTGCATTTATTTTCTCCAACTGTGATGTGGTTCCCTTGCTCCATAAGTCCAAGGAAGATATGACTTTCTCTGATGAAATATGGTCTCATTTGCTCTTCTATATCAAGTTTCTAAGGAAAATATCCCATTTTCTTTCTTTTTATTTTTCTAGGGGGAGGTGTCAATGGGGAACAAGGACAGTCTGAATAAATAAAGCTGAAGACTGGCTATCAGACTGCATGGTTGAGGTTCCAATAATTTCTCCTGCTTCTCCACGTGGAAGGGTTAAAAAGCAGATGATAGACAATTCTCAAGATGGTTTGGGCAAATCCAGAAATTAAACCATCAACTCTGGGCCTGTACAACTGAACACATTATGGTGCTGCTGTTGTTGTTGTTACGTGCCGTCGAGTCGGACCCAACTCATAGCGACCCCTCCTTAGGTTTCCGAGGCAGTATTACTATGGAAGTAGATTGCTTTGCCTAAGCCAGGCAGCACCTATGGCATCTGGGCCAAAGTTGGACTGTGAAGTGGTTACTTTTACAAGAGCCTTGGTTAAGGGAAAGACAAAACCAAAACCGAAACAGATGTCATCAATTCTGACTCATGGTGACTCCACGTGCTTCGAAATAGAACTGTGTACCACAGGGTATTCAATGGCTACTTCCTTTCTGAGCAGAGCTTCCAAGGTGCCTCTGAACCATCAACCTTTCAGTTAATAGCCAAGCACTTAATCCCATGTGCCAGCCACAGAACAGGGAGATATTAGGGGAAATTTGACAGACAACGTGGGCATGAGCTCTGAAAGCATTCTCAAAGACCCTGCCTCAAACATAGGTTCCCATTAATTGCAATAGAACATAGACTGAAAGAAGTCACACTGTGTGATAATTTCTATGGTCCTCCTAGCCTCATTTTCTCCATGCCTTCCCTGCGTCCTTCAAGTCCAAAACACACGCTGGCAAAATAATACAGCTCTCTAGTTTTTGTACAAAATGGACGACAAAGTGAAGGAAAGGTGGGGGTGTGGAGTAAGTGAGATGGATTTCATCCAGTACACCCTGGAGAAGCAATTAATTTTACTACATACTCTGAGAGGGCTAATGTTCACAACATACCATTTTGTTTCTGAGGAAGGAGCTCAAACAATTATTACTTTTATTCTTTTCATTATCATTAAAAGTATCTTTATGCCCCCACATTGGAAAAATAACCTGTCCTATTTATCTGTCATGGGAAAATTCATTTTTGCTGAATGAAGCTTTATGGCTGACAAAAAAGAGCCTTGGGAAATAATTCACTAAAATATGGGACTCTCTGAGAGCTGCAGCAGGCAACAGCCTAGGTTACAGACACAATCTCTTGGTGGTGCCAGTAAAATAAAACAGAACCACTGTTTCAGACACTGTATTTTTGGCTAAAGTTTCACTCGTCAATTACTTTTAAAGTTATTCATTTTAGTCAACATCGTAAGGGTAAGTCAACATTTGTCCTGGCAGTAAGCCCAAAGTTGTTATTTTATTAGTCTGCTACTGGTTAAATTGGCCCAAGATTAGACACCTCTAATAAATAGCTCTAAAATATTGGAATTTAGTAGAAAACCACATTCAAGTTCTCTTACACAGGATGTTACTATTACTTAACCTTGGGCAGAAGGAGAAATGCACTCCCATACCCCGGGTAAGTTCCTTTTAGCAAACGCCAGCCTATCGCCTGAAACTCACTTCAGTCATGCTCAGACATGGCGCTTCAGAGAAAGAGGAAGCCAAATATTTTGCTCTCTCTGCAGTCCCTGGCTCCACCTCTGCCTTCTGAACCCCAGGCAAGGCTCTTACTCTGTGGAGGCAGAAAGAGCCAGATGCTTAGACCCGAAGCACTTCAACTCCTGAAAAAAATATGATGGCTGTCAGTGGAGTCATGTCTCCATGCCCCTTAGGAAAGGCCAGACCACAGGCCCAGAAGACATTTTCTGATGGGTATGGCAGGGTGATGGACCCACCCTGCCATACCCATTCCCAGTCTGGAAAATGAAGCCGCAGCTGGACATCCCTGGCTGCAAGATGCCAATAAGGTACCCAGAGGTGGAGGTGATGATCTAGTCACAGGCACAGGGCCCGAGCAAGGCCTCTGTGGCTTTGGGGTTTCACAGTCATTTCCTATTGACTTCTTGGAAACTTCTGAGTGGAGAAAAAGGTCTACATTTGTTTAAGTCTGTAAAAGGGATTCTCTGACTCTCCCTTAGGGTAGGTTGAAAGGGAAGGAGAAAAAGATGGCTCTGGGGATACTATCTTGCTTCAGGGTTCAGGAAGCCAGTGTGTAGAGACCTCAAGGAACTATAAGGCTGTATGCTGGGGCTCCCCCAGGGCTTATAAACAAACCAAAGCCTCTGCAGCAAGTGAAAAAGTTCTTATCACACTGACCCAAAGAACAAGTCGATTCTTTGTAGAGCTAAAGATAAAACGAGCCAACCCTTCTGGCCAGAGTGTAATCTTTGGCCAATAGCGCAACCTCCAAGGGCTTGGTTCCCTCCACTGTGCAAAGGTTCTCTTACCCTCTCATACAAATAATAAAAAAAACCCAACTCACTCCCATGGAGTCAGATCTGACTCATAGCAACCCCTCCTTGGGTTTCTGAAGCAGTATCACTACAGAAGTAGATTGGCCAATCTTTCTTCCAAGGAGTGGCTGGTAGGTTTGAACTGTCAGCCTTCTGGTTAGTATTCAAATGCCTTAGGCACTACACTACCAGCGCTCCCTACCCTCTTATAGGAGCTCTGGTAGCATAGTGGCTAAAGCACTTGACTGCTAACCAGAAGGCTGGCGGTTCAAACCCATCAGCCACTCCTTGGAAGGAAGGTTGGGCAATCCTACTTCCGTAGTGATACTGCCTCGGAAACCCAAGGAGGGGTCACTATGAGTCGCTATGAGTCGGGGCCGACTCGACAGCACATAACAACAACCCTCTTATTGTTGTTGTTGTTGTTGTTATGTGCCGTCGAGTCGGCCCCGACTCATAGCGACCCCTCCTTGGGTTTCCGATATATATATCTTTAATTTTTGGTAAAAATATATACAACAGAACACACCAATTAAACAATTTCTACACATGCAATTCAGTGACACTGGGTACATTCCTCAGGTTGTGCCACCTTTCCTAACAACCTTTTCCAATTTCACTATCATTAACCCAAACTCATTGCGACCCTAAGCTTCTCATCTATCCTTTCGAGTTGCTGTTGCTGATTTGACCACACACAGATAATTCTTTAAGAGGTATAATGCTTAGGGGAGGGGAGGGAACATTGCAAAAAAAAAAAAAAAAAATGCATTGACCCTTGTCACTTTAGTTTTATGTATTCACTGTACATAAATTATATTTTAGTAAAATGCATTAAAAAAAAAAGAGGGTATAATGCTTAACACAGACATTCTTTCCTAATTTGGGTTGACTATCACTTGTTTCAAAAATGACTTCAACGGATAGTCTGGTTGAAGGTTAAAGATTTTTCTCAGAGTTATAGTTTTGGAGGGTCATCTGGCCTCAATGGCTCCAGAAAGACTGGATTCCACAGGAATTTGAAATCTTATTCCTCATTTTCCTCCTTTTGATCAGGATTCTTCTATAGAATCTCTGATCTAAATGTTCAGTAATGGTAGCTGGGCACCATGCAGTTCTGGTCTCATGGCAAAGGAGGTAGTTATTCATGGAGGTCACTGGACACAATGGAAGTATTCCATTTGCTCTACTGATTTCTATTCCTCTTCTTTCCTCTGGTGCTCCCAGCAAATAGAAAACAACTGTTGTACCTTAGATGGCCACTTCCAATAGTGCCTTTATTTCTGATATTTAAAGAAAAATAGCCTCATTCCCAGCCTGCTTTCTTGCTCTCCTCCTTCCCTGCAGCATTGGATTTTACCCCAGGTTCCTCAGGGACAAAGCCAGAGCCCCATGGTACCTTTACAATCCCATCACTGACCCTCTGGCCACTGAAGCCTCCAGCTGCCAAGAGACCACTTATTTTGACTCCACTTTCCTGCCCTCCCTTTCTTCTTGTAGCTTTATCAACTGTTTAGTCAAGCTCTGGCTGGAGAGAGCAAAACTGGGAGTGGCTTGGCAGAATTCAAGGCTATATCCAAACATCAGCCATGAAATCCCAAGATAAGCCTGAGATAGGGGAGGAAGCTCTCAATAGATATGTCTTGGGTCTGCATCCTCCCTGCTCCATGCTGCTGAGTTATGGGGTAGAAGAGCTGGTCTCTACTCTTGCCGGATCCCAGTGCAGCCTGAGGTTAGGGACTTCAGGCATTCAACCCAGGTTTGATGTGCAAGGCAGAGACTTCAGCAAAAACAAGTTACCTTTGGCTTCCAGAAATGACCACACAGTCCCACAGACATGTCCGCTCTCTCTCTCTCATCCACCTGACATTCCTTGAAGCTCAGCATTATCTTAGCTTCCCAGAAGAGGAAAAAGACGATGTACAGAGATGAAAAGAGACATACAGATCTTAATCTCATTGTCCCAAAGCAAGGACAGACTGTTCCAGCTGAATCTGGGATGATCAAACACATCTCAGGCAAGCAAAGCTGACAGTCACGTCTGTCATCTGACTGAACACTAGGTTGGGGAACAGGGATCCCATATTCAGCTGCTGAGTAAAACCTATAGTGACATTCGACCAAGGGCACCAGCTTGGCAAGAAGACAAGATGGACCCTTCCTCTTGCTGCCCAGCCAGTTTCTGTATTTGACAAGGGCAATGACAAGTCTTGCAGAGATGTGACCTCCAGAGAGAAACACAAAATATATTCATGGTACTCCTTGGTAACCCCCAGCTGTCCTCCCTAGCATAATCTATCCCTCCACATTGCTTGGTCCATGTGTATCCTCAGCAGCACAGGCCACAGTGAGAACCAGGGAACACTGCACTCAGGTGTTTAAGAACACTATGCTCCCTGATGAGAACAGAATACACCAAGTTCTGATTATTCAAAGTGGAAAAAGCTACCAGTCACACAGCCACACACTGTGTGGAAATGATTGAATTGGAAATAAAATAAAATTTCAAAACTTCCCTGCTTTCAGCTTTTAGCTGATATCTTACCACCCACTGGGCAATGGTATGCAGAAAAATAAGGTACAAAGCCCGGTATTCAGGAAACTGTGAGGTAGGTAATCTATAATGGGCTCATATGGCCTTTCTGCTGTCCTCAAACACCCCAGCTAAGTAGATGAATAGCTTCAAAATGTTACTCCTTGAGAGAGGTATATGTGTGTTATTTATGTGTGTGTGTGTATGTGCAGAATACAAAACTGATTTTATTTGTTGATACAGTTTTCATTCTGCAGCACATTTTTAATGACAGGAATTATAAAATGCCCACTAACAATGGATTTTTCCAAAGGCTCATAACAAACAACTGGCTCTCCGTGCTGTACATTTGCAACCCTGAGACATAGTGATTAGGTGTTATTTCTAACTCTCAGCAATTAATATGCAACCAGATGTATCATTATCTATAGTCTATTAAAATTCAGAAGCCTGTGAATTTGAAAAAGAATGTATCACATGACAAAGAAGGCTAGAAGCCTCAGAGACCCAGGTAGGCTCTCCACATCACTCTCAGCTAATTTCAATTACAAAGCGACAATAGGGAAAATGAACAGACAATGGCAGTTGACTTAAAAATGAAAGAAGTAAATACAAACCTGTGATTTGGCAGTTTGGTTATTTGGGGGGGGGGGGGAGAAAATTGGATTAGCCACAGGGGACTCAGTGGAAGGGGTGCCAATAAATGCTTCCAGAAAAGACAAGGGCCATTTTGTGCTAAGAGAAAAGAAAAAACAGTTTTTATTCCTGAGGTAAACTACACTTGGCAGAAAGGGGCAAAGTTCCCATTTGTTTTCAGCACTGATCATCTACAAAAGACTGGGCTTCCCCAGAAGCCTCCAGGGGGCCAAACGTGGCAAAGCAGTTTCCCTGGAAAAGGTTCACTGAGCACTCTGGGGTCAAGAAGGGGTGCCAGCTCATTTACAGTCCAGGCTCTCCCTCCTTCTGCCCCACCATTTGGGAGTCAGGCACCAGGTCACTCCTGAGTTTAGAAAGCAGGCTAGCAGAGGGGTGGCAAGGCTGCCTGACCCTGCAAAATCTGAGTGAACTGCTATTAAATAAATTACATGCTTCCAGAGCCCCACCTACTCATATACTGTATTCTAGCAATTTTCTACAGAGAAGGCGTCCCACACCTGACCCAGGTGTAACTCTTCTCTTGAGTCTGTCAACAAGAGAAAGAAGGTTGTGGAGAAAGAAGGGGTGAAGGGCTCATGGAGGAGGGGAGGAGAAGATGGCAAGATTATGGAGCTACCTCATGCCCGGTGCTGATGCCCATGCATCACCATGGCCCTGCATTACAGAAGAGGAACCTGGAGTTCAGATAAACCAAATGCCTTCCCCCAGGTTATACCTAGTAATTAATTCACATTCAAACCTATCTAACTTAAAAGTCAGGAGCTCTGGTGGCATAGTGCCTAAGACATTTGACTGCTAACCAGAAGGCTGGAGGTTCATACCCACCAGCCACTCCTCAGAAGGAAGGTTGGGCAATCTACTCCCACAGTGATACTGTCTCAGAAACCCAAGGAGAGGTTGTATGAGTTGGATCCAACTTGATGGCACTGAGTTTGGTTTTTGAAACCAAATTAGGAAACTCTTCCTAGCTTCCTCTTATAATAATAATATAACAGCAGTAACACTGAAGTGACTTTGTGCCAGGCTATGCCAAAATGCTTCCTGTGCATTATTTCCTTAATTTCTCACAAGTTATCAATATACTCATTTTACAAAGCTGGCAACTGAGGCTCAGAGGGGTTAAGAATCTCATCCAAGGTCACACATCTAGCATTTAAGTGGCGAGTCAGGATTGAGCCCAAGGGTGCTTCTCAGCAAAGCCTGAGTTCTTAGTCACTGTGCTGCTAGTTTCCTAACTGGGTGGGACCCTAAAGGAATTTCTGCCTGCAGAGGCATACTGGATATGGAGGATTAACCACAGGGGATTCAGTGGAAGAGGTGCCAATAAATACACTGCCAATAAGGGCACTGCCATTTAAGCCCCACACTCTGGAATCAGCAGCCCATCCTGGCTCCTTCCTCATCATCTTAGAGTGCCCAGCCAAGTGCATAGATGCCTGCTTGTGTGGCCCCAAAAGACACTGCTCTCTGTTAAGGGCACACATGGAGACCAGTATGACAACATGTACACAACCAGGAGAGGCTTGCTGGATGGGCAAGGAACAATGTCCCTCACCCTGTGTCCCTTGCCTGTCACACCCTGCCCTCCAAGATGCTGGCTCAAGAAAATTAAAAGTCACATGCAGTAATAGATGGCTCCCTCCTGCTACCTCTGACAAGCCTCTTCTGGGGAAACATACTGATACATCTCCGAGAGGCAGAAGAGAGGTACCTGGGGTCTGCAACCCCACTCTTCCTTGACCTCTGACAATCTTGTCCTCTAGCTAGATATACCCACCCCCAGAGACTAACAGATCTCAACAGTATCAGAGGACTCCACCCTGGAGACAGATGAGAGACCTGGCATTTCATCCTCATGTTGGTAATCCCAAGGGCCCAGCATGGACAGTGCTCAGGAAAAGTCCAATCACATTATTTATATACATAACATGGCAGACACATGTACATGCATATCCCCCCCTACACACACACACATCAATATGTACAGCTATATATCAATATTTCAGCAAATGTGTGGATTGGAAGGATGGTTAACACTGGTCACCAGGTTGCTAGGTTTATGACAATTAATTAGATGATTTCTATTTTCTTCTTTTTACTTTCCAGTATTTTCCAAATTTTCTCTAAATAAACAATTACCAGCTTTAGGTAACAAAAAAAGAACAATATTGGTAATGGTGAATTGGGTTCCTATCCTGTGTTAGGCTGATTCTGCCAAATCTTCCCACCCTATTCTAGTACCCACCCTCCTCATTCTTTGCTCCAGCCACACAAGCCTCTTTCCTTGATATTCCATGTTCCTTCCCACCACAGGGCCTTTGCACATGCTACTCCTGCTGACTATAAGCTCTCTTTTCTTAGTTAATGCCTGATTCTCATTTCAAGCTGGGTTGAGTCACTCCTTCCTCTGGGAAATCTTTCCTGACTTCTGTGATAAGGTCAAAGCCCCTCTGGCTCTTGTAGCAACACGTCTCCTTCACAGCACTCACCTCCAATCTGGTTTTAATTACATTTCATGTGTGATTCTTTGACTGGTGTCTATTAACTATGATCTCTCCTACAGGACTGCAAGCACCATAAAGAATGAGGCGGTTATGTTTTTCTTTTTAAAGGGGAGGTTTGCACTTTATTTTCAGCACCTAATGGTGTTCTTGGCATAGTGGAGGCACTCAGAGAATATTTATGGCATTAAAAAAATGAATAAATTGGTAATACTAATGAATACTGGGAGCTCTGGTAGCATAGTGCCTAAGGCACCTGACTGCTAACCAGAAGGCTGGCCGTTCAAACCCACCAGCCACTCCTCAGAAGGAAGATGGGGCAATCTACTTCTGTAGTGATACTGCCTCGGAAACCCAAGGAGGAGTCGCTATGAGTCGGGTCCGACTCAACAGCAAATAACAACAACAATGAATACTAGTATTACCAGTAAGTACTAGGGAGCTCTGGTGGCGTAATGCCTAAGGCACTTGACTGCTAACCAGAAGGTTGGTGGTTCAAACCCACCAGCCACTCCTCAAAAGGCAGGTTGGGCAATCTACTTCTGTAGTGATACCGCCTGAGAAACCCAAGGAGGGGTTGCTATGAGTTGGAGCCTACTCCACAACAACAATGAATACTAATGCTGATATGGAAGGCTCTGTTGTGTTTTGCATGTTTTGGTCCATTTAATCCCAGAACCACCCTAATGTACTCCTACTGTCTCTATTTTAGAGATGGGAAAACTGAGGCACAATGAAGTTCGGTAACTCGCTCAAGATCACATGGGAACCAGGATAGGAACCAAGCAGCTTTGTTGCAGCACTTACATTATTAAACATTACACTGCACTACCTTTGAACAAATAAATTTAAAAATGAAGTTGTTATTAAAAGTGATAGGTGTTGTGTTAAATGATAAGTGATGCGTAACAGGACATGCCTCTTCCTGCCCACAGCTCTTGCCCAGGGATGTATCAGACAAGGAGGGCAGATGGTGATTCTTTCCAAATCACTTACACTTCCTCCACAGTGCCCCCTTTCTTATCCCTAACTCCATCTCCTCAGTCTGCAAACTTCCTGGTGGGACTGGCTAGTTCCCTATCCCTCTTTCTCTAGGTTGACAATCACTGTCTTTTATCTATGGGTGTATGTTAGGCCACAAAAAACATTGCCAGTGATTTGGCCAAATGCAAGCACAAGTTCCTTGAGGGCAGAAAGCCTGACTTTTCTTTTTAACGCCAAGGAAAATGATACACAGAATCAGGTCTCAATAAATATTTACTGACCATCAAACAGCATTAAGGGTCATCTTTTATTTGTCTAACTCTGTACCAACTCACATCCATCCCACTAGGGAGTTTTCCTCCATTTCTAACAAAGGATCTATTCATAACAGAAAAACCCTCTCACGAGCAAGGTGTGAAGAACTCCCAAAACAACTTAATCCATCTTCGTCTGCTCACTCTGGGTCTGGGAATGCCGCGGGAGCTTGGTTAAGGTTCCCAGGTGCTAGTTATTAGGCAGGAGCCTGCCTCAGATGGCATACTCCTCCATTCAGCTCATCAGAGCGCTCTCTACCAAAAGCTCACACACCACACTCCTTGGAAATCATTGTGGGACAAGTATAAAATCACATTTGATTTTTTTTGGTTGTTGTTGTTGCTCTCTCTGCAGGAATGAATGTGAAGCACACCAGTGTGCTTTGAAATGTCTTTTTTTTTTTTTTTTCCCCCCCCTAAATAGTGCCCAGTGCCAACTCGGACTCCTGGGAAACATCTCTAAACTGAGCGGGTGTTTCCTACACAGGAAAGAGTTACCACAGATAGACCCCTTGATTGAGATAACTACCTACAGCTTCCACACAAATCATCTACATTTAAAAGTAATGATGCTGTCAGTGCTCTTGATAAGGATCTGGTGAGCACTTGCCCTATGAAAGCCCTCTGCCTGCACTGCCCTATTTCATCTTCACATTTCTCATGGAAAGTTTCACTTTACAGGTGAGGAAGCTGAGGCTTACAGTGTGAATCACTGGCCTAGGTCTCTTGGCTAACAAGTGCCCAGGTTGGAATTTGACTATTCAAATTCCGATCAGTCTGACTCCAAATCCAAATTCCTAATCGGTACATTCTATGGTTAGGAATTTGGATTAAATTAAAATTAACGCATAAGCTTGCCCCAATCCTTTCCCCAGGATGAAGGTGAAAAGAAAGAGAATGGGTTAAGTGCTTTTAGCTGGAACTTTGACATTTTCTTTAAAATTCTGAAAAGACAAAAGAGTTTCCTTCTTACAGCAGAAATCTAGTTTTATTTAACTAACATTTAGTCTAGAATTATTTTCCATGGCATATTAAAGCCAATTTTTTATCTAGTTAAATGTTTCAATATTGGAATTCTAGGTTTTATGCTTAAAGTCCAAACGTGAAGTTTAAAGTGGCTGTGTCTGAACTTGCTAACTTACTGTCAGAGATATTGGTCCTAGAAGAACCCTCAGAACACACCGACTGCACTATTTCCAAACTTGTCCACCATGACAACTGTTTGCCATATTCACATATCACCAAAGCTATTTACATATTCAATGTTTCCTTAAATTACTCATTATTTCACTTAAATTTCTTATTGTACAAAGTAAACTACGTTACTGCCTACAGTACTATCACCTGTCATAAAGAGTGAGTAACTTCAAAAAGTACACCCTGTTGTTAAATTCTCAGCAACCTGAAGCGTTGCCTGTCTGAAGCTTCCAAGCCTAAGGCCTGAACTGTTATAAAAAGTTAGCAAGCTATGGACGTTTAAAGACACATTAGCTCCAAACTGAGACTTTCAACAGTGAGAAGATCAAGAGAGGACAGTGATAAAAATTAGTTTGTGTCTTGTCCGTGTGTCACCTTGTCCCTATATCATCTGAGCTATCATAAGTGGTATGAAAACCACCTTCCAGGAAATAATGATTTAATCTAATCCTATCATTCCAGAAGCAGACTTTGAGCTGCAGAGAAGCTAAGCCAACTCATTCCCTGACCACAGCTAGTAGGGAAGTAGCTGCAAGAACTAGCTTAGTAATAAATGCTGCTGAAGAAAGCAAGCCCCCATTTCTCGATGCTGATGCCAGAACGAAACTCGCTTTCACAGACCCTTAGAGCCTGGGCATAAAGCATTCAGAGACTAACAACAGAAAAAAGATGCTCTTTCTGATGTTCTTCTTCAAGCTCTTAGATAAGTCACCATCAAATGGCTGAAGCGGAAAGAGGTGGAGGCAACTCTTCACCATGTGTCTGTGGCTTACACCTAAGCTATCATCAATTTTTTCCTCTTCTGATTCGTTCTGACAATTGATGTTCTTCTTCACTGTGGTTTCAGACCACACCCAGAAGCACCCAAGGCAATCACCTACCAAGTACAATGGTTAAGGAGCTGAGTGAAAATGAGCTAAGACCACCAGAACCTCACAGGGTACTGATGTGTCACTTCCCCTTCTCCCACCCATGGGAAGTCAAAAATTAAGACTAGTCTTCATCAAGAAAAAACAAACCCTCATTGCCACCAAGTCATCTGCAATTCATAGCAGCCACGGAGGGTTTCCACCATTGCAAATATTTATGGAAACAGACTGCCACATAAGCAGCTGGTGGGTTAGAAATGCTGGCCTTTCAATTAGTGGCCGAGTGCTTAACTACTGCACCACCAAGGCTCCCAACCAAACCAAACCAAACCAAACTCACTGCTGTCAAGTAGGATCTGACTCATACCAACCCCTCCTTGGGTTTCCAAGGCAGTATCACTATGGAAGTTGATTGCCCAACCTTCCTTCCGAGGAGTGGCTGGTGGGTTTGAACCGCCAGCCATCTGGTTAGCACTAAAATGCCTTAGGCACTATGCCACCAGAGCTCCCCGTCTTCACTAGTGACCTTCAGTTTTCTTCTCTGTATTTGCCTGGGGTCATTCTTGACAGGCCTGAGTCACTTGGGGATTATGAAATGTTAGCATTTCCAAATGAGATAGCACATTTGAGAAGGAAGCTTGCACTGGCCTTGTTTCAGGGCCAGAACAAGTACACAGCCCTCCTCTGCCTCCAGGCCCATCTTTTCCCACTCACTGGTTTGTTCTTTTTTTCTGTCTGTGGCTTCTTCTTTCCGGAAGACCCTAAACTTTCAAATCTGAAACCTGGAAGTACGTGTTAAACTTTTACCATTATACGTATTTCAAAGTCCTGACACAGGCTCTCAGCTTTATTTAATTCAATCAGGTTGCCAACTTTTAGTGGTATCTGCGGAAACAGTGCCCTTGGGAAACACTGTATTGCTTCTGACCATTTAATTATCACCTCTGCTGCAAACACTAAATCTGCAGAGCTCCAGGAAGACATCACTTGAATGTGTGTCATTTACATGTATAGAAGTTAGTGTCTATCCATTCTTTGTGGGTTTTCTGTTTAATCTAACAACAATCTCACATCAAGTATAAAGATCTGCCTGTGGTTGGATCTCTTGGAGTGCAGGCCAAGGGAAGAGCTACCACTCCATCGGTCCAGAGGCAAGGCCACTGTGTGCAGTGTTCTGGCTAATTCTAATGGGGTTTACTGTGAACACCCCCAAGAGCCCCGGAAGAGATAATGCTGCTTACAACCGACCCCGCATAGAATCAACTGGCTTAAGCTGGCATTGTATAGGGCCAAGAGGTCAAGGCTAGGCAAGAAGAGACCCATATTTTGGTCCTGCCTCCTTATCAATTTGAATCTCTGTTTCAGGGCTTCTAATCGGTTCATTTCAGTTGGATCCCCTGCTAAGAATTTGCCTTTCCACCCCAGACATACTGAATCAGAACCCATATTTTAACAAGATCCCTAGGTCTGTAAGATCTGTAAGAATCACCTGGGGATCTTGTTAAAATGTAGGTTCTGATTCAGTGTATCTGGGGAGGAAAGGCAAATTCTTAGGATGGGGTCGAACTAGAATGAACCAGTTTGAAAGCCCTGCTATGTTCCCTGAGTTGGCAAACAAACTGTGGCCCTTGCCTTGCCCAGCTCCCTCAGCTGGTATAAGGTTCAAAGTAGACAATGAATGTGAAGAGAATCAACTGCTATTTGAACACAGGGTGGTACTGCTATGAACTTAGTAAGCCCAATGAAAAAGGGGTAGTGGCAGTGGTTTGATGGAAACGTGGGCATACCTTTGGAGATACTGTGGGTTCACTTCTAGACTACCACAATGAAGCAAATATCCTAATAAAGTGAGTCACCCAAATCTTTTGTTTTCCCAGTGCATTTAAAAGTTATGTTTACACTATAATGTAGTCTATTAAGTGTATAATATCATTATAAAAAAGCTTAAAATATTGTAAGAATTACCAAAATGTCACCTAGAGACACAACTGAGCACATATGGTTGGAAAAAGGGCATTAACAGACTTGTTCAACACAGAGTTGCCACAAAACTTCAAATTGTAAAAAAACTCAGTCTCTGTGAAATGCAATAAAGTGAAGCACAATAAAACAATGTATGCCCATGTCCCTTCCCCCACTTCTCTACATCCCAAGAGCATACATATATATTTAAATTGTTTACTATGTATATAATTATACAACTTTGCACCCTCGCAAGGGACCCTAGGGTATTTGTGCTTGTAATGTCTGCAAGTCATGCCACTGACCTTGATGCCAAAGTTTATAATACAATGGACACCTATTAGAGGACCATTCCCAATTGTAGGATAGAGAGGTTGTTGGGTTTTCTGACTGTGTTGGAGCTCTGGTAGCATAGTGCCTAAAGCACTTGACTGCTAATCAGAAGGCTGGCGGTTCAAACCCACCAGCCACTCCTCGGAAGGAAGGTTGGGCAATCCTACTTCCGTAGTGATACAGCCTCGGAAACCCAAGGAGGGGTTGCTGTGAGTCGGGGCCGACTCGATGGCAAATAACAACAACAACAACAACAATACATAACTTGGAAAGGATGCTAGGCTGGAATAAGATGACTGGCCTTCAAGACCCAGCTGTGCCATTCCCAGCTGTGTCATGCTAAGCAAATCATTGAAACTCTCTGGCTCTTGGTATCTTCATCTTTAAAATGACGATAATGGTATTTGAGTCCTGAGGCAAAGAATATAAAAGTACTTTGAAATATAGAAACAGTACAAACATACAACATGATCATTACTGAAAATAATGTTATTATGAACATTTCTGGATAAACAGCTTTTTATCCCCAAAAGCTGGACTAGCGGGTCAAAAAAAAAAAACAAAAAAAAAAACCCAACTAACTCTTTTTAAGTCTTTTAATATACACTGAAAATTCCCCCATTCCACACAGAATTGCATTATTTCACTGAAATAGCCCCAGCATTGGATTTTATCATGTCTTTAAAATATTTTTTTTACGTCAACTGTGTATAAAATAGCCCCTCACTACTGTTTACCTTTTCCATTTCTATAATTCCTATTAGAATGAATATTTAAAATAATGTTCACTTCTCATAGCTCCTCAAGTATGGACTGCCTATTAGTGTCCTTTGTTCATTGGTCAATGGATGTCTTGGGGTGTTCTTTTACATCTGTATTATGTTAAAAGAAGAACCAAACCAAAAACCAAACCAAACTCACTACACTCCAGTCAAACCCGATTCATAGCAACTCCTCCTTGGGTTTCTGAGGCAGTATCACTACGGAAGTAGATTGCCCATTTCTCCTCCCTAGGAGTAGCTGGTGGGTTTGAATCATCAGCCTTCTGGTTAGCACTTAAATGCCTTAGGCACTTGGACATAAAAGTAACCTTGTCATCACTTGATTCAGCATCATACACAGTGTCTTTGGGCTGATCAACACTCAAGATTTCCAGGGACACTGAAGACACCCAACAGAAAAAAGCAAGGAAAGGAAAGAGACTGGGCAGTGTCACATTTGGAAAAGCTGGAGGAACCAGTAATGCTGAGCCAGGAGAAGAGCACATGAGGAAGCACGCACATGTGTACGTGCATGTGTGTGCACACTCATGCACATGTTTGTGGAGTGAAAGCAAGTGAGGAGAGAAAGAGAGTTTTCAAATATTTAAGGGGATAACACAAGAAAAGGTTACTCTTTGAACACTGTTGTTGGTAGGTGCCACTGAGTCAGGCCCCAACTCATGGCGATCCTAAGCACAACAGAATGGAACACTGCCCAGTCCTGTACCATTTTCATGATCAGTTGCACACTGGACTGGTGTGATTCAAAGGGTTTTCACTGGCTGATTTTTGGAAGAATATCTCCAGGCTTTTCCTCCAGTGCACCTACCTAGTCTGGAAACTGCTGAAACCTGTTCAGCATCATAGCAATACACAAGCCTCCACTGAGAGATGAGTGGTGACCGTGCATGAGGTACACTGACTGGGAACTGACCCAGGTCTCCCACATGGAAGGTGAGAATTCTGAACACTGAACCACCAAAGCTCCACTATGTTATATACAGCTCAGAAATCAATGTTAAAATTAAGGAAGTATTTTTTCTAGGATTCACACCAAACAAAGAGTGCATGGCCTTAGAAGGTAATGAGTAATCTGTCACTGGAGGTGTTGAAGCAGAGATCGAATGGATCCAGCACTGGATTAAGAATCAGCCTACGTGTTCTCAAACAGCCTTTTCTATGAGGTTCTTGGATGCAATAATCCTGGGTCATCTACTGGATGTTAGTTTTGTTTGTTTCATAAATCACCAGAAAAAAACGTTCGCTACTATTTTCCTCCTTATTTTAAAAGCCAGGGTAAGGGGGAAAAAAAAAAGCCCCATGAATTTACCGTTAAGGTTTCTGGTTCAGCTCCAATGAAGTTTCACTAATAATCAGGACTGCCCTGTTGCAAAAGGCCACACTGGCCCAAACACAGAAGGTCTAGGCACAAGGGTTCCCAGACTTCAAAAGAACCACTCCTGGCCAGCTGAAGGTACAGAAGCTTTGTCTGATTAACTTGTGACACAGCTTCTCCTAAACTAATAACTAATGTCACTATGAAAAACGGAAGGCATTAGAAACCATTGGTCTTCACCCCTAACGGTCCATTCCATGAGCCAGCACAAGAAGAAGAAATTGCAATGCAATCACTGCAATTTCCTCATTTCACGTGTGACCCGTACCCATTACTAATGTTGACAAATTATGGAAAGCAACTGCTCACATACATCACAAATGAAGTTACCCTTCCAGGTACACACACACACACATACCATTAATAACAATTAAATGTGCACAGGGTTTTGCAAAATTAGGATCTGATCAGTAATTTATTTTCATTCAGTTGTTATGAAAATAGTGGCACTGGTCCAGGATTTTACAGGCAATCACAGGGCATATTGAAAAAAAAAAAAAAAAAATGACACAATTTGCAAATATCCAGATGGTAGTCAGGGCCCTCCAGTTATTGGTTTATGTAAAAGGCGGATGGTTAATGTAGATAAGCAAAATGACTAATGGTAGAACTAACGGTGTCACCTCCACAGAGCTGAGCATGCGGAATTCTGCCAAAGACCAGCTGTTTGATCTTGAGAAACAGAAAACGGAAGTTACCAAAACCCTCCCAAATGGGGGCTTGCCAGCCCCACTCCTGTGGGTCACAGCCACTCTATGCAGTAGGTTGCCAGAAGCATTGACTAATGGGGAGGTCTTTTATCCAGACATTCAGGAAAAACTGGGCCTTCGACAGGCAATTTGCTTAGGTGGTTGGGTCTATCCTTATGTGTTATGTGGTGAGGAGACCAGTAATTTAGTCGTTTAGAGGTAATGTGATGTGGTTGGGAAAGTACAGACTGCAGGCACACGGGGTATGAGTCTTGGTTCCTTCACCTAGTAGTTCAGCCATGCTGGGAAGGCCACTACTCAGCTTTGAGCCTCAGTTTCTTCTATAAAACCACTAGCTGCCATTGAGTTAACTTCAACTCATGGTGATCACATGTGTTTCCAGGGGAACTGCTCCACAGGGTTTGCAGCGGCTGTAATCTAACAGAACTAGGTTGCCAAGCCTTTCTTCTGAAGTGCCTCTGTATGGACTTGAACCTCCAACTTGTCTGTTAACAGCCAAGAGCATTAACTATCTGCAACACCCAGGAACTCCTCTTATACACAAAGGGGCCAAAATTCCAACCTCATAAGATTGTTATGACAATGATTAAAGTAAAGGACTACAGTAAAGCTCCTGATGTACTGCTGTGCATAAAACAGCATTCAGGAAATTAGGAAGGTGATAATGACGCTTCTTAATAACTATTTTAAGAATCTTTTCGGAGACACAGAGACCTTGATCTTGATGATGATGATACTTACTGAGCACTTATACTACCTTACTACATGCCAGGCACCGTGCCAGGCACAACACATGAATCACCTCACTTGTCTCTAATCCTGGTCTAAGGATGTAGAGCTAACATCATCCCCATTTTACCGCTGAGGGAACTGAGCCTCAGAGAGGCACAGTAGCTTGTCCAAGTCACACCACTAGCAGGTGGTAGAGATGTCATGGGAGCCCAGGCAGTGCTACTCCAGAGTCAATGTTCTGAACAGCCTCAAACTCACATGTATGAAGTCAACCTACTTTCCTCTAATAAAAATGTTCCTAGTTCACATTCATCCTGAGGCCCAAGATCACCAGGATACTTTACCATCTGAACAAGAATCACAGCTGGACGACCATAACCAGATCGTATCAGCAAGTGATGCCTTTCCCTGGGCAACTCAGTGTCATGTCCCACCCAGCCAGATCTGAGGTCACATGATCCATGGAGTCTATTTATTTAGTCATCTGAAGAAATTCCAGGGTTCTAACCTAATTAACTCCTCTGGACTAATTCTATGCAGTTGGTTGTATAGATTGTCAGTTCAACAGTGCATGATACAGATTTAAAGAAATGTATAAAATACTGGAGACTTGTTGACCTCTTCAGCTTTCCAGCTGGCATGCAAGGAGTATAGCCCCAGGTGTGTACAATTTTCAAATACATGTGTTGACTGACTGAAGCATAAATCATGGTGTGGCATAGGGTTCACCTTGCCCTTTAGAGCCAAGGCTTGAAAAGCACCTTCTCAGTTACAAAAGTACTTAAGGTTATATATTTTTTAAAAAATATTTTAAAGTGCTTTACTTTACATGTCTATTCAGTTCGGCATTCCCCTCCCCCTTTTCCTTTGCAGATGTAAACACCCTGGGATATAACAACGGATACCACTATTAAATGCTGGGCTAAATCCATCAGAAAATCTGGCATTGGATCTTGGCTCAGCTGCTGATTTTCTTGATGGCTTTCTGCAATTCATCTAGTCTCACCATTCTTACTCATAACATGGGGAGAATAATATGCACTTTATGTTAACCTTACAACATGTCAAGTGAGACACGAAATGTGGCAGACTTAGAAAGGAGCTGCTGCTGTTAGCCGCTGTTGAGTTGGCCCCTGACTCATAGTGACCCCTGACTTATGGTGATCCTATGCACAACGGGATAGAACCACTGTGATCCTAGCAACACCCAAGCCTTCACTGACAGACAGGTGGTTGCTACACATCAAGTGCATTGGCTGTGACTGGAACCCAGGTCTCCCACATGCAAGACAAAAATTCTACCACTGAACCACCAATGTCCTCAAGAAAAGGGCATTCCTAGGTACATGTTATTCCCAAGGCTACTGGCTGAGCAGAAATCAGAACACATACTTTTGAGACCCAGCTCAGTATTCAATAATTCACGTAGACAGGCATCTGGTCAATGCCCTGCAAACTTAAAATCACATAGAGTTCAAACCCACCAGCCACTCCTCGGAAGGAAGGTTGGGCAATCCTACTTCCGTAGTGATACTGCCTCGGAAACCCAAGGAGGGGTCGCTATGAGTCGGGGCCGACTCGACAGCACATAACAACAACAACAACAACAGAGATAGAGGTGACGACTACACATACCACTAACTATACCACTATGTTGGCCGAGTCCTGACCAGCATCTGAGATGGTCTTAAAACCAAAAGTAAGCTGTCCATCAAGGGTTGTATGATATTCTTAGAAAGAAAATAACAGAAACACCTTTTCGTAATTTTTATTAAATGTAAAATGGACCTGAAACTCTTAAAACCTTCTAAGAGGCTCTAGCATCCTTAAGCAATCTATGGACTCACCTGAGCCTTCTTTCATTAAAAGCAAACTGAACCATGGGGAAAGGATTATTTAAATATAATCGGTGCTATTCAGTAGAGCTAACAATTTTCCTTTTACCAATTTGATCAGGTGTTCAGAACAACTAACATGTCTAGAAGACCAGTCTCTCCTGGCATGGGAGGCGGACATCCGGTAAATATGAAAACAAAGCTAAATCGAGCAAAGCTGCACCAATGGTCAGAAGAAATAAGCTTAACGATGCTCACATGATACCATGTTTCTCAGTGAATGTCTAGAGCCATAGACTAAGCTCCTTAGCTTTCACGGTTAATGATTAGAACTGGAAGGATCTAGTTGGTTATGCGTATTAAAATTAAGCACTTGCAACCCAACTCAGACATCCACGTCATAAGAAGTATCAGATTAAGAAGCTGTATTGTATTAATATAATAATCCATGTACAATATTTTTAAGTGTTTAAAATATATCTTTTTTCTTTCTTTCACTGGAAACTATCATTGAAATGAAAACAAAAATTACAAAGCACTTAAATGAAAATCTTGAGTAGAGACTCTGGTATCCTTTGCTTGTAAGAAAATGTTTATCTTTGCAAATTTTTATTTAATTGTATGGTGTTAAATGCACAGTAGTGACAACTACCCCCTCCCCATGAGCCTTTCTCTAAGTGGCCTGCTCCACCACACTTGCTGCAACAAGAACAAATGCTAGAAGCCCGTGCCAGTGCTGCAATGTGGCCACCACTCTCTTTCCTACAGCATATCCTGCAGGAACGGCCATTACATGTCTAAAAAGCACAGGTGCTTTGCTGCACTGCCTCGTGAAGGGTAATGAATCCTATTTTCTTGGAAAGTCTTTGGCTAGACCAGCTTTTCTTTATATTATCACCATTTTCTGCAAAGAAAATGATTGATTTAAAAAAAAAATACTTTCAAAGGAATTAACACTCAATGTCTAGTTTCTAAACAATTATATAATCATATTTTTCCAAAGACAGACTAAGGAATGCTATAGTTTTTTTAAAAAAAACATTTATAAATACTGATGACACCTACTGGTCAAAAATATATTTTATTTAACTATTCATGGAAACCCTACGGGACAGTTCTAATCTGTCCTACAGAGTCTCTATGAATCAGAATTGACGACCTGACAGTGAGTTCACTCATGGAGAAGTTGGCTGCCTTTTCCACTAATAATGAAACCAGAAAACTACCCCCTAAACTCACTTAAGTTTCTTTTTCCAACCTGGCCTATGTCCATTATCAGGAAGTGATATGCCATATCAATGAAGCTGGACTGGACACCTCTGCCTCAAGGTATAGAGCATAGAAATACTTCTACTGTGATTTAAACATTTAATTAAAAAAAAAAAAAGTTCTGTGGTGATATCTGAAAAATATTTACCACCTATTTCCTAAAATTGTCCTGCCTCATCCTATTCCCACCCTAGATTAGCCACATGAAAGAAAAATAAACCACATTTTATAATCTGGATCCAGTTACCAATAAAGAAAATTGATAATCAATATTCTATACATTTGTGACATAAAGAATATATCTACATTTTAAGTAGAAGAGCAAGACAAAACAGATGTGTTTACTGAAAACCTTTAGTCAAACTTTTGAAAAAACACAGGACAAAGTGTTTGCAGTCAGGGACTGGTTAGAATCCACAGCTTTCCTCACTATTCCTTTCTTTCACCCATTTCAATTTGTTAATTAAAGTTGGCTATGCTTTGCTTCCTTCCGAAAGGAGTTTGAGGGCATTAGCCTCACAGCTCCTATACCCATTAAATTATGAAGTTGCCAATGAAAAAATCATTTTATCCATTCCTACCAAGCAAGGAATTCAACCTGAATTCTATGCAGGTGCTGTCCTATCACACTTAAATAAGGGTCCAAACACCACTAGGGCCATCACACTTCCACAGCTGCTGAGAACAAAACACTCTTTGTGAAAATCTGTAACTGAACTGGGGTGTGGGGCGGGGATAGGGGAGAAGTTAGTTTGCAATCAGCTTAGAGAAAGTTCATTACGACTAGACACTATTTGGAGTCCTGTCAGCCTGTAACAACTCTTGTTAAAAGGCAACGAATCTTTGATGCTGTTTTCCCAAATATATATAATTCACTGAGCTGAGTACACACAGCTGAGCAGACCCAAGGGTGGATGGTTGGAACCTCCCAGAATGCTGACACAACGCCGGATGCACACCTGCCTCCAGACTTTCCCAGGCAGTGGTGGTTCCGTTCACCATTGTGAGGTGGTGGAGAGTAGAGATCTCTCAGATACACACACAAGTGGCAATGATGAGTCGGATTCCGTGGGTTCCACTGTATCCCGGCCACAGCAAAGCTTTCAACACAGTCCAGTGAATGCAACTATATTCTCTTAGACTCTCAATGAAAAATGTATTTTCTAAACCCCAACTGAGCCCAACCTTTAGGCGAATGTGCTCTTTGCCAGAAAAAAAACGACATACAGAAGGAAAAGGCAGACTAAACACAGGCTGGGAGGACTCCCTCCTATCACCCTCAATGCACAGAAGAGTTTCCAGAAGGGAGATGTTTCCAGTGTTCCAATACATCTTCCTCCCGTCCCAAGGAGTTTAATTCATTTTCAGGATCCCTATGACAGACCTTCATATTCCTCATTTAGCCCTAGGCCCCTAACTGAATGACCCCCATTGGCCACAGGTGACAGAGATGTCGTATCCTGTCTTTGCTACCAAACAGCTGCAAGACCAAGTCTAGCAGGTGAGACGTCCTGAGGGGTCCCCAAGAAATTCCCCCTACTCCCTCAAACCAGATGAGAGGAAAGCTGCGGTTAAAGGGTAGCACTTTCCTGACATCTGGCCCTGCTGTTACAACAGACATAAGTCCTTTTGCCGGGTCTAGACAGAAGCTGAACAGTCTGGGAGTCCTGCAGGACGCAGAAGAGAGAGGAGGGGTCGAGGAGACTGCTGCTCCCGAGTCGGAGGAAGAGGGACAGAGATAGAGGCGGCGGCACAAGCTAGATTCAAAGAGAAAGGGTGGGAGAGACAGAAAGAGGAGACAGGGAGACACCCAGCTAGTGTGTGAGATGAGGGGGGGGGGCGGCGGCGAGCAAGCGCTGAAGACAGAGACAGAGATAAAGAAAGAGAGCCGAGAAAGTGTGAGAGAGTCAGAGAAAGACACCGAGAGGTCTAGGTGGCGGGCACGGCCCCTACCTCGGCGTCCTTCGCCGGGCTGCTGGCTGGGGGTACCTCCAGGCTGCAGTTCGCCCTCTTGACCGTGAGGTAGAAAGGGTAATCCTTGGCCACCATGGCAGCTGCCGGGCCTGCCCTTTGGGATGTCACCGCTGACCCCACGCGACCACAAAATTCCCAGGCGAAAGGGGGACCCAGCTCCACGGTGCCAGGCGGCGGCGGCGGCGGCGGCGGCTGCGATGAGGAGACCGACACCGGCTTCTAGCCCTTGGGGACCCGACGCCGGCGCTGAAGCTGAAAGGCAGGAGGAGCCGCGGACGGCCCTGCCCAGTGCGGGGGCGGGTCTGCGGCTCGGCCCCGCCCAGGTGCAGCCGGAGCGCCCAGGTGGGGCCTCGCGGAAACCAGGGGGCGGCGAAAAGCGTCTTTCTCGGCCGCAGCCGCTGGGCTCTGGGCCTTGGGAGAGAGGGACGCGATTTCAGACTCCCAGACACTTTTGGGTGGAACAGGCGACAGGTAGAAAGGCGGCGGGTAGAGAGGAGATCCCGGCAAAAGCCGGACGGAGGGAAGGGCCTGTAGGGAGAAGCGAGCGTTTTAAAAGCCCACGTATAGAAAAGGGGGTATTCTGTCTTGCATTATTCCCAGGTCAGTCTTCCCCTGCACGCACTTTTTTTTTTTTTTTTTAAATAAGTCATTGTAGTGTAATCAGCACACAGTAAAAAACACCAATTTCAAGTGTACATACAGTTCTTTGAGTGCTGACAAAAGTACACTCACGTGTAACTACCTCCACAGTCAGGATTCAGAACAATTCAACCACCCCCAGAAAGTTCCCTTGTGCTTTTTCTCCTGCACCCATTCTGACATCTGAAGAGGAGGATAAAAGGCTGCTTGACACTTAGAAGGACAATCCAACCTGGGCTGTTTCAAGTATAAAGCTGCACAGCAGTGACACAGCACTACCACACCTTTCTGGATCCCTTCTGAAGAAACATTTATTTAGTTAATGGCCAAGGAGGCAATTACAAGGTGGTTCACTGCAGTCCTGTTTGGGTCAATAAAAAAAACTTGAAACAATCTATTTGTCCATAGAGGGGTACTTAAATAAACTATGCTTACCATGGAATATGAGAAGAGTTTAAAAAAAAAAAAAAAAAAAACCAAAACCCAGGGCCATGGAGCAGTGGGTAGAATCTAGAATCTAGTAGATTCTGACTCAGAGTGACCCTATAGGGCAGAGTAAAACCACCCCATAGAGTTTCCAAGGCTCTAACTCTTTACGGAAGCATACTGACTCATCTTTCCCCTGTGGAGCAAATAGTGGGTTCAAACAGCTGACCTTTGGGGGTCTGAACTGCTGACCCTTCTTTAGCAGTCCAATGCTTTAATCAGTAGGCCTCCAAACCAAAAAACCAAACTCACTACCATCTTTGATGCCCACTCATAGCAACCCCCACTGGGTTTCCAAGGCAGTACACCTTCACGGAAGTAGACTGCCCAGTCTTCCATGGTATGGCTGGTGGGTTTCAACCACCAACCTTCTAGTTACCTGTCAAATGCCTCAGGCACTGCACCACCAGAGCTCCTTACTAGGCCACCAGAGTATCTTAAGTATAAAAACTGAAACAGTACTATGGAATAAAAGGAGCTCTGGTGACGTATTGCCTAAGGCATTTGACTGCTAACCAATAGGATGGCAGTTCAAACCCCCCAGCCACTCCGCAAAAGGAAGATGGGACAATCTACCTACATACAGATTTACTTCCTTGGAAACCAAACGTGATGTCTCTATGAGTCAGATCCAACTAGATGGCACTGAGTTTGGTGGTGTAGTGCCTAAGGCATTTGACTGCTAACCAGAAGGCTGGCAGTTCAAACCCACCAGACACTCCTTGGAAGGAAGATTGGGCAATCCACTTCCGTAGTGATAGTGCCTCGGAAACCCAAGGAGGGGTTGCTATAACGGTAGTAAGTTTGTTTGTTTGTTTTTGGATGGAATAAAAGGAATCCTAGTTGCCTAGTGGTTAACCACTCAGCTGCTAACCTAAAGATCGGTACTCCAACCCTGACTGGGGAAGATGTGGATGGGGCATTCTGCTTCCATAAAGCCTTGGAAACTCTATGGGGCACGTCTACTCTGTCCTAAAGGGCTACTATGAGTAGGAATCCACTTTGTAATGGGTATGGAATACTACTCAGCACCAGTCAAAAAGGAAATGGGTCTCCAGGTGTGGCATAGGAAGATTTCCAAGATCTACTTAAAGAAAAATAAAGTTGCAGAATATGCAAGTACATTTTGTAGATGTTAAAAACACATCTACAAAAAATACCATTCATTCATTTTCTGTAGGGACATAGATGTAGGCAAACACACTGCAAACTGTAAGGATCTGCAGCAAACTCTGATCAGTCCCCTTGGGGTTTGGGGTTGGGAAGCATTGGGAAGGGGTAGCTGAGATTAAAGGATTAAAGATGATGGACAAAGGAGACTTTAAACTTATGGCTAATTGTGTGTGTGTGGTGAAAACATACACAAGAAGACATTGGCTAATTTGATAACTTCTCCATTTACAACTCAGGGACATTGATTACATTTTTCATGTTGTGACATCATTATTGCTATCTTTTTCCAAAAATATTCCACCACCATTAGCATAAACTCAATGCCCCCAAAACAAAAACTTCCTCCTTCCCCTTTGCCCCTGATAATCTTTGGGATACACACACACACACAAACGTATAAACCAAATTAACTACCATCCAGTCAGTTGCGACTCATAGCAACCCCTCTGTGCGTTTCCGAGGTGGTATCTCTATGGAAGTAGATTGCCCAGTCTTCCTTCTGAGAAGTGTCTGGTAGGTTTGAACCATCAGTCTTCTGGTTAGCAGTCAAGTGCCTTATGCACTATGCCACCAGAGCAGAGACATTGCCTTGGAAACCCAAGGAGGGATCACTATGAGTCAGATCGATTCGATGACAGTAAGCTTTTAAAATATATGTGTATGTATGCATTTTTTCCCCAAGCTATCCAGGAATTTAGCCTCCCTTCCCCTCCCATCTCTGGTAACCAAAAAAGAAAGTTTCCTTCTATGTATAAACTTTTCTTGGACATTTTACAACAGTGAACTAATACAGCATTTGTCCTTCCGTGATTATTTCACTCAGCATAATGGCCTCAAAGTTCATCCATGTCTGCAGTGTTTTGCAGATTCTATGTTATTCCTTAGGGTTGCATAGTATTCCATTTTGTGTATGTACCACAGTTTGTTTATCCATTCCCCAGTTGCTGGGCTCTTTAGCTTGTTTCCATCTCTTTGCTATTGTGAATAGTGCTGCCATAAACACAGGTGTGCATGTATCTGTTCATGTCCTGCCTCTCACTTCTTTTGGATATACACCTAGTAATGGGATTACAAAAAACAAACAAACAAAAAAAACACCTTACTGCTGTCAAGTCAATCGCTACTCGGGCTTTACAAGGCAGTATCTCCATGGAAGGAGATTACCCAATCTTCCTTCTGAAGTGATGGGATAGCTGGATCAAATGGTATTTATATCTCCAACTTTTTATGGAATTGCCATACCAATTTCCACAGTGGTTGTATCATTTTACAATCCCACCAGCAGTGTATGAGAGTCCCAATCTCTCTACATCCTCACCAGCATTTGTAATTTTCTGTCTTGTTGATTTTTACTATTAACACTGGGTTGAGATGGTATCTCAAGGTTGTTTTGATATGCATCTCTTTAATGGCTAATGATTTTGAACATTTCTTCAAGTGTTTGTTGGCTGCTTGAATATCTTCTTTGGTAAAATGTCTGTTCATATCTTCTGCCTATTTTCAAAGACAAACAATCCAATTGAGGTTGAGGTGCTGGAGTTTTTGCTAAATTTTAGAGATAAGTCCTTTGTCTGATATGTCATTGCCAAATCTTTTTTTCCCATTCTGTAGGTCCTTTTTCTACTCTTTTGGAGAAGCCTTTTGATGCACACAATAATTTAATTTTTGGAAGGTCTCAGTCATCTAGTTTATCTTCTGCTATTTATGCATCTTGGATTATGATACTACCCCCCCTTTTTTTTTTCAAATGATTTTGAGTTTTGCTCCACATTGTTCTCCCACTCTATCCAGGTATGGCTAATGTTTTTACAACTTTTACAAGGAAAATATATTCACATGAACTGCTGAACGGAAAATGAATCTGCTCGGTAAAATGTCACTCAAATCACAATAAAAAGTTTATATATATATATATATTCATGTGTGTTATTTGTGAAATTAGAAATTAATTTTTTAATATTAAAATTATTCTTATTTCAAAAGTTATTCTGTAGGTTGTACTATTGGATTTTCCCCTGCCCCCTCATACAACAGTCATGGCTACATCAGATGGTGGTCTAGGAAGACAGTTTTTTGTTTTCAGTTCTTAGATATGTGGGAGGTAGAGGGAATGGAGCCGTCTAGTCCCTGTTTCAGGATTCTCTGCTTCTAGCTGAGGTCAGAACCCAGAAGTGTCCACTTTTTAGGCAAGAAACCTCATAATACTCAAATCTCTGATTTCAGGTACCAAACCCATATCCCAGCACTAAGTTCACCTGCCTCCTTGCCTAGCTAGTAGTACAGACAAAGTGCCTTAGGAAGCAGGGAGAATCCAGCCCAGTTTAGCCATTCCACTACTGCCATACATGTAAAAGAGGCTCCAGAATGACTGGGTTCCAAATGAGTTTGAAAAGAATATCTGAGTTATTTCCCAAATCTACACTCTAGAGCATGGGAAGGAAGTGGACAAAGAGGAGGAGAAGGGTAGGGAAGGGCACTTCAGACTCACTGAATTATTCTACCCATATTCCTAAACAAAACTTTGTCTTATTAACCTGAACTGTGCTTATGGGGAACTCATAAAAGTAGCTCCCAAATGTAGCCAAGTGGGCACAGGATAGTGGAGAAGCAAGGTGAGCCCCATCTCCAAGGGCACCCAACCAAAGCAACCTCTGATGACGGTTGCAGCAAAAGCAGAGCCAGGTGGCAGTGAAATGCCTCACCTGGGGGCTCCCACAACTCCCAAGGCCACTGCAGATCTGGGTAGAAGCCCCAGAGCTACCCTTCATTCCTTTCCTCTTCCTGTTTTTCTGACCCTTACAGCCACCCCCCCCCCCCCATCTCAGTGACATGACTCTGGTCATCAACTTTTTATAGCCAATCCAGAAATGGGCTTTGATCCCAGGTGGAGCTTGCTGGGGCTTGTCCTCTAGTTGGGAAATGTACTTGCAGTACTTGTTGAAGAAAAAAAAATTCACTCCTATAGAACCTGGTAACATTCAGGGCTGGGACGGGATGCTCACTGTGGTATCCTGGGCTAAGCATAATAAATAAACCCTAAGAAAGGGAGGGGGCTTTAACCGAGTTTAAGCACAACTAAATACAACAAAGAATAATCATATTGGTTGATTAGAAGGCCATACTCACTTTCTCTTGAAACATTTTTTGGTACCTCGGGTCTGACTCGATGGGACATAACAACAACAACCACCTTAAGAAATAACCCAAAACCCAAACCAAACCCACTGCCATTGAGTAGATTCTGACTCATAGTGACCCCCATAGGGTTTCTGAGGTGGTAAATCTTTATAGGAGTAGAGTGCAGTCTTCCTTCCATGGAGTGGCTGGTGGGTTTGAACCACCAACCTTCTGGTTAACAGTCAGATGCCTTAGGCATTTGTGCTACCAGTGCTTCTTTCAAAAGATAAAACAAAAAAAAAAAAAAAAAAACTCACTACCATCAAGTTGATTCCGACTCATGGTGACCCCCTTTGGGTTTCTGAGGGGGGGAAATCTTTATGAAAGTAGACTGCCCAGTATTCCTTCCACTCAAAAGATAAGGGAACCATAAAAATCAATCAGTATACACAGAGACAGCACATAGGTGCAATAAACTTATCTTTTCCACTATACATGCTAGATAGAGAAAGAAAGAGAGAGAGACTACTACTAATATGCAGCAAAAAATTATAAGCCCCAAAATGAATATGCAAGAGTGGAATCTGGAGTTTCCTTGGGTGGTCTGATTCTTGCAAGCTTCAATCACATGAATATCTTACCAGGCCCAAAGACTCTAGTATTTAAAAAATGTATTTGTGGTACAATATGGCCTGTAAACTCAAGCTGGCAATTTTGGGTACATACAAGCCATGTATGTGGTCCTTAACACATTTAAAGGCTTTTTAAGGGTATTTTTTGACCCAATGTAATTTCTACTTTGTGGCCTGACTTCAGAACCTCTCAGGTGTAATGTGCTGCTCTGCTATTGGCAGAATTAAGTTTCTGGCAAATTGCCTAGGACTCCCAACTAGGGGTGTCTGTGACCACAGACTTTGTCAGAAAGCAGGCTATCCTCCAGGAGCATTCCCCAGCACACCCCTGAGGCTCATGTCACAGTTGTGGGAAGCTAGCTGGTCTAACCTCTCCATCCTGTAGCTGAGCAGCCCCAGCAACCCAGCGTTCCCCTTCCTGCTTGCATGTGTGTTTATGGGCTGAAGGACAACACTGACCTAACAGTCAGCTTTACTCAAAGCAACAGCACAAAGTGCCTTTCAGAACTCGCCTTGGGCACAGCCCGTTATAATCCTATAAAACGTTTCACAGCTGGGCAGTGTTCCTCACCAGCCAGAAGCCTGAAGACTGGAATAAAGAAGGCTGTTCTGCATTTACAGGAATTGTGCCAAGTGCAGGGTCTGCGGTCTTGCTTGGGCTGAGCAGGACTCATTTGTGCTGCTGGTGGAGTGGTGGGCCTCCACACACCAGCCAGCCATTGATTATTAGTACCTTCAGACTAGCACAGACAGCTATGCATGGCTGGAAGACCATCTATCAACTCCTCAAATCCCAGTGTCCTGAATGTGACCAGAGCAGGCCCAGGGTGAGGCTAAAACTTCAGAAGCGAAGGTGGGTGTGACAGTCTTCTCTGCCACCAGGATTATGCTTTGTCCTGTCAGCATTATATTTAACAGCAGGGTTAGTGGGTTCCTTTCTTATTAAAGGTTCATTCATTCATTTGCTCATTCATTCATTTATCAAATATGTGATGGGTGTTAATTAAAGGTTAGCATCCAATTAGCTCCAATTCTACCCTCTTCTTCACCACCTATTCCTGAACCTCTGCGGGGGACAAGTGTTTAATACACACCTGCCCAAGGAATATGGTTGACTTTAAAACATGGCCTCTCAACTATAATCTCTGCTGTGTGTGTGTATGCAGAAGGAAGCTCAAGCGACAGTAGCCAATCCCTCAAAGCCTGGTCTTTGAACACATGTACCTCTGTCTGCTTCCTTGGCAGCCGCTAATCTGTCATGGTCATGTAGGTACGTGTTCCAACACCTCTCTCCTCCCCTTCCATTTGGGCGACATTCCCAGTTAATGACCAAGCTTGCTCTCCTCTTTGTGACTTCAGTCTTGATGGAGATGGAGGGTTGTTAAAAGCATGAAGAAGTTCTGGCAGTGAATTCTGGGAGCTCAGAACTGTGGTTCACTACCAGACAGGTAAAAAAAAAAAAGGCAGAAATGAAGCACTGATTATATTTAAAATCACACCAGTTCTATTACTCCCTCCCTGTTGGGAATGTGTCTACTGACTCCAGGCTAGAGTCACAAAAATACATCTCTGGATATTCTAAACGCGGAAGACTAATTCTTTCATTTTCTTAAAGGTTTCATTTTCTGAAACAAGTCTGAAAAACCAGTTAAGTGACAGTCTCTCTCCCAGTTTAAGTTAATCCTACAGATTATAGTTATAATGCAGAAATAATTGAGGCTTTCAGTTTTTTTTTTTTTTTTTAAAGAACAAGTAAGTGTTTTGCTCTGATATACCACAGACAGGTGCATTTCTGAGCCTTTGATTCATCAGAGTAGTAGTTCTCAAGTAGAGGCAAGTTTGCCCCTCAGGGGATATTTGGCAATATCTGAATACATTTTTTATTGCCACTGGAGGAAGGTTGCTACTGGTCACTAGTGGGGATGGGTCTGGGATGCTGCTAAATAACCTATAATCACAAGACAGCCTTTCCCCCAACAAAGAAAGAACAGGTCCCAAATGTAAATAAGGTCACTGTTGAGGAATTCTGCACTAAAGAGAGCAGAGAACTGAAATATGGCACCAGAATCAAAAGGATTGTTGATTTTGTCCTTAAAAGTATTTTCACTTTAGACCTTGATCATCGGTTCATGTCAAAGGTCAGATTAGGTTTGGCAAACTGAAGGACAAATGCCTGAGTACCAATGAGACTCAGAATATTGACTTGACTCAAATCTTCCCTGATGCCCAACCTGACCGTTAACTGAATGACTGATTCTATAAAATACAAAATGGGTAAAGAATAAAGAGGAATATAGGGGTAACAAGGTGGAGAGAGACAGAAAAAAATGTCTTATACTGCTTTAGATATGAAAAAGTACCTCAAAAGGCCAGTGAAAGTTTCAATGGAAGATAATGCTTTAAGAAGGTATCAAGGAAGGAAAAGAAATTTTTCAAAGCTTGGTCTTTCCCAGCATTATCTTTACCTCTATGTTCTACATGGTTTGGGAGGCAGAAATGCAAACCCATTGCTTAAATACAAATCCCAAAGGGTTTAATTTACTGTCTTCTGGTTGCACAGCTTGTGTGATTGGAAATCTATCTCACTAAACATTTTGCAAAAAGAATCCTGACCTTCTCCAATCTGCACTACTATCAGCAGGCTTGTCTTCCTCAGAGAATTAAGTCAGCCTTAAAACATTTTCTATACACTATACTAATGGATCTTTGGACTCTCTATATAAACTGTATTTATTGAGAATATTTCATATTTTTGGATGAAGAATTCAGTAAATTTCCTATATCTCAAACTATTTATCTCAGCTCATGTATACAGCATGTGTGCTTTGTATGCTAACCATTAAGTAGAGAAATTAGAATCTAAAATGTGTAAATTCCAACTTTGGTTATGAAAGTCAAGACGTTTTCTCTTCTAGCAATTATATACTCAGCACTCAAAATATCAAATTTTATGAAACCTAATGATGGCATAGACTGTAACGTGTGCCATTGTTTTATGCACTCCCAAGAAAGAAAAAAAGGTGTAAATTAAATGATAGCACAGGATCAATTGTAAGACACATAGTAAGTCCAGAAAAGTTAAAGGGAGGGAGAAACTGTACATAAAAACAAAATAGGTCACCTGACCTAGATTCGAAAACCTACACATTTACAGAAACATGACTTCTGGGCAATTAGGTACAATGTTTTCAGAGACCACCTGCAGTGAAATCAACTGAGAGGCTTATAAAATCCATATTCCTGGTCCCCACCTCAGGGCCACTGAAATGGAATTTTTGGCAGCAAACTCCAGAAATCTGTATTTTTGATAAATACCCCCAAAGAGCAGAGTTTGAGTAGCATAGTGTTGGGAATCAGAATTATCAGCAAGCCCAATAATGAACTTGGTCCCCCTCAAGAAAGACTCTGATGCAGATCTTCAGGACAGAGGTGCCTAGCAGTAAATGTAGCCCAATGGTTGTAGCATAACAATGCAGAATGGGTACAAGGAGCTGCTTATTTGCTTATCCAAACCAACGTGGACTGAAGAACTACTATGTGTCAGGCAGCAGGTAACACCCTTATGTGTGCATTGGGGGATGCAATGAAAAATATACTATTCCAAACTCTGAGTAAACTACCAAATAAACCACCCACCAAGAGACGAATTCTGGCTGTCAGGATTTGATTTATAATCTAGTACCCAGAGTTACAATTAACAACATGCTTATCTTCATAGCCAGGGGGTATGACTGTATTTAAGTTTTTAAAAAATTAGTTGTACCACTGTAGAATGGGAGGAGGGCAGCTGGCTTGAGAGTTTACTTAAAAAAGACCTGGGGCGGTTGGGTTGGGTGACATGTGAAGAAGGCATTAATTACAGAACAAGTTCAACCAGCAGAAACAGGTTTGGGGACTCCCGGCAAGTATATTTTTCATTTGGTGGGAGAGAAAGTCACCTGTGTATGCTAGAGAGCAGCCCATTAGCTAAAAGTGTGCAATGTGCTGTGGGCATCAGACATGTGTTTTACAGAAGAGTTAGAGGGTGCAGGTTAACTGAGCACTCTGGTTAAGTGGGAGCTAAGTTAAGAAAGGAGACCCTGAATGATGCAAATGGTTAATGTACTTAGCTGCTAACTGAAAGGTTGGCAGATTGAGTCCACCCAGAGGTGCCCTGGAAGAAAGGCCTGGCAATCTACTTCCAAAAATTCAGTCACTGAAGACCCTATGGAGCACAGTTCGACTGTGATACCCATGGGGTTGCCATGAGTCAGAATCAACTCTAGTTTTGGTCTTAAGAGAGCTTCTGTAATATCTGAATCATTTCCATCTCACATCCAAAAGCAAATTTAGTCAACAAAGGTCTCACACATACACAGTTCTGCCTGAGCCAAAAGCCAAAGCAAAAGATGGCTGAACAGTAGCACCAGTCATTAGTTCGCCAACTTTTATTACTACATTATCATTTAGCTCTTTAACTCTGGCATAACAACTACAACTCATTTGGCTAATTCCTTTCATCCAAGGCCATTCGTGACCCCTATACTTGGGTAACCCTTGCTTTGTGCCCTTACCTTTCCTTCACCAATACTCAACCTGCACATATTTATTTATTTGACAAAGGAGCAAAGACAATTTAATGGATAAAGGACAGATGTTTCAACAAAAGGTGCTGGAACAACTGGACATCCATATGAAAAAAAAAATGGATCTAGATATAAAGCTATCTTTCACAAAAAATAACTCAAAATGGAACACAGACCTAAATATAAGACACAAAACTACACAACTTCCAGAAGATGACACAGAAGAAAACCTAAATGATCTTGGGTTTGGCAATGACTTTTTAGATACAATACCAAAATCTGATCCATGAAAGAAAAAAAAAATGGGTAAGTTGGACTTCATTAAAATTAAAAACTTATGCCCTGTGGAAAGGAGCTCTGGTAGTGTAATGCCTAACGCACCGGACTGCTAACCAGAAGGCCGTCAGTTCAAATCCACCAGCCACTCCTTGGAAGGAAGGTTGGACAATCTACTTCCGTAGTGATACTGCCTCGGAAACCCAAGGAGGGGTCACTATGGGTCGGGGCTGACTCCCTGGCACATAACAACAATAACAGCCCTGTGAAAGACACTGTTAAGAGAATGAAAAGACAAGCCACAGACTGAAAGATAATACTTACAACACACACAAAGAACTTCTATCCAAAATATACAAAGAACTCTTAAAATTCAACAATAAGAAAACAAACAACCTAATTGCAAAATGGACAAAGATCTGAATAGACATCTGACTAAAAAAGATATACAGATGATGAATAAGCACATTAAAAGATGCTCAACATCATATTCATTGAAAAACACAAAATACACTGCCATCAAGTTGATTCCAACTCAAAGCAAGCCTACAGGGCAGAATAGAAGTGCCCCATAGGGTTTCTGAGGCTGAAAATCTTTATAGACTGTCACATCTTTCTCCAACCAAGTGACTGGTAAGTTGGAACCTCTGACCTTTTGGTTAGCAGCAGCCAAACACTTCAACTTTTGCAGTACCAGGGCCCCTTCATATGTCATTAAACCAAAACTAAACCCACTGCTGTCGAGTTGTATCTGACTCATGGCGACCCCTCCTTGGGTTTCCGAGGCAGTATCACTATGAAGTAGATTGCCCAACCTTCCTTTTGAGGAATGGCTGGTGGGTTTGAACCGTCAGACTTCTGGTTAGCAGTCAAATGCCTTAGGCACTATGCTACCAGAGCTCCTCAAATATCATTGGGGACTTGCAAATAAAACAATGAGATACCACTACACACCTATGAGAGTTTGATTTATGTATTTTAGGGCTCTTTCATTGGGTGTATGGATATGTATTATGGTTATGTTCTCTTGTTCAATTTATCCTTTAATCATTACATAATGTCATGTCCTTCCTTGTTTCTTATGGTGGTTTTTGTCTTAAAGTTTGTTTTATCAGAAGTTAGTATTTGTCACACCTTCTCTTTTTTGATTGCCTTTGCTTGATATATTTTTCTTTCAACCTTTGATTTTTAGTCTATTTTTGTCCTAGTGTCTTAGATCTGTCTCTTGCAGACAGCTTATTGATGGGTATATTATTGAATAATTGCAAAATTAGTGATTTACAATGGAAAGAGACTCAATTTTTTTTTATAGGCTTCACTCACCTGATGTCGACCAAGCATCAGAAATCCATAGGATTCTAAAAGTTTCTTATCTAAGAAGCCATCAAACTTCCATTCTCTTTGCTTTTCTGTAAACTAAATGAAATTAAATCTGTAACAACTACTTAACTGCTTTCTTATCTACTCTGCAACTCTCTGTCTCTTGATTGGTGCATTTAATCCATTTACGTTCAGTGCAATTATCAACAAGCATGAATTCATTGCTGTCATTCTGTTATCTGGTTTTTTTTGTGTGTGTGTACTGATATCTTTGTTCCATATAATTTTCTGTGCTGAGCTGATTTTGTTTATGAATTTTTAAAAATCATTTCCTTTGTTGCTATAGTTTTAGTATTCTCTATATATTTGTGATTTTCTTCTTTTTCATTCTGATGAGGTTTATTAATTTTGTTCTTTGAGGTTACCTTGTGATTTATTATTTTCTTCCCAAGTTTGAAACAGTCCATTCTATCTGAAAATCATGTTGACTTCCTCTCCATTTGGAATTCCTATAACCACACTATTTATTCCCCCCTTTTGCTTTGCAGTCTTCCTTATTTACAAATTGATTTATCTGGTTCCCTGTTTTCAGCCTTATAAGTTTATTTTACTTTGGATACTTTTATAACTGGGTTGGTTTTTTGGTTAAGTCATCATGTTGTTAATCATGGGCTGTTGCCTGCTATTGTTGGTCCTTTGTCCAAAGGACTACCTTTAGCATCTCCTGTAAGGTTGGTCTGGTTTTACAAATTCTCTTAAATTCTGTTTATCTGGAAATATCCTAATTTTGCCACATAATTAAGGAATAATTTTGCTGGATATATTATTCTTGGTTGGCAACTTTTTTCTATCAGGGTTTTATATATGTCATACCATTGCCTTCTCACCTGTATGGTTTCTGCCAAGAAATTAGAGCTTAATCTTATTGATTGTCCTTTGTAGTTAATTTTTTGTTTTTCTTGAGCTGCTTTCAGGATTCCTTCTTTGTCTTTGGAAAGTTTATGATATGCTTTTGTGATTTTCTTTTGGGGTCTTTCCTGTTTGGGGTTCATTAAAGTCCTTTAAAAAAAATCTACTGTCATGATATTTGTTTTCTATCTGTCCCATGTATTTTTGTTATCTTTTTCTGTCTTCTGCAACTTTAAAAAAAAAAAAAATTATTGTGATTTGGGTGACAGTTTACTGTAATTCCCCACAATATGATAGCTCTCTTCCCACTTTCTCTCTGTAGTTACCTCTTTCCTGTGTCCTTCTTTCCTATGCATTTCTTCCCCCAAGCTATCTCCCTGTGCAAACACTGCCCTTCTATTCTTTCTTGATCGATTACTCTAAGGTGTGTATCTACCTCATGTAAATGTTCACCCTACATGCCTGGCTATTGTTTGGTTGGAAGCCACAGGAGTGAGTTCAGTTCCAGACCTGAAGGGTAACTAGGGGCCATAGTCTTGGGGAGTCTCACCAGACTCTATCAGACCAGTAAATCTAGTCCTTTTTCTTTTTTATGATTTTGATTTTTGTTCCACATTTATTTCTCACTCTCTCCAGGATCTCTTGCACTGATTCCTTTCTGAGTGGTTGACAATGATAGCTGGGCACCATCTAGTTCTTCTGGTTTCATGGTCATGTAGGCTGAGGATTGCATGGTCTTCTAGTCCCTTGGACTAATTGTTTCTATGCATCTTTGGTTTTCTTCATTCTTCTTTGCTCTGGATGAGGAGAGACCTGTTGTTACATCTAGATGGCTGCTTGCAAACTTTTAATACCCCAGTTGCTACTCACCAAAGTAGGATGTTGAACAATGCTTTTGTGTAGCATGTTACACCAGCTGACCTTGATGTCCCCTGTGACCATGATCCTGAGCCCACAGGCCCAACTACTCACTCCCTAAGGGTGGTTGGCTGTGGCCAAGAAGTTATCTTAACTTTGCCCTTTGTTAACTCTATTACATATTTGGACATTCTTACAGCACACACAATTATCTATGTATAAATATCATCTGCCAACCTTACGTATGGTCATAGGTATATTCCCTTTTGCCTAAACATACTTGATCATTCAATCTGTCTATGCATCTATTTACTTGTAGATTAATGTTTCTTATCACTGATAACACAGTATTGTATATGTAAAAGGGTTTATTCTGCAACTTCTTGAATGCATATATTCTTGTCTTTCATTACATTGGGGAAGTTCTCTTCCAACAAATCTTTGACAATTTTCTCTACGGTTTTATTTGTTTTTTTCCTTTTCTGGAATTCTGATCACACATCAATTATTCCTCTTGATGGTGTCCCACATAAATTTTAGGCTTCATTTTTTTTTTTTTTTTTTTTTTTTTTTTTTTTTGTTATTTTTTTTCCTGATTGATTGTTCTCTTAACAATTTTGTCTTAAATCTCATTAATGCTATCTTCCATTAATTCAATTCTACTTTTTTATCCTTTCAATGTATTGAAATCTTAGTATTAAATCTTCTGTATTTCTATTTGCTGTTTTTGTATGGTTTCTTATTTTTCATTTATTTTGTCAGTTTGTTCTTGTACTGTTTTCCTAAATTCTCCTTCTAGAGTTTTATCCGTGTCTTCCTTAATTTTGCCAGGGTTTTCCTTGGTCTGCCTCTCAATCTGTTGAAGGTACCTAAATAAAATTTTTTTGAATTCCTTAACAGGCAGTTTTCAATGCCACATCTTCCTCAAGGCGGTTTCTGGTTCTGTATTCTGGTCCCTTGTTTGTACTACTCTATCTTGTTTTTTTGTGTGAATTAGAATTGTCAGTTGTCTCTGAAACATGTATGTTGGTGTGATTCACCCAGGTTTGTTTCTTTTGTTTTGATATACCCAAGTGAATGAAGCTAGTGTGCTACTCTATTTTCTAGTTTGGTAGCACTTAGGCACTCACCAGCTGTCTCCTGATGGGTGTGGTAGAGGACAAGACTGTGAGCACAGATCTCTGTTTGCTATTCATGTAGAGCAGTCTAAGGTGGGTTGTACTGGTATTGGCCACCATCTATCATTGATCAGTTGGTGCACAAGCAGTTATTACAGCTCACCTAGTGGGTGGGGCTGCTGGAGGTGGATGTGGTTGGGTCAGATGGGCACAGTCAGTTGCTTTCTTACTGCCTGTGATAGTTCAGTTTGTGTGTCAATGTGGCTGGGCCTAGTTGAGTGACTGGGCAGTTGGATGTAGTATTCCCCATGATGAGACTGGTAATCAACTCCATGGTGGAATCTACTGGGAGCAGCTTGAGTAGCTGCCTTAGGGAATGTGGTCTGCTTCCTTATATAAGCAGAAGCCTTGGGGAATGGTCTCTAGTTTATGGCATGCTTGGACCCTGTATATGGCTGTGTCATTGTTCAGCAGCCTGCCATGCTCTGCCAACCTGGGGACTTACAATGGACTTGAATTAATGGCCTGCTGTGTGGTTTGGTAACACCGGGACTGTGCCTTTTTACTTGTCAACCTTCAGCTTGGCAGCCTCAGCAACCAGCAGCTGTCTGAGTGAAGAAAAGCCTCTAGCTTCAGTAGGCCAGGAGCAGGAGGCAGAGCTGAAGCCCAAGGCTGAGGGGCTTTCACCCAGCTTCTAGAGCCTGGCACTTTGAACTTGGACTTAAAGCCCCCAAATTGTAAGAGAATAAACTCCTGTTTGTTAAGGCCATCTCATTTGTCAGAGTCGCACTAGGTAACCAGAACACTACCAGCCACCAGTGTGGGTGCCTGTACAGTCCTCAGCAAACGGAGCTATCAGGTTGTTGCCTTGATCAGAATGCTTTTTGCAAATATTCAAAATGGCTGCACTGTCAGGCCAGTCAATAGTCTACAGCTCCATTTGTCTTCTTATTTGCTGTTTTCATTCCATTTCTTCATTTAATCCACTTTTCTATCCTTCCCTTTGAATTTCAGTATTATCATCTGTATCTGTTCCAATTGCTTTCTCATTTCTTTGTTGTAGTGGGCCTGGGTAGCTTGTTTGCCTATTCTGCCATCTTGCTGGAAGTCCCACACACCTATTGGAATGGCAACTGCCAAGGAAATAGCTCATGAGGTTGTAGAAACTGGCAAGTCCCAAATCTGTGGGTCAGGTGTAGGTCTGGAGGATTCTCCTTACTTACATGGTTGAAGTGGACAATGAACTCAAATTAGCAGGCCCATAATTATTTATTTAATGTCTACCTCACTGCCCAATTGCAAGCTACAATACCATATCTATCTTGTTCACCATAGAAGCTCTATCTCCTTTTATCATGCTAAGGTAGGTGCTGGATTCCTAACTGTTGAAACAAGAACCAAAATGAAATGAATCTAAACAGAGAATAAGTCATTTAGGAGGTAAATCCACAGAAGAATTTTTATAAGAAAGGATATAACACATTTAAAGTTTCCAAGATGGGGTTGGGAAGTGATATACAAAATATCACCAACTAACCAAACAACCAGTTGCCATCAAATGCAAATGAAATGGGTAGATACAAGGACTGCTCTGGTACCAGTTAATTCCAACTCATGGTGACCTGTGTGTCCAGGGTAAGACTGCTCCATAAGGTTTTCATAGCTGTGATCTTTTGGAAACAGATCACCAAGCCCCTGTGGGTGGATTCAAACTCCAACCTTTCAATTAGCAGCTGATCACTTAACCTTTTGCACCATCCAGGACTCCCAGAATGCCACAGTGCACTGTTAAAAGACATTTTGAAAGGTAGATATGGGTCCCTAATGTTTAGCTCCTTGAAAAGTCCAAAACTCATGGAAACCATTTTGAGAATCGACTCTTGCAGTGTAAGGGTGTGGAACATTTCTTGGGTATTACTGAGAGCTTTCAGTTCCTTCAAGCTTTTTAAACACACGCCTGGCATTTTAAGCTAATTTCTAAACAGGCAGACTTGCTGTTGTTGTTGTTATTGTTGTTATTTGCCATCAAGTTGGCCCCGACTCATAGCGACCCCTCCTTGGGTTTCTGAGGCAGTATCACTATGGAAGTAGGAATGCCCAACCTTCCTTCCATGGAGTGGCTGGTGGGTTTGAACCGCCAGCCTTCTGGTTAGCAGTCAAGTGCCTTAGGCTTGCTAGGGAGGACCAAAACTCTGGTGGCAGAGGGGTGCTGATTTATTTTCAGAAAGACCCTGCAACATGTCATCTACCTTTTTCCTTCCCTCTAGAGAGTTTTCTTCATCTTCCTTCTCTAGGTTCCTGAGGCGAAATAAACCACAAAAACAAAACAAAACATTTTCTTCTTAATTGGTCATGTGCATACCAAGTATCATTTATATTTAAACTTTCTCCTCTTGAGGTAGGTCCCCAGAGGGGAGACTTTTCAGGGGAAGGGAGATGTCTGTCCAGTGCTTCTGTAAGATCAAACATGGTGTTAATCTGAAGTTCACAGGCTGATATGAAATTATGGACTCAAGGACTTGACTTCTTATCTGAGGAAACCAGTGAGGGAAGAAAGAAACTTCTCTGCTGGTTACTCAAGAAAGGGTCATACTTTCCTCACCTGGGCGTCCCCACGTGGAGGCTCACAAGAGATGCTTTGAGAGTTCATTCTGGTTTAGGGACAGTTCGTGGTGAGCAAAAGTCATCTTTCAGTGAGCAGGAGGAAGGGAGGGAAGAGGTAAACAAAAATTAAATTGTAAAACCAACATATCACATGGCTTGAACTTGAACTTTAATAACCCAGCGCTGCCTGCAGGCTCCAAAAAGTCAAATGCAATGGGTATGTACAAGGATTGCTCTGGTGCCAGGAAAATGCAATAAGAGAACTTTTACAAGGTAGGCAATGAATAAATGCCCTGCAGGAGCAAAACAGGCTTTTAACTTCTCCAAAGTTGGCAGCCATGTGCCTGAAACATTGGCTCAGTGCATCTAAAACACACAACAGATAGGACCACCTTCTTTAAGGTGAAGTCAGAGCAACAATAGCTAGAGAGGCTGGGTTTTTATGATTCAAGAAAAGGAGGTGAATTTGATCTGCTTTTTTTTGGGGGGTGGGGTGGGCATATTAAGATCCCTTTTAATGCATGCTAGAGGTTTCTCACATGTTAGGCAGATTTTTTTTAGAATGTTTTTAAAGGAAAACATTCTTTAGACGGCCTCAGTTACTGAAGGAGCTTTCTTTCTCCCTGGGTTGAGGAGGCATCTTATTCTGTCCCATCATATTACCAAGAAGATCTGAAACTACATCTCTTCACTTGGATTCTGCTGCCCCTATGAAATGCAATTTGGGGTGTCTCGTTACACTTTACCACCAGAAGTGCTACAGGAAGTGCTTGTCACCAAAACTCAAAAATAAATATGAACGTGATGCTTGCAGGGCCCAAAAAACCAAAGGGATCAGCATTTTGCTTCAGTTTCCTGTTCATAAAACTTTATAAAAACAACCCACCCATTTAAAAAAAAAAAAAAAAAAAAAAAAAAAAAAAGCCCACAACAATAGCTCACTGTTCTTTCCCCAAATGCTTGCCTCATGCCACTCTGAAATTAGGTGCCATCATATTTCCTGAGTTATGGGTGCCAAACACCACATCCTTTTCCTCCCTTCCTTGCCCCCCACCCCACCTGGCATCATTTCTGAATTTAGACACTTCTCTAGCTTATGAGCTCAGCAGAGAGATGACTGCATCCTCCCTTCTACCATCCAGAGGAGGTCAAGCATCTGTACCAGCTGGAAGCAAGAATAATTGAGGCTTCCTTCCCCCAAATTAACTCTCATTTCCTAGAGAAACATTTAATATGAAAGGGGCAAAGTTACACAGTGACCAAGGGTGGGGTGGGGGAGGAAGACCTATAGACCACTCCAGCATATTAGCTGGAAATAATGGAAAATAAATTATAAATGCATTGTCTTGTGATAACATTATTTTTTGACGAATAAGATATTTCCCTTCCACATTGGCTCCACAGCAAAACTTTCTTTGTGGAATATTCAACACTCCACCCTTCAGTTCCTAGTTGTACACAGGAGAACACAAACTCTAGAATGAGAAGCCTGGATTCAAACACCACTATATGATTTTGGACAATTTACTCAAATGTGCCAAACCTTGGTTTACTCATTTGTAAAATAGGTATATGCGAGTTTTGAGATTTTAATGAGATAAAATGCATCAATAGTTTAATGAGATAATACAAATATCAGCATTCCTGGCACCACTTTAGCACATAATCCATAGTGGTATTAACTTTCTGCAAAATAAATAATCCTACTTCCTTTTTGCCTCAATTAATTAGAAGGGGGAAAAAATGGACTCTGGGGACCTTTTCCACTCTCCTTACCTCCAAAGACAAAGAATTAATACCATGATTTCAAATAATAATTTGACTGTTGAGGCACATATTTAAAGAAAAAAGAAAAAGAAAAACAGCACCAAAGAATGAACTGACCTAAACTGGAAGACATGGAGTCCAATCCTGACTCTAAATTTGTTGTGTGACCTTAGGCAAGACAATCAATCTCTCTGAAGTTCAGTTACTCAAACTGTAAAATAAGACAATTTAAGCATGAATGCTTATGATTCTGTCATTATATAAATCCAGCAAGGACTGAAGTGTATACAGAATATTCTCAATTTTATGCTATTTTATTTTAGGAAAGTCTTCAAATAAAAATGATAATACCACTTACTGACGAAAGCACTCTTTTCTAAAATCAGCATGGTTGGTATAGGCAGATTGCATTTTTGGAATTAGTTCAGTATGGTAATATTTTATATGGAGTAATCTATCAGTAATTTGCATATAGATGCCTTTAATATCAAAGGGCAGAACAAAGAAGTTGAAATAGAAGTAAAATCAACTATGGGAAAAGAAACACTGAAGGGAAATTGGAGCTGGACCACAATTGTGATGGAAACGGCCAAAAATATACCACTGTCACTTAAAAATAGGTACTTGGCTGAATAGCGCCTTTGTTATCTGTATGACAACATTTGTTTCCTACTCTGTCCCTTTCTACAGGGCTGTTGTGACTATGAAAGCTGTCTGTTCCTTCACTGGAGAAAGTCTTGCTGCCTAGTCATAATTTCCTTTCAGCCCTCTGGAGTTGGGCTGCTTACATCCAAGTGGTAGGACTGTAGCCAGTCCAGTTCTACATGCAACACATGGATGGTTGATAGTGTGGAATGCTTCTCAGAGCTGACTACTCTGTACATCTCCAGGCCAGACTTCTGACACAAAATATTTACACTGATATCACAAATTTGTCAAAATCAGCATTAAAAGCAAGTACCTATTACAGCAACTTCTAAACGTTACTGCTGTTAGTGGCTGTTGAATCAGCCCCTGACTCAGGGCAGCCTCATGCACAGTAGAGTGAAATGCTGACTTGTCCTGAGCTGTCCCCACGACTGATTGCAGATCAGACTGTTTTGATCCATAGGGTTTTCAACAGCTGATTTCTGAAAGTCGATCACCAGGCCTTTCTTTCTAGTCTGTCATAGTCTAGAAGCTCCATTAAAACCTGCTTACGACTGGGATCTTAAAAGCTAGCAAGCTGCCATCTAGATGCAACAATGGGTCTCTCCTTGTCCAGAGCAAAGAAGAATGAAGAAAACCAAAATTCATGGAAACAATTAGTCCTAGGGACTGGTACACCATCCGATCTGAAGCCTATACAACTATGAGACCAGAAGAACTGATGGTGCCCGGCTACCACTGTCATCCATTTGCGAGGGGATCTATGTAGGAGGTCCTGGATAGAGAGGGAGAACAATGTGGAACAAAACTTAAAATCATTTGGAGAAAAAAAAAAAAAGGTGGGGTCCAGGTTTGCTGTCTGATAGAGCAATCCTACTTCCGTAGTGATACTGCCTCGGAAACCCAAGGAGGGGTCGCTATGAGTCAGGACTGACTTGACGGCACATAACAACAACAACAGAGCCTGGTGGAACCACTGAGACTATGGCCCCTAGCTGCCCTTCAGGTCTGGAATTGCACCCATACCTGTGGTTTCCAGTCAAATAAAGTACAGGCATGTGAGTTAAACATTTACCTCAAGTAGACACATGCCCTGGAGAGAGCAATCATGGGAGAAGGAAGGGCTGCTTACGCACAGGGAAACAGCTCAGGGGGCAGGAGAGTACGGAGGTATGGACACTGGGAAGTGGTAACTACAGGGAGGAAGTGGGAGGGGAGCTGTTTCATTGTGATAAACTATGGTCAATGACATGAGACAAAGTATGTGAACTGCTGTATGGAAAGTGAATTTGCTCTGTAAATCTTCACCCCCCCAAAAAAAAATCCTGCTCAGTATCATAGCAATACTCAAGCCTGCACTGATGACAGGTGGTGGCTGTGCATGAGGTGCACTGGCCGGGAATCAAACCTGGATCTTCTGGATAGAAGATGAGAATTCAAGCTCTGAACTAAACTAAACCAAACCTTTTTGCTATCAAGTCAATTCTGAATCATAGTGACTGTATAAAACCCAAACCAAACTCACTGCCATCAAGTTGATTCTGACTCAGTGACCCACTTTGGGTTTCCGAGGTGGTAAATATTTATGGAAGTAGATTGCCCCATCTTCCTTCCATGGAGTAGCTGCTGGGTATGAACCACCAACCTTCTGGTTAGTCAAATGCCTTAAACACTATGCCACCAGAGCTCCTTAGTGACCGTATAGGACAGAGTAAAGTCCCTCCTAGGGTTTCCAAGGTCGTAAATCTTTACAGAAGCAGACTGCTTCATCTTTCTCCTGTGGAGCGGCTGGTGAGTTCGAACCCCTTAACCTTTCGGTTAGCATTTGAGCCCTTTCCCACCAGGTTTCCTTAATCATTGAAACCCTAATCCAAACCAAACCCACTACCATGAAGTTGATTCTGACTCACTGCAACCCTACAGTACAGAGCAGAATGGCCCCATAGGATTTCCAAGGCTGTAAATCTTTACAAAAGCAGATTGCTTCATCTTTCTCCTGTGGAGTGGCTTGTGAGTTCGAACCATTGACTGGGTGACAACTGAATGCTTTAACCACTGTGCCACCCAATAGATACCAATGGGAACTAGAATTACTCAATCAAATCATGAACTTAATTTATATTATTATTATTATTTTTTTTTTAATTAGGATTTGGGTGAAGATTTAC
>NW_006921628.1:6234897-6241260 GCF_000298275.1 Orycteropus afer afer
GTTTTGTTTATGAATTGTGTTATCATTCCCGTTATTGCTGTTGTTTTAGTATATGCTGAGTATTTGTGCTTGTCCTCTTTTCTATATATTATTATTTTTTAAAGCTTCATTATTTTTCAATATGTTTCCCCTGCTAGACCTAATGACCTACAAGGACAAGGATCATGACTATCTTTTTTAAGGTGTATCAGTGATGAAAGTTACCGGGGAAATAATAAGAGCTCAACAAATGATGATGATACCTAGCACTGACAGAGCCTTACTTTCTGTCAGGCACTGTTCTTAGACTCCCCATGAAGTAGCTCAAATAATCCTTACAACAACTCTATGAGGTGGGTACTTCTCTAATAGGAGAAACTGAGGCACAGGGAGTTCAAGCAACTTGCCCAAAGTCACACAGCCACTAAATGGCAGAGCTGGGGTTCAAATGCAAGTACTTTGGTTCCAGGATCTATAGTTTCATTTATGAAGTAGAACATTAATAATTCTCAGGTCTTTCTCAACTGTCCAATGCAAGAGTCTACTTGAGAGTCAAATATTTGAGGCTATATGATATGGTAGGATACCCAAGTTCAAATCCTTGCCCTGGACTCCCACATTGACTTTGGTTAAGTCCTGTGACCTCTTTGTTCACCAGTTTCCCTGCTAGTTATTCAAGGGATTGGATGTTCACTGAGGTCCCTGATAGGTCTAAACCCCCAAGCACCAGAGTCACTCTGGAAATGACCTTACATCTATACAACTGCAGATCACTGTGTGGGCTTCTCTAGCTTCTACGTGGAACCAAAAACACTGTCAAGCTGTGTTTGATTCATGGAGACCCTACATATTTCAGAGTAGAACTGTGCTCCATAGAGTTTCCAATGGCTGGTTTTTCAAAAGTAAATCACCAGGCCTTTCTTCTGAGGCACTTCTGGGTGGACTTGGACTGCCAACCTTTCAGTTAGCAGATAAGTATGCTAACCATTTGTACCATCCAGGTAGTCCTCCACAGCAAAACAAAACAAACTCAATGCTGTCGAGTCGGATCCAATTCATAGTGACCCCTCCTTGAGTTTCCGAGGAGGTATCTCAACAGAAGTAGATTGCCCAACCTTCCTTCTGAGGAGTGGCTGGTGGGTTTGAACCGTCAGCCTTCTGGTTAGCAGTCAAATGCCACAGGCACTACACCACCAGAGCTCCTCCACAGGAAGGGCCATGAAAATATCTTCCACAATCAAGAAGTCACTCCATCTCTCAGAACCTCAGTTTTCTCATCTGCAATTAGCAAGTAACAGCACCAACTTCAAAGGGCTGAGCTGACAATTAGAGAGAAGTCAGGTAAAGGGGCTGACATGTGGTAGTAGTTTCATAAACAGTAACTGTCCATTATGGTCCCAGTGAGAGCTGGGAGATCAGTCTGGAGGAAAAGAGAAATCTCCTCAAAGCCTAGGAACAAAGAAACAAACAGAAAAGACAGCTCTGAAATTCAGATGCATAAATAATTTCTAAGAATAGATTACATGTTTAACACATCCCCAGAAAAGTACTCCATATCAGATTGCCTTTCAAAAAATAGAATGACGAAGATGGGTTTGTGCTAACTGTAGATAGAATAAGAACCATTATCATCTGGGAGATCACATGTGAAGGTTAAAAGTTGGAAATAATATTAGGTCCCACTTGGTCAAGGGGGTATTGGTGATTTGGTGGTAGAATTCTCGCCTTCCATGTGGGAGACCCAGGTTAGATTCCCAGTCAACGCTTCTCATGCACAGCCACCACCTGCCTGCCAGCAGATGCTTGTGTGTTACTACAATGCTGAGTAAGTGTCAACAGAGCTTCCAGGCTAAGACAAAGTAGGAGGAAAGGTCTGGTGACTTACTTCTGAAAATCAGTCAATGAAAACCCTTTGGATCACAATGGCCCAACTGCAACCGAATGATGCAAGACTGGGCAGTGTTTTGACCCATGGGGTTGCCATAAGTAGAAGCCAATTTGACGGCAGCTAACAATGACAATAACAATAATTATTTGGTCTATGCCAGGCCCTATGACAGGTGTGAGACAAATAATTGTTTTACTGAATCCTTACAACCTTTTGAACAGGGTGTCATAGATGAAGACACAGAAAATTTAAGTAAATTGCTTAAGGTGACACAGCTACAAAACGGCAGGGCCAGAAATTACTCTGCCAGCCCTGAACACTCATGATCTTAACTACGGAGCTACAGCCCTCCCAAAGTATACAGAGTGTCACTAGCCATAGCATGCCCCAGATCCATAGACAGCCATCCTTGTCTGCAACATGGGCCAGCAGCTCTGTGGGAAGGGCATGTGTGTAGTGCCAGTGGCCTTGTTTGGGTCCCTGTTGACCCACAAACTCCCAGCAGCTGTGGACAACTCATTTAACTTTCCTAGACACTTTTTGATCAACCAGAATGTATTGGATTAGTTTTTCAACCCCAGTCTTGTGGAACATTAAACAATTTACGTTCATACCCAGGAAGTCAAGGGTAAAAGAGAAGCCAAGGTATAAACTGCTCCCCTTCCCTGGGATCCTGACTGGGGGAAGCAATGGAATATATCTGTTAGCAAACACCAGTGAAACTAGTTGCTACGGAGATGATTCTGACTCATGACAACCCCAGGTGTGTCAGAGTAGAGCTGTGCTCCATAGGGTTTTCAATGGCTGGTTTCTCTGAAGTAGATCACCATGCCCTTTTTTCTGATGCACCTCTGGGTAGACACACACTCCAACCTTTCAGTTAGCAGCCAAGCACCTTAACCCTTTGCACCACCCAGGGACTCCATTAGCAAACACCATAATTCCTCAGTTCCCTTCCATCTGGAAAATTTTAATGTTCTACTGAATTTTACATGACAGGGAGAGGGAAAAAAAAGGGGGAGAGAGAAGCTAAGGGATGTAATGGAGACAGTCTAGGGAGCCTGTCTTAAAGCTGTGTTAGCACAGCAAGCATATTGTTCATACCTCCCTTGTAAGTATATTTGGGATGTTTGAGGCTGGGAGAGTTTGTGGGGATAATGGGAAGAGAAGCTAAATCCTCCTCTTGAAAAGACCATTCTTGCACACAGCAAACATTCAATAGATACTGATAGATTTGAATTCAAAGGAAAATAGACCTGGCTCAAATGGGTAGAAGTTAAGCTGCCTCTGAAGATACACGCATATGTAAAAAATGCTAACAATTTATTTCTTTTGTTTCCATGCACCCACCATGCAATAAGCCATTCTCAGTCTCAGGATCAATTCTTTTTCATGTGAATGCATTCACCTCTTCCAGTGGGATAACCACAGGCAAAACTCCCCCGCCCCTCCATCCCCTATGCTTAGAATCTGAACAAAGGTATGCTGTCTGGGAGCCAAAGAATCTTTCTTGTTTTCACTTGTATCTTTGCCCATGGTAGTGACAAATACTGTTTCATGAGTTTCCAGCTTAGCTTTTAGAGCTCAACAGATAAAATGCCCCCACAAGAAAGGAAAGAAGATAACAGAAAAAAACTAAGCCACATATATATATGTTTTTTGTTTTTTTTTTTAATTCAAACAGCCAAAGTCTTTTCCTTCCAGGAAAGGTGACAATATGTTACAACCTCAGCCAGAACTACCAAAGTCTCCACTTGGAGATAGTGAGAGTAACAAAAGCCCAAGGAGTTCTTTTTGTATTTTTTTTTCTGAAAACAGGACAAAAGGGTAATTTCATCAACTGACTCCCAGTTGATGTTCTGCCATGAAGCCAGGCTGCCTTCTGGGCCACATTTCCCACACCACAAGAAGACTGGCACGTAATAGGTGGTCAAGAAATATTTGCTAAATGAATTAAAGAAAAGTAAGAAAAAAGCTCAGAAGATGATATGTACCAAGGGCAGTCAACATGAGTGGACCAATTGGCTGACATTTTATAAGTTTTGTGTATCTTTGAGTCCCTCCCTCATCCTTCTCAATATTCTCAAAAATCAGCCATTATTCAAACCCCTGTCCCAGTTTTGCTTCTGCATATCCTTCCTGTATCAATCCAGCCCTCAGGAGATGGTTCCTCCTTTTGAGTTCTACTGCTTATTAACCATGTGCTGCCAGGTGGCATGGCAACCTTTGAAAAGTGCTAAAAGGGCATGGAGTCGGCATCTTCTGACCTCCTCTAACTTCACAAGAAGAAGGCAGAATCACCATCAGTAGCCCAAGGTTGATTCCTAGAAGGCCAGACATACCTCCACCCTCCAGCTTTTTACTAATTCTGACACCAATTGTCCTTCCCATGGCACTCACAACTTCTCTGCTGGGCTTGATAATTTGCTCCAATGGCCACACAGAACTCACAGACAATACTCATGATTATAGGGTTTATTAGGGAAGTAACAGACTACAATTCAGGTTCAGGAATATGCTCAGGATACAATTTTTCAATCAGGACAGTCTCCCTTCTGCTGTGCCCTCAGACACATCTCTCTGGCCCTTGGCCTCTCAGCCTGGCCTCTGCCCTGCTTGGGCAAGTGTTACAAAGCTCTTTTAGCTCTGCTTAGAGGTACATCTAAGTGCACCACACTCCATCAGCAAGCCTCCTGCCCAATGGCACTCAGCTTTCTTGCTCTGTGGGCCAGGTAAGCCTGCCACCCTGTCTTGTGCCTCTTGGTTTCACTGTGACTGTCTCTCTGTGAAGTGTCTCTCTCTGATGGGCATCTCTCTCTCCTGGGTAGCTCTGTCTGCTGGGTATCTCTAACAAGGAGGTCCAGTGCAGGGATTTTGGGTCCAAGGACACACTCTACTTCACCTCCAGCACTTCTCTTCTGATGGCAGTGAGATCCCCCTCTCTGTCTCTAGGAAGGATCATTTTAAGCATGGCAGAGTGACAAAACTAACCAATCCCAACCAACATCAGAGTTCTACATACCTTATTTGCACACTCTCATCCAGTAGTCTGGTGGGAGTTACAAAGACTATGGCTAAAAAAGCCATACCAAGTAATTCACTGCACCACAAAAAGTTACTGAATATTTCAACAGTAGTATCTGGTATCACCTTTCTGATTGTCTCCCCATCTAAACTCCTGGAGGGCAGGGCCTATCCACACCTACCTCAAGGTGAGTGCTGGAACAAAGAAGGAATGACTTCCAGAGGAGTGACTGACTACAGCTGGCATATTTTTAAGCTAACATCATCACTAACTCATAGAGGCAACTTCTTGAAACTAGTATAATGGTCACTGGAACACTGGTGTGGTTCTCCAAGACCTAATGCCAAGGTTCTCAAATGACCTAACTGCATTTGGTCATTTGTGTGAGATTCTATACTCAGGGAAGGACTATAAGGATGTCTTATCACCTCAGAATATCTTTTGTTAAAATTAAGGAAGATTCTTATCAAACTTCCAGATGTACCCAGTAGTTTACAGAAAATAGGGTGGTAGAGGAAAAAGTTCAACTGCATCACAAGAAAGCCATCCCCAAATCCAGAATAGAGAATATTCTACAACAATATGAACCAGTTTCTCCAACAAATTAAGGGCATGAGGATAAAAAAGGGGGTGGGGTGGATTTTTCAGAATAACAACCATATGAAATGGGTACACTTCGTTGGGATCCTGATTCGAACAGGCCAACTGTATAGGACCTTTATGAGAGAAATTAACAATAATTCCTTAATATCACCTAATATGTAATCCAAATTCTAATTTGAATTTGGGAAAATTTTACTTTGGATAAACTATTACATGATATTAAGGAAATAATATTAATTTTGTTAAATGTGATAAGGCATGGTGGGTATGTAAAAAGAAAAAAAAAGTCCTTATCAGCTGGAGATGTATTCTAAAGTATAGATGAATGAAGATATAGTGGTAGTTTAAGTGCTTCAAAATGCTCCTAAATACAGTGTGGGTACACTGGGAAGAGGTTGATGATTATTGAAACCAGATAATCGGTGAGTGGAAATGCATTACACTACTCTCTCCAGTCTTCTAATGTGGGCACATCTAAGATGTAATGTTTATCATATTAAATTGTCCAACTTAAAAATTTATAATTTCCAGTGCTGCCAAGATTACAGTGAAATGGCAGGCATATAATTGTTAGTGTCAGTAAACACCAGTGTGACCTTGAGGGAGAGAGTCACCGGGCCTGTAGGCTCGGGAACATAGTCTTGGGGGACATGAAGCTCAATTCCAACAATACAGTATGTAAAAATCTTGTTCTCATCTTACCTTTGTGAGTAGCGACTAGGGTCTTAAAAGCTTTCAAGCAGCTATCTAAGATGCAACTGGTCTCTCCTCATCTGGAGCAAAGATGAGTGAAGAAAATCAAAGTCATATGGAAACAATTAGTCCAAGGATATCATGGACCATGGGGACCTCAGCCTTCACAATCCTG
>NW_006921628.1:6241555-6262078 GCF_000298275.1 Orycteropus afer afer
GAATGCATAGATAAGAAGGGCACAGAGATCAAGGAAAGGCTTATATGTGGAAGGAAATTTTCTTTGTTGGTTCTCAGGGGTGGGAGGGGAGGGGAGGAAACACTGCTACATAGATAGAGATAAGTATTGATTTGGGTGAAGGGAAGGGCAATGCCCCAAATGTGAGTATCAACATGGTGGCACTGAGGAAGAGGAAGACATAGAGAGGTGCAGGGGAGGTACAGACAACAAAGATGAATCTTTTTTGCACATACAGTACTGCATTGTCAGTGATGACAAACATTGATTTATGGGTGGATAGATGGGTGGACAGGCTAAACTATTAGGTATGTCTATGCAGGGGGGACTGTGCACATGACCATGTATAGGGTTGACAGACAATGTTTCTACAAGTGTATTGGTATGTTCTGTAAGAATTTCCAGGTATATAGTAAAGCTGACAAGCGACAAGGTTGTAGCCACTTCTTGGACACAGCCAGCTACGCAGAGGGAGTGAGTAGTTGGACCTGTGGGCTCAGGATCATGGTCACAGGGGATATCAAGCTCAATTGGCATAACATACTGCACAAAAGTATTGTTCCACATCTTACTTTGGTGAATAGCAACTGGGATCTTAAAAACTTGTAAGCAACCGTCAGATGCAATGATGGGTGTCTCCTCATCCAGAACAAAGAAGAATGAAGAAAACCAAAGATTCATGGAAACAATTTGTCCAGAGGCCTAGTACACCATGTGATCCTCAGCCTATATGACTATAAGACCCGAAGAACTAGATGGTGCCAGGCTACCACTGTCAACCACTCAGAGGGGGACCTATGCAGGAGATCCTGGATAGAGAGGGAGAACAATGTGGAACAAAACTCAAAATCATAAAAAAAAAAAGGGGGGGGGAACCAGGTTTCCTGGTCTGATAGAGCCTGGTGGAACCCCTGAGACTATGGCCCCTAGCTGGCCTTCAGGTCTGGAATTGAACCCACTCCAGTGGCTTCCAGCCAAAAACAAAAGACAGGCATATGAGCTGAACATTTACATTAGGTAGATACACTCCTTGGAGAGATCAATCATGGGAGAATAGAAGGGCTGTGTATACCCAGGGAGATAGCTCTGGGGGGCAGGAGTACATGGGAGGGAAGGACACAGGGAAGAGGTGGCTATGAGGAGAAAGTAGGAGGAGAGCTATTATGTGGTGGAAGAGTACAATCAATGTCATGAGACAAAGTGTACATAAGCTACTGTATGCAATATGAATTTGCTCTGTAAACTTTCACCCAAATCACATTAAAAAAAAAAAAAAAAAAAGCCAAAAGAAGGGCAAAGAGAAGGTGCAGTCACAGGGAGGACAGCTTTTTTATTGGTGGGATGGTAATTGGGGCCGTGACACCAAATGTGGATGAACTGTTGAAAACAAAACAAATCTGCTTTGTAAATTTGCACCCAAATCACACACACACAAAAAAATTGAAAAACAAAAACTAGTGTGATATCAAAACATAAGAGGAGCAATATATGTGAAATGTTTTGGCATAAAATTCCTCTTTGTATGAATGTGCCAAAAGGATAAGGTGATGAATAAAAAATAATATTAGACTAGCTACTAAATCTACCAGGAGTTCTGGTAGCATAGTGCCTAAGGCACTTGACTGCTAACCAGAAGACTGGTGGTTCAAACCCACCAGCCACTCCTCGGAAGGAAGGTTGGGCAATCTACTTCCATAGTGACACTGCTTCAGAAACCCAAGGAGGGATGGCTATGAGTCAGCGACAGCAAATAACAATAACAACAACACTAAATCTACCATCTGTCAGTTTGTCATACTATAGTGGCTTACGTGTTGGTTTGATGCTAACATTGGTATTCCAAATACTAGCATGTCACCCATAGTGGACAAGTTTCAGCAGAGCTTCTAGACTAAGAGTAAGAAGAAAGGCCTGGCAATCTACTTTTGAAAATAAGTCAATGAAACCTCTACGGATGACAGCAGAATACTGTCTAATACAGTGCTGAAAATGGAAGGTACTAGAATAGCTCCACCAATGAACTCAAACCTACCAAGGATCATGAGGATAGCGCAGGACTGGGCAAAGTTTCCTTCTATTGCACATGGGGTCGCCACGAGTCAGGATCAGCTTATGGCAGCTGACCACCACCACCATGGCTACTAAATATGGAGAATACACTATGTGACAGGAACTATGTTCATTGATTTATATACATCATTCTCCTTTATATGAGGAAAGGTATATTACCACTCTCACGGCACAGGTGAAGAAATTATGTCCCCAAGACCCCACAGCTGAAGTGGCAAGAGCAGGAAATCCAGTCAAGCTGGCTCCAGAGCCCATGTTCTCCAGCCCTGCACTAAGCTACCTGAAATACAAAGGTTGGATGACAGGTGATGTTTTAATTAAATTCTAGGACATCCACTGGATGAAGATTGTAAACTTTGACAAGTATAGTTATGAAGATAAGCTTCATGAAAAAATATGAAGCTATAAAAATCCAAGTGAAAACTGTTTATGAGAGCACACATGGAAAAAAATCTATAGGTATGTGTGTATATATATGTATATATGTGTGTGTGTGCATATATGTATATATTTCCATATATATGTAGAAAAGATTCACAGAGAAAATATACAAAATGAAAATTGTGGTTGGAGCAGAAGGGAGGCCTCCCAGTTGTGGGTCATGTGGTTGTTATCTTAATATTTAAAAAATTAAAGGGGGAAGGTAATTGAACTGCAGATAGAACCAAGGCATTCTGGTAGTGGTGTTTCCATCAATATTGTAAATCAACAGTTTCTCCATCTAAATAATATTCCCCCCCCCCCCGGGGAAGGGGGAACCTGTCAAAACTGAAAGGGGAAAAGAAAAGTATTCCTCTTCTCCTCCTCCTAATATCTTTCCAATGAGCTAGAATCTACCTACTTTGATCAAGAAGCAAAAATTATCCTATAGTTTCCTCTTGCAGCAACTGCAGAGTAGAACATTACAATAAAAGATGGGTGTCTTAAACATATCACAGGCGGAAAAAGATTACAGCTTAAGTGAGTCCACAGAAGTTTATTTTATGATCGTGGCTCCCTTGCAATCTTGTGAAATCCTCTCACAGGTCATTCATTATCAGCAGTATTGAGGAATAGCACCAGAAAGCAGGAGACCCTGCTCTCCATCTTTACTCAATTCAGTCACATCCTCGCTGCATCCCCCAGACTGCTCATCACCCCCAGCCTGCTAGCCTGCATTCCCTTTCCTCCCCCTCCTCTTCACCATCCTGGAAAGACACATCTGACTTGCTCCCAGACACAAGTTTACTGGAGATCCTGGATGTGATGTGCTATGTAATCTACGAAAAGCTACAGATGGGAGGCTATCCTGATTAAAAATTTGATACATGCCCTGTGTGCTGCTTTTACCATAGATGAATTCCAGAGATGTTCCTTGGGGAAGAAAAAAGGAAAAAAAAAAAAAAAAAAAAAACTAACTAGATCCTAGCTTATTTTAACTGCCAGTACCAAGGTTGCCATAAATAATCAACTTTTTATGACAAAGCTTCTGGAACTGCCATGGGCATCATTATTACCTGGAAAAGGCAGTAATCTGTGAGCCAAAGCACACAACCGTTGGTGATTCTATGTGGTATTTATTAGTACCTGTCACTAAGATAACAGCTTAATCTTGAATGGGGGAGGCAAGAATATTTTAGAGAAAGCCCAGCAAGAGATTCCCCTTTAAAAAGCTAAACAAAGAGAAGAGATCTTGGGAAAGAGTGAAAGCAGAAGCCAGATGGCTGCAAGAGAAGACGAGCTAACAGTACCAACCCTTCAGGGAGTTTGGGCAACTTTTGCTGAAGATTATGGAAAAGATACTATTTTAAAGCCTTTGGATATCAGAGGCAAAACATGAAAGATAGTTTGCTGAACAGAGAGCTTGAAACAATTCAAGTTCAAACAAACAGAATTTCAGGAATTAGGAAGAAAGGAAATTGCAAGGTGTTTTGCAAACCACTGCAAAAAAAAAGGATGGTTAACTATGGAATGTTGGTGATAAAAATGAGACTTTGTGTGGTAGAGTTTATTTTGGAGGGAAAAAGGTAAGAACAGGAAATAATAAGAGTAGTAGTAGTAATCATAATAAATAGTTGTATTAATAGTAGCTAGCCTTTTTTGATTACTTACTAATGGCAAACACTGCTGAACACTTTGTGAACATCGTCTCCTCTAATCCCCACAACTCTGTGAGCTCAGCCCTACTAATAAGAAAAGTAAGGTGCTGACAGGCTCCACTGCTTCTTTGTGGTCTCAACAGCAGGACTTTGATTCAAACCTAAATTTACATAAAAGCCCAGCCTCTGAACCACTTGCACTCAGGTATGTAATTACCAGATTTCAAAGATCTATTTTTGACTATTGACAACTATAAAGTTCAGAGCTGATGGTCAACTTGGTCAGAATCCTGGTTCCTGTACTCCTTCTGAAAACATAAAACGAAAAGACTGAAATACTGTCCAGTCCATTTTATTAATTGTGGATTTTTTTCTGAAGAAGATGGGAGGAAATGGATTGGAAAATCTGGGGAAGTTTCTTTATTTATGGTCTGCCACTATTAAGAACTAATTGTACACCACGGTTCTCAGAGCACAATACTTTATTAGCATCACTCTTCAAAGATTCTTCTAACAACCCAATTGCTCACTTGTAAAAAAGAAATGAGGATGCCCTGTGAGGTGACAAAGACAGGGTCACACATCATGCAAATTACTGAGCACTGTTAAGAACCCAGACTCTGAATCTAGCTACCTGAAGTTTGAATCTTGGCTCTCCCACTGGAATTGTTGCTGCTGTTTATTTTTTTAAAACGTTTTTGTGCTTTAGATAAAAGTTAACTTAGCAGATTAGTTTTCCAATCAATAATTTATACACGAAATTGTTCTGAGACATTGGTTACAATCCTCACACTGTGTCAGGAGTTCCCTCATTTCCTTCCTGGGGTCTCTGTTCTCATTCATCGTTTTCCCTAACCCTTCCTGCTTTCTCATCTTTGGTTTTGGGCAAATGTTGCCTTTTTGGTCTTGTATTGTTGATTTTTGTGAAGGGCACATTCTTCATGGTTGTTACTGTTCATTTTATAGGCCTTTCCATTACTTGGTTGCGCAGTGACTTCCAGAAGTGTCTTGAGATTCAAATTACAAGGCTGTCTTAGGGCAATAGTCTCAGGGGTTCCTCTAGTCTCTTTCAGACCAGTAAGTCTGGTCTTTTTTCTTTTTTTTCCAAGTTGAATTTTGTTCTACATTTTGACTTATTCTAACTGAGATCTTTTCTTGTGGTTCTGGTCAGCATGGATGGTAGTGGTAGCTGGGCACCATCTAGTACTTCTGTGTTCAGGTTAGAAGAAGCCGTGGTTCATGAGGGACATTAGTCCTTTGGATTAATTGCTTGAGTTTTTAATTATCTTCATTCTCCTTTGCTCTAGGTGAAAAGAGACCAATAGGTGCTTCTTAGATGGTCATTTGCAAGCTTTTAATACCCCCAGATACTACTTACCAGACTAGGATGTAGAACATTATCTTTATGAATTGTTTTGCCAATTGACATAGATGATCCCCAAGAATATGGTCCTTAGCTTTCAAGTCCAGTAGTTCGGTCCCAGTGTCAAAATAGTTACTATAACTGTGCTCCCTATGTGCTCTGTTATATATTTATGAGTATGCATATAGCTTTTACAAATATCAACGTGATGGCAGTGGATTTATGTAGAAATAGCCTCAACCATACCTATGTACGTATATAAGTGTTCCCATATGACCTCCTCATCTATTTAGCATACACGTTTACCTATGTATCTACTCACAAATTATTGTTTGTTGTTACTGCTGTTGCAAGATTGTTTATGTTACAGCACTTACCATAGTTATCCTCTATTCCTGTGTACCTCTCATTGCCTTTACCTTAGTCATGCTGTGCTGTCTTCCCCCACATTGTGCATTGCCTTTCCCTTCATCATAATTAACACTTCTGTACTATCTAATTAGTGATTCTTCCCCTCTCCCTTTCCCATTCCTGGTAACTATCAAACAGTGTTTCTTTTTATGTGTAAACCTATTCCTGACTTCTTATAGTAGTAGACTCAAACAATATTTGTCCTTTTGTAATTGACTTATTTCACTTAGCATAATGTCTTCTAGATTCACCCATACTGTTAGATGTTTCACAGATTCATCAATATTCTTTATCACTGTCTAGTATTCCATTGTATGTATGTGCCACAGTTTGTATACCCACTCATTTATTGATGGACATTTAGATTGTTCTACCACTGATTTGCTATGGCACCATGGGTGAGTGAATCCTTCTGAGCCTCAGTTTCCTCACCTATAAAATAGGAAAATAATACTATTCATAGAGGAATTGTGAGAATGGAGTGAAATCATGTATGGATGGCACGAGGCACAGTGCTGGGGACAATGGGGAAATCTGCTGCAAAAGACCTCTTCAAAGTATTAAAAAGCAAAGATGTCCCTTTGGAGACTAAGGTGCACCTGATCCAAGCCACGGTATTTCAATTGCCTCATATGCATGTGAAAGCTGGACAATGAAAAAGGAAGACCAAAGTTGCATTTGAATCATGGTATTGGCAAAGCATATTGAATATACCATGGACTGCCAGAAAAATGAACAAATCAGTCTTGGAGGAAATACAGCTGCAATATTCCTTAGAAGTGAAGATGGTGAGGCTGTGTCTTGTGTATTTGGACACCTTATCATGTTTGGTAAAGTGGCGGGTCAGCGAAAATGAGGAACATACTCCATGACATGGGTTGACATGGTGGCTGCAACAATGGGCTCAAACATACAAATAATTTTGAGAATGATGCAGGATGGGATAATGTTTCATTCTGTTATTCACAAGGTCACTATGAGTTAGAGCAGACTCAATAGCAATTTATCCACCATCCACTAAAGCCAAAGATGAAGGAATTGAAGATTTTTACCAATTTCTACAGTCTGAAATTGACCAAACATGCATTCAAGATATATTGATGATTACTGGTGACTGGAACGTGAAAGTTGGAAACAAAGAAGAATCATTGAGAGTTGGAAAATAGGACCTCAGTGATAGAAACTGATGCCAGAGATCACATGACAGACTTTGCAAGACCAACAACTAATCCATTGCAAATACCTTTTTCAACAACATAAATGGTGGCTATAGACATGGACCTTGCCAGATGGAATACACAGGAATCAGATGAACTACAGGTGTGGAAAGAGGTAATGGAAACCTCAATATCATCAGTCAAAACAGGCCAGGAGCTGACAGTAGAACAGATCATAAATTGCTCATACACAAGTTCAAGTTGAAGCAGAAGAAAATTAAAACAAGTCCATGAGAGCCAAAATATGACCTTGATTACATCCCACCTGAATTTAGAGAGCATATGAAGAATAAATTTCATGTAATTGAACACTAATGATCAAAAACCAGATGAGTTTCAAGCCTCAAGTTGCAATACTGAAGATTTTATGGGCAAAATACTGACTGATGCAGGAAGCATCAAAAGGAGAAGGAAGGAATACATGGAGTCACTATACCTAAAAGAACTGGTTGGTGTTCAACTATTTCAGGAGATAGTATATGATCAAGAACCAATCATATTGAAAGAAGAAGCCTAAGCTGCACTAAAGGAAACGGTAAAAAACAAGGCTCCAGGAATTGATGGAAGACCCATTGAGATGTTTCAACAAATGCATGCAGTGCTGGAGGCATTTACTGGTCTATGCCAAGAAATGTGTAAGACAGCACGAATAGCAAAGTTCTACACGACAGAAAATAACAAATGCTGGAGAGGATGTGGAGAAATTGGTACTCTCACACACTGCTGGTGGAACTGTCAAATGGCACAACTACTGTGGAAATCAGTATGATGATTCTTTAAAAAGTTGGAATTAGATATACCATTTTATCCAGCAATCTCATTACTAGGTATATATACTACAGAAATAAGACCCAGGACAAGAACAGATATATGTGTACCCACGTTCATTGCAGCACTATTCACAATAACAAAGAGATGGAAACAATATAAGTGCCCATCAACAAAAGAATGGATAACCAAACTATGCTACATATGCACAATGGAATATTATGCAACACTAAAGAATAATGTAGAAACTGTGAAACACTGCATGATGTGGATGAACTTGGAGGACATTATGCTGAGTGAAATAAGTCAATCACAGAAGGACAAATATTGTATTAGTTTACAATTTTAATAAGTAAAGGAAAGGTTTATATATGGAAGGAAGCTTTCTTTGTTGGTTACCAGGGATGGGAGGGGAGGGGAGGAAACACTTCCAGATAGGAAGAGACAAGTATTGACTTGGGTGAAGGGAAGGGCAATGTACCAAAAGTGAGTGATCAACATGGTGGCACTGAGGAAGAGGAAGACATAGAGAGGAACATGGGAGGTACAGACAACAAAGATGAACCCTTTCACATGTGCAGTACTGTGTTGTCAGTAATGGCAAGAATTGATATACAGGTGGACAGATGGGTGGACAGGCTGAATGATCAGGTATGTCTAGGGAGAGAGGAGTGTGCCCATGACCATGTACAGGGTTAGCAGACAATGTTTCTTCATGCGTATATGTATGAGCTGGTCCAGAATGTCCAGGTGTAATAGACCTGACAAGGGGCAAGGTTATGGTGACTTCTTGGCTCACAGCCAGCTACCTGGGACCATGGATGCAGGGGATTATCAAGCTCAACTGGCATAACAGACTACACAAAAACACTGTTTTATGGTCTACTTTGGTGAGTAGCACCTGGGGTCTTAAAAGATTGCAAGCAGCCATCTAGATGTAACGATGGGTCTCTCTTCATCCAGAGCAAAGAAGAATGAAGAAAATCAAAGTTGCATAGAAACAGTTAGTTCAAGGGACTGGTAGACCATATAATCCTCAGCCTATGTGACCATAAGACCACAGGAACTAGATGGTGCCTGGCTACTGCTGTGAACCAGTCGAAGGGGGATTGGTGCAAGAGATCCTAGATAGAGTGGGAGAACAATGTGGAACAAAACTCAAAATCATAAAAAAAGAAAAAGACCAGGTTTGCTGGTCTGATAGAGCCTGGTGAGACTCCTGAGACAATGGCCCCTAGTTACCCTTCAAGCCTGGCACTAAACTCACTCTTGTGGCTTCCAAACAAACAATAGACAGGAATATTGGGTAAACATTTACATCAGGTTTATACTCTCCTTGGAGTGATCAATCATGGGAGAACAGAAGGACAATGTTTGCACAGGGAGACAGCCTGGGAGGTGGGAATGCATGGGAGGGAAGGACAAAAGGAAGAGATAACTATGGGAAGGAAGTGGGAAGAGAGCTGTTACATCGTGGGGAATTGCAGTCAATGTCATGAAATAAAATGTGTATGAACTGCTATATAGAAAATGAATTTGCTCTGTAAAATTTCACCCAAATCACAATAAAACTTTTTATATATATATATATATATATATATATATATATATATATATATATATATATATATATATATATATATATATTTATATATATATATACATACACACACAAAGAAATTTGGAAGACAGCTCCATGTGGTCAATTGACTGGACAACATCCATCTTTATGCCCAGTCCAAAGAAAAGTGATCCAACAGAATGTAGAAATTATCAAACATTATCATTAATATCACACACAAATAAAATTCTGCTGAAGATAATTAAAAAATGGTTGCAGCAATATATTGATACACAATTTCCAGAAATTCAAGCCAGATTCAGAAGAGGATGTGGAACTAGGGATATCACTGCTGATGTCAGATGGATCTTCACTGAAAGCAAAGAATACCAGAAAGATGTTTACCTGTGTTTTAATGACCACACAAAAGCATTTGATTGTGTGGATCATAACCAATTATGGATAACATTGAGAAGAACAGGAATTCCAAAACACTTGATTGTACTCATGAGGAACCTGTACATAAATCAAGAAGCCGTCATTTGAACAGAACATGGGGACACTGTAGGGTTTAAAATCAAGAAAGGTATGTGTCAGGGTTGTATCCTTTCACCATACTTATTCATCTGTATGCTGAGTAAATAATCCAAGAAGATGGACTATAAAAAGAAGAATGTGGCATCAAGATTGGAGGAAGGCTTGTTAACAACCTGCAATTCACAGATGACACAACATTCCTCGCTGAAAGTGAAGATGATCTGAAGCACTTACTGATGAAGATCAAAGACTACAGTCTGCAGTATGGATTACTTCTCAACATAAAGAAAACAAAAATCCTCACAACTAGACCAATAAGCAACATCATGATAAACAGAAAAGGGATGGAAGTTGTCAGAGATTTCATATTATTTGGATCCATAATCAACATCCACAGAAGGAGCAGTCAAGAAGAAATCAGACGCTGTATTGCACTAGGCAAATCAGCTGCAAAAGACCTCTTCAAAGTGTTAAGAAGCAAAGATGTCCCTTTGAAGACTAAGGTTTGCCTAACCCAAGCCATGGTATTTTCAATCACCTTGTATGTGTGTGAAAGCTGGACAATGAGTAAGGAAGGTCAAAGAAGAGTTGATGACTTTGAATTGTGGTGCTAGCTAAAAATACTGAAAATATCATGGACTAATAGAAGAACAAACAAATCTATTCTGAAAGAAGTGCAGCTGGAATGGTCCTTGGAAGAAAGCATGACCAGACTTCGTCTCACCTCCTTTAGTCATGTGGTCAGAAAGGACCACATGGACAAGGATATCACACTTGGTAAAGTAGAGGGTCAGCAAAAAAAAAAAAAAAAAGAAGACCCTCAACAAGATGGATTGACACAGTGGCTGCAATGATGAGATCAAGTATAGCAAGGATTTTGAGGATGGTGCAGGACCAGGCAGTGTTTCATTCTGTTGTACATAAGGTCGCTATGATTTGGAGTTGACAGCACCTAACAAAACAACAGCAACTAACAACTAGTTATGGAATGGTTAAAACAACTAGCCAGACCATTTCATTTACAAATATCACTTCATGCCATATTCACAATCTACAGAACAGTTAGGTATGAAGTGAATTGTTTGTTTTTTTAAAATAATGTCAGATGTGGTATATTCTGTAAACGTCTAAAATGACATTTACAACAACACACATTTAAGAATCATGCTCTATAAGGGACCGAGTTCTTTTCCCAAACCACAGTCAGTGGCTGAGAAGGGGGGAAACATTACCTCTGCATGCTCCTTTCTGCTGGGCTTTGGTATTTGACAAGTGTCTATTACAGGATGGTAGCTTCCAACAAATTTCTTTAGAATCTCAGAAAAACATCATTGGTAATAAATAGGTGGCAACTTTTTTGGTTTGTTTAGTTCTATTTTATAATGTTGGTGAGAAATGACAAAACTATTGCTTCAGATTATCACATGACAGCAACTCGATGAGCCTTAGTTGTTACAGGCTTACTGGAGTCCAATTCCTCCATTCAAGACTTTCAATGCTTGTGTTGTTGGCACTGGAGTGGATTCTTAAAGAGCCTTGTGAACAAGAAGCTCGTGCTGTAGTCCATCAGGGCCTTTGGCTAGTTCAGCATAGATACATCCCGCTTCTGATAACAGCTTTTCAATGTTCTTTTGAGAAACTGCCCCTTCTTAACTCTCAGTGCTCGTGGTTTCAATGGGACTGAGCTAGTTGTCGCTCCCCTTGGGAGTCCTTGTAACTCAGGGCTGCTCAATCAGTATTCCCCTCCTATTTGTCATGGTGACTGGTACAGGAAGAAGAATGAGAACCAGGCTTGGGATTTTTATAGGAAGAACTGCAAAAGAAAACACCTTTACGTTAGAAGAAGGTAAGCTTAGTACTACCGGTGCCACCTTTCATATCTGAGAATGGAAGCACCAAGAGAGAAACAAAAGCTAAGAGGTGAAAAGTGAGTAGATTCATAAGGTAAATGAGCACCTGGATCAAGTCAGAATTCTCTGGACTTTTCTGTTATGTGATCCATAAAGTGCCTTTTGCCTGAATGATTTGAGTTGTGTTCCTGTCACTTGCAACTGGAAGAGTTTTGATCAAAATACACACAAAAGTGTCTCTACCATACTCTCACCAGGATTTATACTACATATAAAAGTTCTGCTTCTCTCAACAAGATCATAAGATCCTTGAGAGTAAGAAAGAAGTATGATGACCTACTGATAAAGTAACACTTTTTGCCAAAACCAAACCTAGGATGTCTGAAGAGTCATTTTGTGACAATATCAAAGGGAAGAACATAGGAATATTTTAATGACATTTTGCAGATGAGCTTTTAGAGGCTGGTGGCATGAGAAGTCAGGGATCTAGCTCATCAATGTCCAAAGCTACCACCAAAAGTTTCACTCATCTGATAGCCACTCCTGAGTCTCTCAGTACTCTGCATGTGACCAGTACAGTAGACAAGAAAACTTCTACCAAAGCTTCAGCTAAAGGTCTTCTAATTAGAGCCATGGAAAAACTCACACCCTATCACCCGTGACATCAATAAACATGCTCTTATTCTTAAAGATTCACTACTCCAAATCCTCTCCATATACCAACTCTAACCACATCTGGATAGGATCATTTGCTCTGAAGTGTTTAAAAAGGTGTTTTTTTTTTTTGGTTGTTGTTTAAGTCCACATCTCACACTGTCTATACAAGGGTAAATTTCAAATGGATCAAAATTTAAATGTAAATAAGAAAATAGAAAAGTACTAGAAAGAATAGACAAACTGTGGTGTAAGGAAGATTTTTCTAACTATGACTCAAAGTCTAGAAGCCGGGGGTGGTGGTGGTGGGAAGCTTGAGAAATCTAGTGCATTTAAAAGAAAGAAACAAAAGAAACCACATAAAACTTCTATAAGAGAAACAAAACAAAACAACAACTACATCACAAAATCAAAAGACAAATGATAAACTGGGAAAATATATTTACAACTCATATCAGAAAGATCTGGTCTCTGTAATACATAAAGAGCTCCTAGAAATCAAGAAACAAAGGCCCTAGGGGATGGCCTCGGGCCTAAGCCAGTTGCCTGCCAAGCGCAAGGCTGGTGGTTCAAACCCACTAGCTGCTCCATACCAGGTAGACCGGCCGTCTCTTAGGAGCTCTGGTGGCGTAATGCCTAAGGCATTTGACTGCTAACCGGAATGCTGGTAGTTCAAACCCACCAGCCACTCTTCAGAAGAAGGTTGGGCAATACTGCCTTGGAAACCCAAGGCGGGGTCACTATGAGTCAGATCCAACTCGACGGCAGTGAGTTTATAACTGTCTCTGTATGACTGTAAGTTTGACTAATATTAAAACACTAAAAGCCAATTGTTCTGTATGGACATTTAAGAGCTAGCAGAGTGTCAAGGGCACAGACTTGGTGGCCTGGGTTTGAATTTCAGCTCTGTCATTATACTAATCGTGACTTGGGCAAGATGCTTTACCTCCCTAAACCTTGTTTTTGTCATCTATAAATTGAGGATTATGAAATATTCTTGAGTAGGGCCTTTGTGAGAATTAAACAACAATGTTCAACAAATGCCTATAACATACTACCAAAAACCCACAACCAAAACCTACTGCCATCAACTCGATTCCAACTCATAGCAACCCTTCAGGACACAGTAGAAGTGCCCCACAGAGTTTCCAAGGCTGTAAATCTTTATGGAAACAGACTGCCTCATCTTTTTCTCATGGAGCAGCTGGTAGGTTTGAACTGTCAACCTTTTGGTTAACAGCTGAATTCTTTAACCACTAACCCAACAAAACTACTCATTACATAATAAAATCCCCCAAAACCAAACTCACTGCTGTCAAGTCGGTTCTGACTCATAGTGACCCCTCTGGTCTCTGAGGTGGTATCTCTATGGAAGTAGGTTTCCCAGTAGCCCTCAATAAATGTTTGCCATTAGTATTCAAGAAGAGATTTGAAGATTAAGAACATAACTGCAAGACCCTGCTGATACTCAGAATGTAAGAGTCCATGTAAAGTGTAACAAACATCAACAACATCACACCTCAATGAAGCCCTGTTCTTTCCCACCTTAGTTACATGGCTGTATTTACAACAACCATGAATATAAACATTACTATTTCCATTTTACAGGTGGAAAAACTGAGACTCAGAGGAGTTAGGTGATCTGCTTAAGGTGAGATTCAACTTTAGCTATATTTGGCTCCAAAAGCTGAGTACCTTGCTACGCCATCCTATCTGTCCCTAACATAAAAACTAAGAAATAAGTTGTGCATCTAAATATTAGCAGGAAAAGATATTCAGAGCTCCCAAAGTTTTAAGCATTATACCCAGCCCTCAGGTATAAGAGGTAACTCTGATCCAGGAATAAAATGTGTTGTCTCTGGAAGCTTGTTTCTGAGTGGGAGGCAGAAGGTCCACACGGTTTTACCAGATATTTACTATGTGTCTTCCTTTTTATCATTCAGAAGACAGAAAGGTTTGAGAGGTCCCTTCTGTGGGTGAGGGTAGAGGTGACCACATCACTGTTTTTTGGGGGAACCAACTTTTATATGGTACAACTGCTATCTGCCTGGGGCCACAGAAGACATGTGTGCAACAGTTAAGAGTGACCTCTCACTCAAGCTGTCTGGGTTGCAGATGGGTGTACAATCAGAGGGCTTTTCTCACCTCCTAGAATTTGGTTCCCTGGGTCTAGAAGCTTGCCTATTCAAAGCATAACTTGGGCAACATCATCTCCACATTTGGCCCAAGTTGTTCAAAGACCCTAGCTGGAAAAGTCAGGGAGCTTTGATTACCCCTATGATCCTACAGCTAAAATAAGGGTCTAACTAAAGTAGAGAAATAAAATGTCCTTACCTAGTCTCCTTTAGAAGCTCAGGTGGCATAATGCCTAAGGCATTTGACTGCTAACCAGAAGGCTGGCAGTTCAAACCCACCAGCCACTCCTTGGAAGGTAGACTAGGCAATCTACCTCTGTAGAGATATCACCTCGGAAACCCAAGGAGGGGTCGCTATGAGTCAGATCCAACTCGATGGCAGTGAGTTTGGTTTTTTTGGTTTAGTCTCCTTTTAAGAGGTAAGCTTTCCAAATGACAACTCTGCCAAGCCCACCCAGACTTAGTTTTTCAAAACAGGCACAGAGCTCTGATATTCTTTTATGTGAAAATCCTAATACCTACTTTGATTGCCTTTCAATCTTTGTAATGCTGATTTAAACATCAGCAACAAATACAGGCATACTTTGTTGATACTGCAGGTTCTGTTCCTATCCACCACAATAAAGTGAGTATTGCAATAAAGTGAGTCACATGATTTTTTTTTTTTTTTTTTTGTTTCTCAGTGCATATAAAAGTTATGTTTAGTGCCTAAGGCATTTTGCTAACCAGAAGGCTGGTGGTTCAAACCTACCAGTCACTCTTTGGAAGGAAGACTGGGCAATCTACTCTATAGTGATACCGCCTCAGAAACCCAAGGAGGGGTTGCTATGAGTCACAATTGACTCCACGGCAGTGAGTTTTGAGTAGTCTATTAAGTGTGCGACAGCATTATAAAAAAGTTTGAAATACTGTGAGAATTACCAAAATGTGACACAGAGACATGATGTGAGCACATGCAATTGGGAAAGGGGTGCCTGCTCAATGCAAGGTTGCTACAAACATTCAAAAAAAAAAAAAAAAAAAGTATCTGCAAAGTGCAATAAAATGAGGTATGCTTATAATGTTCTAACAATAGGCTGTCTTGTTTCTCTGAAACTGTCCCAATTTCAGAAGTCAGAGAGGGAGCCTTTACCATCAGCCTCATCATCGATGAACTACATAAATAGGAATTTGCTTTCAAAAACCGTATCCACAAGATGCTGGGGCTTTAACAATATTCACAAATGTCTACCAAGTATAGGACTATATACCAGACTCCAAGTAACAGCAACAGACATATATCAGATGTTTATTATTTGCCAAGCATGTTATGGTACTTCACATTGTCCTTTAAGGAAGGTTGTATTATCACCCGCATTTAACAGAAGTGGCAGCTGAGACACAGAAATGACATGTGATTTGCTCACAGTTACATAACTTATAAGCAGCAGAGCTGGGGTTTGAACTCAAGAAGTATGGCTTGAGTCTGTACCCTTAGCCAGAATGCTATAATGTGTCTCAAGGTGATGATGATGGTGGTGGTGATGACAATGGTGGAGGAGATGGTCATGCTGCTGGTAGCATGGCTTTAGCAGTGGTGGTAGTGGTGGTGGTGATGATGATGGTGATGGTGGCAGCAGCAGTGCTGGTGGTGGCAGTGATGCTGCTGATGTGCTGGTGATGATTATGATAGTTGTAGTGGTGGCGATAGTAGTGGTGACAATTGTGGCAGTCATGACAGTTATGGTGATGATGATAATATTATGTCCCTGACCCTATGCTAATGTTAATTGGTAACATTTCTCATATGTTACCAATTAAATCTAATCTTTCAGCAGGTACCATCAGTTTCAACTCATTCATCTCCTTCTTTCCACCTTCCATGCCGCTACCCCAGCACAAGCTGCCATTGTCTCTTATTTCAACTAGTCCAACAGTCTGTTCACTGGTTTCCCTGCTGCAAACCTTGCCTTATACAATCTCATTGCCTTACAATAGCCAGAGGATCTTTTGAATAGTTATCTTCCATTGTGGCACTTAAGTCTTGCCTAATCTTCCAGTGCCTCCCCACTACACTTAGATTGAAATCTCAATTCCTTGCCATGACCAAGGTGGCCACACCACAGAACATGGCCCTGTCACCTCCTGGACTTCACTTGTTGCTTCTTTTTTCCTTACCCACTGTGCACAGCTTCCTTTCCCTCCTGACTGCCAGTCTGGTTGCCAGGAAGGAATACACACAGTTACTGTGTGATTGACCAAAAAGAACTGGTCAATCTTCATCCATTTCAGGAGGTGGCATATGATCAATAACCAATGGTATTGAAGGAAGAAGTCAAAACCACACGGAAGGAATTGGCGAAGAACAAGGCTCCGGGAATTGACGGAATGCTCACTGAGATGTTTCAACAAACGGGTGCCCCACTGGAGGCACTCACCCAGCTATGCCAAGAGATTTGGAAGACAGCTACCTGGCCAAGTGACTGGAAGAGATCCATATTTCTACCCATTCCAAAGAAAGGTGATCCCACAGAACGTGGAAATTATAGAACAGTATCATTAATATCACATGCAAGTAAAATCTTCCTGAAGATAATTCAAAAATGTTTGCAGCAGTATATTGACAGAGAACTTCTAGAAATGCAGGCTGGATTCAGAAGAGGACACGGGAGGGGGATATCATTGCTGATGTCAGATGGATCTTGGCTCAAAGCAAAGAATATCTGAAAGATGTTTACTTGTGTTTTATTGACTATGAAAAGCATTTGATTGTGTGGTCACAACAAATTATGGGTAACATAGAATGGGAATTCCAGAACACTTAATTGTACTCATGAGAAACCTGTACATAGACCAGGAGGCTGTCATTTGAACAGCAAAAGGGGACACTGCATGGTTTAAAATCAAGAATGGAGTGAGTCAGGGTTGTATCCATTCACATACTTATTCAAACTGTATGCTGAGCAAATAATATGAGAAGCTGGACTATATGAAGAAGTGTGTGCCATCAGGATTGGAGAAAGAATCATTAACAACCTGTGATATGCTGACAACACAACTTTGCCTGCTGAAAGTGAGAATGACTTGAAGGACTTAGTAATGAAGATTGAAGGATACAGTCTGCAGTACGGATTGTTGTTGTTGTTGTTATGTGCCGTCGAGTCGGACCCGATTCATAGCGACCCCTCCTTGGGTTTCCGAGGCAGTATCACTACGAAAGTAGTGATTGCCCAACCTTTCTTCCGAGGAGTGGCTGGTGGGTTTGAACCACCAGCCTTCTGATTAGCAGTCAAGTGCCTTAGGCACTACGCTACCAGAGCTCCCGCAGTATGGATCACCTCTCAATATAAAGAAAACAAAAATTCTCACAACTGGACCTATAAGCAGCATCACGATAAATGGAGAAGAGATTGAAGTTGTCAAAGACTTCACATTGCTTAATTCTACAACTGATGCCAATCAAAGCAGCAGTCAGGACATTAGACGACGTATGTTGTTGTTGTTGTTGTTGTTATGTGCCGTCGAGTCGGCCCCGACTCATAGCGACCCCTCCTTGGGTTTCCAGGCAGTATCACTACGGAAGTAGGATTGCCCAACCTTCCTTCCGAGGAGTGGCTGGTGGGTTTGAACCGCCAGCCCTCTGGATAGCAGTCAAGTGCTTTTAGCCACTATGCTACCAGAGACGACGTATAGCACTGGGCAAATCGGCTGCAAAGGACCTCTTTCAAGTGCTGAAAAGCAAAGATGTCTCCTTGAGGACTAAGGTGTGCCTGACACAAGCCATGATATTTTCAATTACCTTGTATGCATGTGAGAGGTGGACAATGAATAAAGAAGACCAAAGAAGAGTTGATGCTTCTGAGTTGTGGTGTTGGCAAAGAATGCTGAAAGTACCATGGACTGCTAAAAGAACTAACAAATCTGTCCTGGAGGAAGTGCAGCCGGAATGCTTCTTGGAACCGAGAATAGCCAGACTTCATCTCACCTACTTTGGTCATGTTGTCAGAAGGGACCATTTCCTGGAGAAGGATGTCATGCTTGATAAGGTGGAGGATGAACAAAAGCAGGGAAGGCCCTCAACAAGATGGACTGACATGGTGGCAGTGGCGATGGGCTCAAGTATAGCAAGGATCGTGAAGCTGGTGTGGGACCAGGCGGTGTTTCATTCTGCTATGCATAGGGTTGCTATGAGTCGGAGACAACTCGATGACACCTAACAACAAAAACAACAACAACAATTTCCTCTGCCCCTAAATCTCCATAGAGTGGGCTCCTTCTCATTATTGAAGCATCAGCTATAAATGACCCCTCCTCAGAGGCATCTCCCTGACCTCCCAGCTATAGTGGATCCAACCCTAGCCTCTCTCCCTGCACACTCCCTTCCTCACAAACCCCCTAAAGCAAGAAAGTATCTTTGTTAGTTTATGTTATTTACTCTCTCCCGATCTAGGCTACAATTTCTATGGAAGCAGTGAATCTTGTCCCTCATGTCCACTGTTTTATCAAAACCAGCACATCAAACAGTGCTTGGTGCAGAATGGACTGCAATCAATATTTACTGATGAAATAACTAAGTTATCTCATTTGCTCTTCTCAAAAACAGTGATCTAGGAATAAGGCAACAGAATTTGTAAGCTTCAGTGACTTCTATCAGCAAAGTCAAAGGGCTGGTAAGTAGCATTTAACTCCAGAGTCCATCCTTTTAACCCTGTTGCAGTAAGTGGCTCTGTGACCCTCATTTTTCACTCATTTCTTGGCATTTCAAGTCATCTTTACTCTAAAATAAGATAAATTGAAGATCTTCCATATCTCTTAACTCCCTTATAAGAAAATCTGCAGTCTAGAGCCCATGTTCTTCACCACTAGACCAGGGGTTGGCAAGCTTTTTCTGTAAAGGGTAGATAGTAGTAAGTATTTTAGGATTTCCAAGCCATGTAGGAAGGAGTCCCTGGGTGACACAAATGGTTAAGTGCTCAACTACTAACCAAAAGGTTGATGGCTCAAACCCACTCAGATGTGCCTCAGAAAAAAGCCTGGCAATCTACTGAAAGGCCTTGACCACTCTATGTAGCAGTTCTACTCTGTACATACAGGTTCATCATGAGTTGGAATTGACTTGATGGGAACTGGTTTTGATTGTTTTTTGTAGGCCATGTGGTTTCTGTGGTTACTCAACTCTGCTGTTGGCAGTGCAAAAGCATCCATAGACAGTAAGTAAACAAAGGAGCATGGCTGTGTTCCAATAAAGCTATAAAAAATATATGGTGGGCCAGGTTTGGCTGTTGTTTACTGCTAGTATTCTAGACTACTGGGCAAGACAAACATGGTTTTCATCTACAACTCAGTTATTATGAGCCTGGTGATCAGAGATGAAGAATCCTCCCCCAGTGTACAGGGTGCCTGTTCAGAAGAAATAATCCACATTTGAAGAAAGGCCAAGGCATTTTCTCCAGTTCCACATTAACCGGTCACTGCACCCACGAAAACAGAAATGGGCTCTCCTGGCTCTTTCTGGCCCTAACTAGAGTGATCTGCAGTTGAGCTGGCACCAGAGACTCTTTAACAGGCAGAGGATTCATAGCAGGCTCAGGGCACAGTCAGGAGGGCAAATGTCTGGCCATGAGTCACTGGGAAATCAACAACACAGACATCCCTGCTAAATCAGGAGTGTAGTGATGAGTTTGATCAAGAGAGGTCAGTGGCTTTCAAAGAACTATCTATATGGGATCAAACTGACGATGGCAACTCCAACAGGTGACAGTGAATTAATGTTAATGAGGGAGGAACAATTAGGAAAAGGCAGGCAAGATGGGTTGAACAACTTGAAGAATATAATCAATGTCATGGATTGTATGTGTAGAAATTGAATTGCTGTAAGTTTT
>NW_006921628.1:6262391-6271422 GCF_000298275.1 Orycteropus afer afer
TTTTTTTTTTTTTTTTTAAATACATTAAAGAAATAAAACATTGCCAGTATAGCTAACATCTCCTTATCCCACCACCTCTAGCCAACAGCAGTGGCAACTATTATTATGGATTTGGTATATATGCTGCTATTCTATTTATCATTAAAAAATATTTTTTTATTGAGATAAAATCCACATAACATAAAATTTACCAACTTAAACTATTTTAAAGTATACAATGAAGTGGTGTTAATATAGTCACAATGTTATGCAATCATTACCACAACATATTACTATAACATTTCCACCAATCCCAAAACAAACCCCATGCCTCCTTCTTTCCCCCAGCCTCTGGCAACCGTTAATCTACTTGCTGTCTCTATGTGGATTTGCCCATGCTGAATACTTCATATAAATGGAATCGTATAATACTTGTGTCTGGGTTCTTTCTGTTATTATAGTATTTTTGAGGTTCATCCATGTTGTAGCATGTATCAGTACTTCATTCCTTTTTACGGCTGAATAAATAGTTCATTAGATAGCTATGTCACATTTTGTTTATTTACTCATTAGTGGATAGAAATTTGAGTTATTCCAACTTTTTGGCCTATTATGAATAATGAACTTTTGTGTGGACACATGTTTTTAAATCTCTTGGGCATATACCTAGGAAAAGAATTGCTGGGTTATATAGTAGTTTTATATTTAACTTTTTGTGGAACCATCAAACTGCTTTCCAGTGGCTGCCCCATTTTACATTCCCACTAGCAACGGGTTACAATTCTCCATATCCTTTCCAACATATATTTTGTGTTTTTTCATTATAGCCATCCTAGTGGATGTTAGAGTCCCTAGGTGGCACAAATGGTTAAGTGCTCGACTACATTAGCTGAAGTGTTGGTGGTTTGAACCCACTCAGAGGTGCCTCAGAAGATAGGCCTGCTAAACTGCTTCCAAAAGGTCACAGTCTTGAAAAAACTATGAAGCAGTTCCACTCTGTACACATGGGATCACTGTGGTTGGAATTGACTTGACAGCAACTGAAAACAACAATCAGCAGTAGGTGTGGAGCAGTATATCACTGAGGTTTTGATTTGCAATTCCCTAATGACTAATGATGTTAAGTGTTTTTTCACTGACCATCTTGAATATATTCTTTGGAGATGATTTAACATTTTTACATACACACTGATTCTAAACAAAAAACAAAACAAATTCACTGCCATTGAGTCAATTCGACTCATAGAGACCCCTCCTTGGGTTTCTGAGGCGGTATCACTACGGAAGTAGATGGCCCAACCTTCCTTCCAAGGAGTGGCTGGTGGGTTTGAACTGCCAGCCTTCTGGTTAGCAGTCAAATGCCTTAGGCACTACACCACCAGAGCTAAGCATGTACATATAGGGTGTAGTTTTGCTTTGTCAGTGTATATCTAAATAGTTTCTCCACTTAGCATTTTTTTTACTCCCTCTATATTGTTTTATGAGGAGCTCTGGTAGCATAGTGCCTAAGGCACTTGACTGCTAACCAGAAGGCTGGCGATTCAAACCCACCAGCCACTTCTCGGAAGGAAGGCTGGGCAATCTATTTCCATAGTGATACCACCTCAGAAACTCAAGGAGGGGTCGCTATGAGTCGGGTCTGACTCCATGGCACATAACAACAACAACAACAACATATTGTTTTATGTAGATTTAGTTCAACCCTTAACTACATCTTATCTTCCCTATTATGATTATACCATATTTTATTGATCTGTTCTACCTATGGGCATTTAATTTTTTTTTTTCTTTTGTTTTTCCCACAGTTACAAAAAGATGCTGTATTTCTACTGCTCCATACCTGCCTCCTTCTGCACTCATCAGACTGAGGCTCAAACTTTTGGTTACAAGGCAGAATCATAGGATATGCACATTTACAATCTTATCACACATTCAGTATCTTGTTTAAGTTTGGAAAAGCAAATGCTAACATAGATCACACTTCAGGCGACTTCTCAGCCCCCAGTGTGTACACTACACCCATACATTTGCCAAACTGGATAATTGTTCAATTTTTTTATATTCTGAAGTGCCACTGCAAGCATGTTGATCAAGAGGTAAGGTAATGAAACAGTTCTCCTGCATTCTATCTGTCAGAGTAGTAACTCTCAAGGTGTGGTCCTCAGACCAGCAGTGTCAGCATCACCTGGGAATTGGAACTTGTAGAGATATAAACTCTAAGACATCATCCCCAACCTACTAAATCAGAAACTCTGTGGGTAAGGTCCAGCAACCTGTGCTTTACCAAGTCCTCCAGGTGATTGTGATGCATGTTTAAATATGAGAACAACTGTGTTAGAGTGTTCCCATTCTACAAGTGAGTAAGAGGAAAATGAGCAGTTGCCTAGTCACGATGCTAAAGTAAACAGGCTAACAAAGGAGTGAACATTTTGATACAATAGTCTATAGACCTTGGGGAGAGAGTATGGGGGTACTGGCACAGCATGAAATTTTACAACCTGAGAGAATGGGGTGCAAGCTCTGGTCCTGCAGGCCAGAACCTCTGGGAATTCCTGGCAAGTCACTAACCCTTCCTGGGTCTTACCTCACAGGGTTTGGGAGAATTAAAAGAGATGTTGCACAAAACACCACATATTATATGATTCCATATTTATAAAATACTCAGCATAGGTAAACACAGAGAAACAAAAACTAAATTAGCAGTCGCCAGGATTGAGGGTTCGGGGAGGGTAAAGAAGGAACCAAAAAACCACATTAAACCCACTGCCATCAAGTTGACTGCAACTCACAGCAGCCCTGTAGGACCGAGTAGAACAACGCTGTAAATATTTACAGAAGGAGATTGCCTCATCTTTCTCCCACAGAAAGGGCTGGTGGGTTGGAAGCACTGACATTTTTTGAGTAGCTGCTGAGTTTTTAACCACTGTACTACCAGGGCTCAGAAAGAAAGGACATCACTCATTAATGGTTATGGATTTTCTCTCTGAAGTGATAAAAAATGTTTTGGAACTAGATAGAGGTAATGGCTGCACAACAGTGTGATGCTACTGAACTGTACATTTTAAAAGTTAGTTTTATGTTATGTGAATTTTACCTCAAAACAAAAAAGATGTTACATGGAAAATGCTTCATATAACATTGGCTATGAAGTAGAAAGAAGTTATTATTATTGTAAAAAGCTGATGTTTACAGTAAAAAAAAAAAAAAAAAAGACCTGGAAGCAGGATATATGTCTAACAATAGTGGATTAGTTAAATAAAGTTATGTCCCAGTTGAGCAATCCATACTACATAGACATTAAGAATAATAAGGTCCAGGTGTGTGCATGAACAAGGAATAATGTTCATATGCACCACTGAGTGAGTTAAACAAGCCACAATGCAGTATTTGTACCTCTGTAATTTGTGTATGAACATAATTACACAGCTGGAGGGCAAATATCTAACATATGAAGAGTAACTCTTGCTAGGTAACAAAGTTATGGCTCAATAATTTTTCTTCCAGTTTACTTTTATTTTATAATTTTTTACAATGTTAATGTAATGTTAGGATAATCAAGAAAGTAAAAATTTGAAAAATGTGAAGAATAAATGCATCAGTGCTTTTTATTTAAAGATGACCTGTAGTGAATCCTTACCTGGGAGAAAAGTATTCTGAATATAAATCCCCTAAGCTATCTGTTTGTTTTTAAATATTCACATTTTTAACATTAGGCTTTCTTAAAGCAGGTGTATACCCACATTCCATGCACTGAAATCAAACAATTACGAGACATGCTGAATACTCATGGGGAAACCACATAGCTCAGAGTAGTATTATGCTCCATAAAGTTTCCAGTGTTTGAATTTTGGGGAAGTATATTGGCAGGCCTTTCTTCCAGGGGCCTTTAGTAGAGTCCAACTATTAGCTTTAACCATATTCACACCTAAGGGCTCACCACTTTACATACTACACAGAGACCATCACCAAAGGCAGCAAGATCCAGGCACTCTGGCTAAAAAAGTATCTTGAGCTCTAGGGAAAAGACTGGAAATACTGAATCATGGTAGCTTCATTTGAGTTTCCTACAGAAAAAAGAGTTTTCAGAGAGTTAAGAAATGAAGTATGTCTTTGTTTCCTCAGTTTCCCCCAAAGGAGAAAAATCCTGTCACTTAGGAAAACCACTGGTATTTAGTGGAGTGTTTATTGGGTAAGAATTATCCTTCTTGGTATGGTTCATCTGGCAAAGAAATGACATTTACATCTGATTAATGCAAGTATCTTTTTTTTCTTCTCTGTCCTCTCCTCATCCTTCTTGCTTTAGAGATAACTCTTCCCAATGATTACGTGAGGCTGAGCCAGCAGTCTTAGGAGGAAACAGTTTGAAAAAACTGATGCTTGTTTCTATCAAGAGTTTATGAATAATTTCTAAAGGAATAATAATAATAATAAACTCACTGCCGTGGAGTCGGATCTGACTCATAGTGACCCCTCCTTGGGTTTCTGAGGCAGTATATCTACTGAAGTAGATTGCCTCATCTTCCTCCCGAGGAGTGGCTGGTGGGTTTAAATCACCAGCCTTCTGGTTAGCAGTCAAATGCCTTAGGCACTATGCCACCAGAGCTCCCAAAGGAATACAGGGCCTCTATTTCAGAACAGCATATGATCAAGAACCAATGGTATTGAAAGTGTAAGTCCAAGCTACACCAAGGGTACTGGCAAAAAACAAGGGTCCAAAAATTGATGGAATACTCACTGAGATATTCAACAAGCAGATGCAATGCTGGAAGTACTTATTCATCACATTAATACTAAATATGCTATGGACTGCCAAGAAACTTAGAAAACAGCTACCTGGCCAACCGACTGGAAAAGATCCATATTTATGCCCATTGCAAAGAAAGGTGAAAATTATTAGACAATATCATTAATATCACATGCAAGTAAAATTTTGATGGAGGTAATTCAAAAGTGATTGCAGCAGTACATCGACAGGGAACAACCAGAAACTCAAGCCAAATTCAGATGAGGGAGTAGAATGAGGGATGTCATTGCTGATGTCAGATGGACCAATACCAGAAAGATGTTCATCTGTGCTTTATTGACTGTGAAGGCATTCAATTGTGTGGACCACAACAAATTATGGATTACATTGGGAAGAATGGGAATTTCAAAACACTTAATTGTGCTCATGTGGAACTTGTATATCCACTAGGAAGCAGTAGTTCAAACAGAGTAAGGTGATAATGTGTGGTTGAAAATCAGGAAAAATGTTTGTCAGATTGTATCCTTTTACCATACTTTTCAATTTGTATGGTGATCACATAATCCGAGAAGATGGACTTTATGAAGAAGAACGTGGCATCAGGATTGGAGGAAGACTCATTAACAACCTGTGATATGCAGACGATACAACCTTGCTTGCTGAAAGTGAAGAAGGCTTGAAACACTAATGAAGATCAAAGACTACAGTTTTCAGAAAGGATTACACTTCAACATAAAGAAAACAAAAATCATCACAACTGGACCAATAAGAAACATCATGATAAACAGAAAAGGTTGAAATTGTCAAAGATTTCATTTTATGTGGTTCCACAATCAACACCCATGGATGCAGCACTCAAGAAAACAAATGACATATTGCAGTGGGCAAATCTGCTGCAAATGACCTCTTTAAAGTGTTAAAAGCAAAGATGTCACCTTGAGGACTAAGGTGCGCCTGATCCACACCAGGGTATTTTTAATAGTGTAATATGCATGTGAAAGCTGGATAATAAATAAGGAAGACTGAGAAGGAATTGATGCCTTTGAATTATGGTTGGCAAATAATATTAAATATGCTATGAACTTCCAAAAGACAAATCTGTTCTGGAAGAAGTACAACCAAAATGCTCCTTAGAAGCAAGGATGGTGAGACTTTGTCTCATGTACTTTGGACATGTTATGAGGAGGGAGCAGTCCCTGAAGAAATACATCATGACTGGTACAGTAGAGAGTCAATGCAAAAGAAGAAGACCCTCAATGAGATGGACTGACACTGTGCTGCAACAATGGGCTCAAACATAGCGACAATTGTGAGGATGGCACAAGGCTGGACAGTATCGTTCTTCTATATGGGGTCTGCATGAGTCGGGACCAACTTGATGGCACCTAACAACAACAAAAACAACTCCCTTTAGTGGAGGAGCCCTGGTGGCACAGTCATTAAAATGCTCAGCTGTGAACCGAAAAGTCTGCACATGGAATCCATTAGCTGCTCCATGGGAGAAAAATGAGGTAGTCTGCTTCCATCAATATTTATAACCTTGGAAACCCTATGGGTTAGTTATCTACCCTTTCCTAGGGTTGCTATGAGTTGAAATCAACTTGATGGCAGTGGCTTTATTTTCTTTAGTCACTTCTTATTTGTCATATCATGCTGGCTTGTGTGTTGCTATGATGTTAGAAGTTACACCACTAGTATTTCAAATATCAGCAGGGTCACAAATGGTAGACAGGTTTCAGCAGAGCTTCCATTGTAAGACAGATGAGGAAGAAAGGTCTGGCAATGTCATATGCCCCACCTCCAGGGAAAAAAAAAAAAAAACCAACACAACCCCTATGGGAAGAATGGGCAAAGAAAGGACAGAAGACTGTCCAAAACAGTGCTGGAAGGTTGTTGCCTTCCAACCTTCCTAGGTTGGAAGGCAACAAAGGACTCAAACATGCCGGTGATCAGGAGTATGGTATATGACCAGTAGCATTATTTGTGTTGTACATGGGGTTGCTATGAGTTGGAAACGACTTGATGGCAACAAACAAATACTAGAGGAGGAAATCTTCCTTAATATGGGTGTTTGCAGGCTTTCTTCATAGTTACTTTGTGCACAGAAATGCTCCACTAACTTCAATCTATTGCTAGTCTTCGGAAAGAGGAGAGAGGTGTGAAAACATTTTAAAAGTTAGTTCTGGAACATTACGGATCTCATTGTGGAATTACTCTAATCCACAGTTTGATTCATTCATTGATTCATTTATTGGTTCATTCACCTACAGAGTTCCTATGAGGAGCCAGACAGTCCTGTGCCTGGGATACAAAAGTGATTAAAATCTGCTCCCTGCTCACCTGGACTTTCTGTCCTTTGGTTCTATTCTGAAAGATCCAAACCAGTTCTAAAGATCATAGAAGAAAACTGGACAAGATATAAAAAGATACTGTGTCTTTTGTGCCAAGGATGCTATGAAAGAATTAATCTGCATAACATAGTCTTAAGTTTACTCTCTCCCAGGAGATCCATCCTCCAAATATTCTACATGAATTCATGCTTTCAAAAATACAGAGCCTCAGAGAGTATGCTTTATTTGATAAATGAATGGTTTCCTAAAGGAAAGGAAGACTCAAAAGATTCAGAAAATATAACTTCAGCTTTTGAAAAGACTGGTGCTAAAATGTTGATCAAGACAAAAAAAAAGTGACTCCATATCCTACAAGAGTCTAAATAAAAGATATTTTATTTAAAAGGAAGGGAGAATGCAGACAATATAGATATCTCCCCACTCCACTACCATGATCTATAAAGAGTCTGGCCTGAGTTCATCTGGATCAAACCCTTGCCTCACCAAAACTTAACACCCTCAAGTCGATTCTCACTTAGAGTGAGCCTATAGGACAGATTAGAACCGTCTCATAGGGTTTTCAAGGCTGTAAATCTTTATGAAAGCAGATGCATCATCTTTCTTCCATGGAACGGCTGGTGGGTTCAAACCACTGACCTTTGGTTAGTAGCTGAATGCTTTAACCACTGTGCCACCAGAACACCCCCTTTTCTCACAGTCCTTCATTAATACCACACCCCCCACCAGCCCACCTAAATGGAATTGGTTCCTCAATGGAATTAATCTTCCATCTTTAAAAGGGCAGAAAACTTGCCAAGAAATTTTGCCTGACAGTTCACCAGGCAGAAAACATGAGAATAAAAGATGGTCCAATAATTACCAATGGGAATTGAAGAGGAGGATTATTCATTAAATTGGCTATTTTGTGAAGCTACTTAAAGCTGGAGGGCAAGGAAATGCTGTGTGGAATAGAGCCTGTGGAAGCCTGCCCCTCGTAAACCCTCCACTCCACGGTCATCACCTTCTGTAGATGAGGTCACAATAAACTGCAACAGGTTCTGACAACAGCTTCCTCCCAGGAGTCAGTAAGTCACGTGAAGAAGCTTAGATCTCACTGTCTGAATTCACCCAGCAATTCTGGTCAAGTCAGGGCTGTTTCCTTTGCTTTGGTGTGTGCACAACCACGCACATAACTCCACTTTAGAACCTGAGGATTATAAGCTTCCATCAGCAGCCAGCAGATCACATGCTGTTAAACTAGGGAATGGACATAAGAGCCATTAAAATGTATATTTAGGGAAGAGGGAGGATACAGGTATTTTTTTTTTCTTTGTGGTAAATATGTAACAAAGTATTTGGCATTTCAACATTCTTCACATGTACAATTCAGTGGCATTAGTTATGTTTATCATGTTAAAATGTACATTTTTGACTCAGTAATTCCACTCTTGGGAATACAGCCTTTGCATATGCACAAAAATGCAGCTATAAGACTGTCTATCACAATAATATTTAACTTAAAAAATACAAACAATTTAAATGTTCTATTATATGGGCTAAATACATATGCATAAAATGGAATATTAGGCAGTTTTAAAAATAATGGTGTAGAAAACACCCCATGTTTATCTATATTTCCCAACTTTTCTACAATAGACAAGTATTTCTGTAGAGTGTATAAAACACTGTGAGGGTAAATAATTTTAAAGTGTACATAGATCAATGTCTAAAGAGTTTAATTATAATTTAAATATACTGGCACAACATAATAGTAGGGTGAACTTTTTTTTTTGTAAAAACCTCTACACAAGAGAGCTATTCACTATCGTATTTTTAAACATCTAGATCTATAGTGGCTAAGGCACTTGACTGCTAACCAGAAGGCTGGCGGTTCAAACCCACCAGCCACTCCTCGGAAGGAAGGTTGGGCAATCTATTTCCATGTAACTCTCTCTGTCTTTCTCATCCTCAATGCTGC
>NW_006921628.1:6271522-6287017 GCF_000298275.1 Orycteropus afer afer
GCTATGAGTCAGGGCTGACTCGACGGCACATAACAACAACAACAAGATCTATTATTTAAATTATTTAGCTTTTATAGCTATCTATCTACATTTGGTTGAAAATTGGGTAGCTAGACATTAAAGAGGCTTTTGGAAAAAAAAATGTCATAAAATTCACACGGCCCATATACCTTATCTACAGGTCTTTTTTTCTTTGTATCCAATTCAAGGGAGCTCTGGTAGCATAGTGCCCAAGCACTTGGCTGCTAACCAGAAGGCTGATGGTTCAAACCCACCAGCCACTCCTCAGAAGGAAGGGTGGGCAATCTACTTCAGTAGTGATACTGCCTCAGAAATCCAAGGAGGGGTCACTATGAGTCGGGCCCGACTTGATGGTACATAACAACATCTAATTCTAAGAAGTCCTACTAGCGGGTTGTAACAATCTCAGCAGGTCAGACATTGCAGTGTAGATGTGGGAAGCATGTTTGCTGTAGACAAAAATGCTTTTGGCAGAGAGAAATAATGGCTGGCAGATTGTTAATGAGAAAGGAGCTAGAAAAACTATCATAAACTGAGCAGAGGACTCAAAAATCACAAATTACGGCCAAATACCCATAACAACCTAAGAGATCAATGCAATATGGCTAAGTATAATAATGGCAGATGGTCATAGTGATTCAGACAAAGGTGGCAAATGATAATTTGTATCCCCTGTCTCAAAAGGCAGGAGAATGTCATATCTATGTATATAAATTTGTGTCTTACATATAAAATATACATAGACACATTTTAGAAGCAGGTTTTTATATATGTTTGTGTGTTTGTATATGTATATGAATGTATACGTACAGCATTTACTTGCTTTACAATTTTGTTGTTTTAAAGATGAATGCGTGGTGAAATCCAAATTGAGTCTGTACTTTAGTTAACAGTACTGTACCAATGTACTGTCACAGCAGTACTGAGACAAATGTGCCTGGCCATGGAAATGTTAACATTAGGGGAGTCTGCTGAAGGTATATAAAGAACTCTCTACTATCTTTGCATCTTTTCTGTAGGTCTAAAATTGTTACAAAATGAAAGTTTATTAAAAATAAAAACAAAAACAAAAAACACCCAATTAGAGCAATAAGACAAGAAAAAGCAATGAAAGTTATCCAGATTAGAAAAGAAGTAAAATTCTCTCTATTCCTGGGTGAAAATCCCCAAGAATCCCCAAGAAAACTTCTAGAGTTAATCAAGGAATTCTAGCAAAGTTACAAGGGTATAAGATCAACAAACAAAAATCAGGTGAATTTCTATACAGGAGAAATGAGAAATCTGAAAGGGAAACTAGAGAAAGAATTTCATTTACAATAGCATCTAAGAGAATAAATACCTAGGAATAAATTTAACCAGGGACATGAAGGAAATTATAAAATACTCCTGAAAGAGATTAAAGAAGACTTAAATAAATGGGAAGATGCCCCATGGTCATGGACTGAAGATTTAATATTGTTAAGATGTCAATACTATCCAAAGTGATCTACAGAGTCAAGGTAATCCTGATCAAAAGTCCAACAGCTTTCTTTACAGAAATGGGGAAAAATAATCCTCCATATTATATGGAATGGCAGGAGGTCCTAAATAGCTAAAGCAATGTTGTAAGAGAAGAGCAAAGTTGGAGGACTCACACTTCCTAACTTTAAAATATAAAAACTCCAAAATAAATAAAACAACAAAACAAAGAAGAATAAGGTCATGGTTATCCAGAACGACATTTTTTATAACCTACACCTCCTTCCAAATCTCGAAGTAGTTGAGGTTTTTCAATTGGGTTTGCTTCCATCAACTCACTATTACAAGTGACCCTTTGACTATAGGAGGCTACCTTCCTTTAAACTCTGACAGTTCATAGCATAAGACCACAATTACTCTGTTACCTTAAATGAGTGAGTAAATATAGCTATAAAATGGAACATTACAAATATTCTTTATAATATTTACATCTTTAAATATAATGGTATAGGTCATCTACCCTGAGACCAGAAGAACTAGATTGGCTACCACTACCAATTATTCTGATCAACACCATAATAGATGGATCCTGATGGAATGGGAAAAAAATACGAACAGGCTCTCAAATTCTTTAAAAAACAAACAAACAAACAAACAGACTTATTGGAGGACTTACTGAGATTATTCTGAGGTACTCTTTAAACCTTGAACCAAAACTATCCCTAAATAACCTTTTAGCTAAATAACAGACTGACTCACAAAGTAAAGAACATTACTCATGTGTCCTGTGCTCCTTTAAAAAATCATCTGTATAAGACCAAATGGTCAACAATTGCTTTAAAATAAAGATGAGAAGTAAAGGGGCAAGGAAATGAGATTAATGGAAACAGAAAGATCACAATAATGTTCATGCATTGTAGAGAATATAACCAACCTTAAATCAAAAACAGCCCCTGAAGACTGCAAAATGGTACCACCATTGTGGCAAATGGTATGATGTTTCCTTAAAAAACTGAAAACAGAAATACCATTTGATCCAGCAATTCCATTGCTAGGAATGTATCCTAAAGAGGTGAGAGATAGGACACGAACAGACATGTGCACATCCATGTTCATCACAGCACAATTCACTATAGCAAAGAGATGGCAACAATCTAAATGCACATCAACAGATGAATGGATAACCAAACTATGGTATATTTGTATAATGGAATACTATGCAACATTAAAGAATAATGAAGAATACATAAATCACCTCACAACATGGATGAATTTGGAGGACATTATGCTGAGTGAAATAAGTCAATCACAGAAGGACAAATATTATATGAGCCCATTATTGTAAAAAGTCAAGGAAAGGTTTACTCAGGCAAGGCAATTCACTTTGTTGGTTACTGGGAATGGGAGGTAAGAGGTAGGGAATTTCAGACTAGTTGGGGGTCACAAGTTGATTTGGGTGAGGGGAGGGATGGTATGGAAAGTCTGTGACCAGCATGATGACATTGAGGAAAGGAAGGACACTGAAATGTGCATGTAAGATATATAAACAACAGAGGCAGATACTAGTACATGCACAATACTGCATTACCACTAACACCAAACACCAGGCTACATATAAATGCATAGACAAGTGAGAAGATTAGGTGGTGATAGGCAAACAGGAATATATACTAGACCAAGGATAGATTTGGCTGAAGATAATCTTACATATGCACTTGTGCTAGAAAATTATCCACATACATTATAGAAACAACAGAAGACAGAGTTGGAGTAACTTCTCAGAGACAAGCAAACACCTTGAGAGAAAGAATCACCGGGCCTGTAGACTCGGGACTGGGACTGTAGTCTGAGGGGATATCATGCTCAATTGGCATAACATATGACATAAAAATCTTGTTCTACAACCTACTTTGGTGAGTAGCGACTGTGATCTTAAAAGCTATTGAGTGGCCATCTAAGATGCAACTATCGGTCTCCTTTCATCTGAAGCAAAGAAGAGTGAAGAAAATGAAAGGCATCTTGGAAACAATTAATCCAAGGACAAGATGGACCATGAGGACCTCAGCTTTCATGACCCCAAGACCAGAAGAACCAGATGGTGCCCAGCTACCAAGCCAACCACTTGGAAAGAGATCAAAACTGGAGATCCTGCATAGAGTGAGAGGAAAACTGTGGAACAAAATTAAAAAACACACAAATGACCAGAATTACTGGTCAGACAGAGATGGGTAGCATCCCTGAGACGATGGCCCCAGGTTACCCTTTGGGTTTAGAAATGGACTCACTCCCATGGATTGGCTCTCAGCCCAACAGTAGAAAGACCTATATGCAGAACACCTACCCTAGGGAGATACACTCCTAAGATCAATCAGCTATGAGGCACCAGAGGGGCAGCATTCATATAGAAGGAAAGGTAGACAGACAGGAATGCAAAGTTAAGAAGGGAACAGGGAGGAGGTAGTCACAGGGATGGGAGGGGAGGAGAGTTGTTTCTTTTGCTGGGGTGTGTGTGTGTGTGTGTGTGTGTGTTATGGTTGGAGATGGTAATCAGGGCATCAAATCAAATGTGCATGAACTGTTGAAAGTAAAACAAATTTGCTTGTAAATTTGTACCCAAAGCACAATTAAAAAAAAAAAAAAAAAAATGTAAACAAACAAAAAAACAGCCCCTGAAATCTTCATTAAACCAAACAATAGTTTAGCTTAAGTATATATAATGGTGTAGATAGGTAGTAAAACACATTTGCCTTGAGTATTATGCTCTTCTAAGAACTATCTAAAAGGGATCAAAGTAACAGCAGCAACTGGAAAGATTCAACAGGAATCTGAGGGGACAGTGAGTTTATGTTAATGAGGGAAGAACAACTCAGAAAAGGAAGGTGAGAATGGTTACACAATTCAAAGAATGTAATCAATGTAACTGAAAGATAGATGTAAAAAAAACCTGTTGAACTGATGTGTATTTAGCTGTGTGTATTCTCAACAAAAACAAGAAAATAAAATTTAGGTTAAAAAAAAAATGTAACCAACAACACAAAACAATTTATGTAAAAATACTGTATGGGAACCTTCACTGACAGCACGATAAAAACTTATTTAAAAATAATAATGGTATTGAAGAAAAGTTCTTATGCATATTTCCTAACTTCACTACAACAAACAAATATTATTTTGTAAAGAGTGTAAAAAACACTCTGAGGGCAAAATAATTTAAGATCATTCTTCTCAGAATAATAAGAAAATGGGCTGGGTCACCACGCTTACAAAATCTAGGAAAGAAAGTGGTACAACCTCACAGGACCCTGGCACTCTCAGGCCTGGAAATGTTTCATCTGACAGGAAGTCTCTTTGGATGACTTCAACGGCCAGACCCCAAGCATGATCTCATCTTGACAATGTGTCAGCCCTGTACATTTTCCTTCCAGTTACTAAGAGGAAATGAGGGATGAGATGCAGCTCCATAGTCCACCTAGTCCTAAGGAGAATATTTTTAGCATTTTGAGGCAAAGAGGTTGCTTTTTGAGACTGTCCCAGGCCTTCTTCCCAGGAATGATGGAAATTTGCTCTGTTACACTCTAATGAAAAACAAATGCAATGCCTAGGAGAGTTAGCCAACAATGATTAACAACAGGAAAAAACACTGAACTTTCAGGCTCTGTAAATAGTTATTGCATCCAATACTGTATTTACTATTCAATGGTCATGTACAACAAATGTTCTAGAACAAGAAGTGGTCTGTGTTTCTATAGGTTGACAGAATTTCAAAGCTGGAAAGGAACAAGATGTTGTCCAGTTCTTCCTTTGTATAGATAACAAGGTTAAGGCACCATGTCTGCTCACATTAAACTTGTCCTTTTAAAAATACCACTATTACAACATGCATTCCCATTAAGTCTTATCTCTCACATGAGATTAGAAGTATGTCATTGCCAGGGGACTAAGCGCAGCGCCTTGAGCATCATAAGCAGTCATAAAAGTGTGAGACATCAGCATGGAAGCCCAGCTCTGCACTGACTCATGTTTCTGAGGACCTCTTCACTGCACCTAATTCTTAAACTGAGCAGACAAATCTCACTTCTGAACCATCAAAAGAGCAGCCAGGAGTGCACTGGACAGTCACTCACTGACATTTCATAAAATTAGTACTATTTATCTAAATTAAAAAAAAAATTCCTTTCCATTTATTTCATCAGATAAAGGCTAAAATGCTTTCATTTTAAAGGTAAGAATTATTTGGAGACTGCTTTATTAAATTTCATGGTTAGGAAGATCTACTGAGATAGAAAAGGGTTTCAAAAGCTGTAAGATCAAAACAGCAAAGTTCCTATTATTAACATATACACAATTAAGTTGGTGCCAAAAAAAAAAAAAGCCAATCACAGGCATGGTGTTATTATTTGACTACAGCCCCAGAATATCTACGTGTTCTTAAAAACTTAAATTCACACCCCAGGCTGTGAAATGTGGGACACCCTTTTTCTTCATCTCAAATACATGAGTCCTCCAGCCGCTCATCTGAACATATCAAGGGCAGGGTAAAACAGAATGGCAAATGAAGATCCCTAGGAATGCCCACTGTGATGTCTCAATGCAACAGCAAGATGAAGAATCAACTCTGGGTTGAGCCTTTCCCTACAGTAACAATGGCAGAAAAACTGAAGCCAACCTCATCAGCTAATAAGGCAGAAGCTATAAAGAGGTGGTAAGGAGGAGACCCTAGCTGGCTTTCTAACAGATGATCCCAAACCTGATTACCTTTTCCACCCCAGCATAGCACACTCTTCTGTTTGTTCACGTCATATGAAACCTTTGATGTATGTCCTCTGTTTAGGCACAACTTACCCAATTAGCTGCCATCAGCTCTGCACAGCTCACATTGTCCCAGTTTCTCCATCAGAGCAGCCACTTACAAGCTGAGTGGCTGAGTAAGCTTCATTTTTCTACAGTGCAGAGTTAACCTGGCAGGTACTACAGCCAGAAGCAGATGCATATGAAACAAAATTTAAGCACCCACAACCTGATGATAAACTATAGGTGTACTTGAAATGTTTGTACTAGATGTTTCCAAGGCTTTAGTTACATAGTTTCATACTCAGAGACCTCACCCCCACAAAGACCATTTAATTAGAAAAATTCTTGGGGGTGATTTTATGCATTTCAGAGTAGCTATGTAATCTGTTTTATACCATGCTTTACTTTTGTCAGACATCAGACTGATTTGAGATAGGTAATTCCATGAATTACAGCCAAAATATTAATAAAAAGAGGACCAGAAGGGAACACCTTAAGAAAAAAATTCAGAGCAGGAATTTGAACACTGAACCATCACCTAAGGATGGTAACATCTTTTGCAGATGCTATATTTAATCCAGAGCTTGGTGTTTGTTTTACTATTTACATAAGACATTTTTCTTTTAGTAACATTTTATATGCTTTACAGACATTAATTCTCACAACCACCCTATAAGGTAGCAACTAACTAGTAAGCCCACTTTACCGTGAGGAAATTGAGGCTAAGAGAAATCTCCAGGTTACCAAGTTAGCTGTGGAGGCAAAACTTGAACATAGTCCCTCCCCAAAGTCCAAGCTCATCATGCCTCTGGTAGTGTTTGCCAAAGCATGGCTCATGCACCACTAGTAGAAAGGGGCATTTTAAGATGTCCATGGATAAATGTTTTTGCTTTAAAGTTACATATGTGTTCTGGTGGAGTAGTGCCTAAGGCATCTGACTGCTAACCAAAAGGTCGTTGGTTCAATTCCACCAGCCACTCCACAGAAAGAAGACTGGGCAATCTACTTCTGTAAAGATTTTCCACCTCAGAAACCCAAAGGGGGTGGCTATGAGTTGGAATTGACTCGATGGCAGTGAGTTTGCTTTGGTTTGGTTTGGTTTAGCAGAAAAAAATTAAACAACTAGCACATCCAACCTGAACCTGAATCTTGCTGCTTAGGATCTCGTTAATTTTATATCAATTGCATACTTTGCAAGATGTAGAAAAAGAAAAGAGCTTTCGTGCCATTTCTCAACGTCATTTAGTGATCTGGTCCACCAAGAGATGGGGCCCACTCCAGTCTTGTTAGATTGATACCCAACTGAGTTAATCAGTCTGGAGATTAGATGATCACTAGTATCCAGAGTTCTCAACTTCAAAGAGTTTCTTTTCTTACCCCCTTCTTCTCCATCACCTAACTGCAACACCCCCCACACAACCATCTGGCTCTGGGATATCACCTAATATAAGGTGAAATGATGGTAAGCAGAGATGCCTGAAAGACAATAGATCTGCTCATTCATCCTTCTGTCCCCAACATAGCTTATCACCAGCCTTCTTGGGGTATCATAGCTGATCTCTGCTCAGGCAGTCAGACTTCAAAGCCCCACCCCATTTAGAAATCTCTGGGGGCAAAACAATCACGTTGGTGATATATTGTTTTTAGTTTATCCCTTTTCTTTATTGTTGAAATGACATAAATCACTGGAACTTTTGTCTGTGGCTAGTCATGAGGTGGGCTGTATTTGTGCTCCATATTGTACTTTTTTCTTTTTTTAAAATAGTAACTTTAAAAAAATTTTTTTTATTGTGATGTGGTTGTAAATTTACAAAGCAGATTCATTTTACCCTCAACAGTTCAGGTACATTTGGTTTCACAGCCCCCTTACAGTCCCAACAATAAAAGCTCTCCTCCCATCTCCTCTCTGTGACTACCCCTTCCCTGTGTCCTTCTTTTCTATGCATTCCTGTCTGTTCAGCTTTCCCCGTATGCAAATTATGCCCTTTTGATCTCTCACAGTTGATTGATCTAAGGGCTGTATCTCCTTAGGGTAGGTGGGTACCTCTCCCTGGGGTAGGTGTTCTGCTTGTAGCCCTTTCTACTATTTGGCTGAGAGCTAATCCATGGAAGTGAGTGCAGCTCTAGGCCCAAATGTTAACTCAGGGCCATAGTCTCAGGGGTTCCACCAGTCTCTATCTGAACAGTAATTCTGGTCATAAAAAATAGTTAACTTCTATTACACAAGGCACACATGAACACTTTCCCTTTCTAAAAGTTAAAATGTTACAGATTAAAGTACCCCTTTTGGTTGTTTTAGACTGCTACTGGGGCAACAGAAGTTCCCTTCTTCTCAGGGAACCGCTCTTATGAATTTAGGTATTATCCTTTCAGACTGCTGTCTATACATTTATGTATCTTTGAAAAATAAATAAAATGTCTTTGTGGTGGTTTTGCTAAGCATACAAATGGAGTCACATTCTACTTAAATTTCTGCAACATGGTTTTTTGAACCCAATAATATATCTTGGCAATCTTTTCATGTTAAACCTATTTCATTCTTTTTCTTTTTTCCTTCCTTTAACTTTTGCTTTCTATCCCATGGTGTAGATTATATTTTATTCACACACACACACACACACACATATATTTTTAAGGATGAAAATATCATGTGATTCAACCTTTGGCACTCTTCCCACCTTGCAAGGTAACTCACTTTTTCTCAGAAAGCAATGACGTGTAAGAAGAAACTCCCCTTTAAATTCTGGCCCCTCTCTCTTCTAGAAAACTGCCACTGGTTTCAGTAAAAAGATACATGAATGGCAGTCTGAGTGAGGGACTGGCTTTAGTTCCGTAATCTTGGTACAATGTCAAGTTCACGGGGTACGGAAGTAGGCAGATCTTACCTTATAACTGTGTGGCCTTGGCCTTGTTAAAAGATGTATCTGAATGTGACTTCTCATTTGCAAAATGAGGATAATAATATCTCCCTTTCAAGGTCATGGTTGAGATTATGTAAGAAAAAGAAATGAAGGCAACAAGCAGAGTACCTGGCGTGTGGCAAGCACTTATTGTACAAAAGTTATTTAAAGCTTCGTGGCACAGTTCTGCTCAACAGTGCAGAATATCAACCAACTTCCATTGTGTAAGATTTTTATTTTATCTTAAAAAAAATTATCAGTTCCCCTTGGATTATCTTGTTAGTATGGATGTCACACCTTGTGGATTTATAGGGAAATTGAGACAGAGGGATATATTCAAGGTAGATTCATCCTGGTGCCAGGATTAGCTTTTCTAAGTCATTAAGCTCCTTTTCTCATGACTTCTTATTAAGTAAATAAGCAGAATGCTTAAAATGGCTACCTGAAACCTTCTAAGCTTGCTGTCTAGAATCCTTCCTACCTCTGTTAATTTTCTTCAGATGGTATTATTCAAATTAGTTGAGTTAAACAAATCGAAATTTAAAACATTAAAAGGTATACAATCTCTCAGGCAAAGAAGATAGTATTTAATGAAGTGAGATAAAACAAGAATGGAAAAGGAAAACAAAACCAATACCAACTGGGGCTGATACCAGGGTTCCAGCCAACAGAAAGTAAAACAGGCTTTGCTTCCATCTTATAAGCTAAAACAAAACCCACCAGAAAGATTCAGGGGAAGACTCTCAATCAATTTCCCAGAATTACATGGATTAAGAGGAAAACCAAGGGTGGTTCTGTGACAATAACAATGTTTTCTGGGAGCACTAAGGACAGTGGTCTCTTCACCTTCTCATCTACTCCATCACCTCCACCAAGTCCCTGACAGGCATGTGGCAGACATACTCCTAAAATGAGCCATACCTCCTTGCTTTCAGGGCCTGTGTGATGCGCTCCCCTTAGATACAGGCTTGCTTCTAGCCATGAAGAATATGGCAAGATCATGGGATGTATGAGATTATGTGTATATCATTAGGTATACAACATACTTCTGTTACACAATATTGCAACGCCCATCTTTCGCGGTAACTCTCTCCCTTGCTGCCTTTTTAGAAGCAAGTAACCATATTGGGAGACCCATGTGGCAAGGAGCTGATGGCCAGACAAAAGCCAGCAAGAAGCTGATGTCTTCAGTCCTATAACCACAAGGAACTGAAGGCTGCCAACAGCCATGTGAGTTTGAAAGCAGATTCTTCCCCATTCCGGCCTCTTTAATGAGTTGAGAAGGCTTTAAGAGCATTTACTCTTGATTTACAAGCAATGGCTGGATCCCACCAGCACAGTGCAGAGTCAAGTGCCCTGCACTGTAGGTACACTGAAGAGGAAGGATGGCATAGATCCTGCCCTTGTGGAGCTTATGGGCCACAGGAAATTATCACACAGAGATGGTGACATCACAACCACAATAAGTAGTTAGGAAAAGTACACCATGGAACGCAGCCAGACTTAAGCTAAGTAGGAAGTAGCTTGACAGCAAAAGATGCTAATGCTTTGACATTTAAACTGTTGTTGGGTTTTAGTAATAGATTAAATGGTATGATGCCTGGGATCTAATAACAATGAAAAGATGTGTAGATGTGGGAAGAGGAAAATAAAATGATAACATGTGGATAACTTTTAGAGCTAAAATGATGGGTAAATGGGAGATTTAATGTACTAATCTCTCTAATTTTGTGTTTAAAGTGTTATGTTTGAAAATATCTACAGTCAACAAAATAAGTAAAATATTTGAGAAATCAATCTAAGTTACGTACTTGCTAGCTCTACGGCTATGAGCAATTCATTTAACTCCTTGGAGCCTCAGTTTTCCTAATGTGTACAAGGTCTATACTATATCCTTCCTCAGAGAGGTTTTTTTTTTTTTTTTATTATTATTATTTTGAGACTTAAATGTAATATTTACATTTATTAACCCATATCCATTGCTGGTAGAAAAGCAAATCAGTCCAGCCACTGTGGAATACAGTTTGGTAATTTCTCAAAAAGTTAAACATAGAACTAACTACATATGACCCAGCAACCCCAATCCTAGTTGCCCAAAAGGATTGAAAACAGGCATGCAAACATCATCGCAGCACGATTCACAATAGCCAAAAAGTGGAAACCACCTAGATGTACATCAGCAGATGAACAGATGAACAAAATGTGGTACACAATACATAAACTGGAATACCATTCAGCCATAAAGAGAAACCAATGTTACAACCTGGATGGACCTTGAAAATATTATGCTGACTGAAGTCAGTCACAAAAGGACAAATGCTGTAAGCTTCCACTTACAAGACTATCTAGAATAGGCAAATGCAGAGAGACACAAGGCTATTAGTGGTTACCAGGTGTGGGAAAGAAGGGGAAAGGGGAATCATTGCTTAGGAACACTGAGCTTCTGTTGATAGCAGTGATAGTTCCACAACATGAAGAACATAATCACTGTCACAAAATCAATATATTGTTATATGATAACATATTGTTATTGTGTATTAAAAGTTATTTGGGGCAGGGGTGGTGGTGGTAAAGAACATACTCCTACATATAGACAGCAATAATCACCATCCAACTATCCCACTAAGATATCTTAATACATTTGATGTACTGGTGGGTATTTTTTAAAAAGGCTGAACAGAACACTGATTATTACCAGCAGGTATCCAGTTCTTTATTTAGCAAAACGACTAAACAAGCTTTATTTTTATCTTAATTGCAGTGAATCAAGGCTCATTCAACTCCTGCCAATGAGAGAGCTGGTCTTTTGTGAAGCCACTCCATTCTGTATATTCCTGGGGATTGCAAAATAGTACTTAAATGTCCTTGTACATACAGAATCACAAGGTCTTTTGCCAGGAACTTACATAATTCTTCTTTCCAAGTCTGCATGAGAAGCTAGAACTTTGGTTTATTTAAAATAACATGTTCAGTGAGGTTTTGACAGGCAAATGTGTATCCATTATATTTTAGTGAGGCTCTCTGGATTCATTCTAGCAATACAGAGTTACGGCCTTGAACACATGACTTCACCTCTCTGGGCCTCACTTTCCTCATCTGTAAAATGGGGACAGTGACAGTAGCAACTTCTCAGGGTTGTTGAAAGAATCAAAGGAGAAAATACATGTTAAGTATATGTTAAAGCTCAATAAATATTAGCTGCTTTTATTATTTATGTACCATGATCTCAACTAAAAAGCTCTCACACCAATAGCACACTTCCCTCCCACAATGCCCATAGCCTATTACCTTAAAGATGCTATTTTACCAACTCTAATAGACCAGAATAGATGGTCCCTCCCCACCACTGGGTCAAACATCAAGAAATGTAATTACTAGACAAAGAAAACACACTTTGTTTTCTATTTTTAGATACTAATCTTAAAGTAGCACAAAGACTTTCTGAAACACATTTTCATCTGGGTTGGCTGTTTCTAGAATTTGGAGAACAATGTATTCTAAAAATACTGTGCCTGAATTCATCTTTCCCCATTTCCCCCCTTGGAAGGTTGCCTTACACTCCAGGCGGGACATGACAGCTGAAAGGACCTTTTGGAAAACATGTCTTACAAAATGTAGTCCCCATGCCTTAGATTTTATCAACTTTGGTTCAAGACCCAAAAGTAAGTTGCTTTATGCATTTTCTGAGTTTTAAGCAGTGCTTCCTTTGGCACCCTCCTCCCCGGAAGCATATTGCCAAAGTATTATCAACAGTGTTTTCAGATTCTATTTGTTTCTTAATGTATGCTTTCTCATATCATCTATCACATGAAGGTACAAGGGACTGCAGTTCCTGGAATTTTTAAAAATACAGGCATTCCCCATCTGATGAAATAGTTATGCATCAAAATTTGTTTGTGCACTTGGTTGTTTGAATTTGAAATGAGTTTCCCTACACAGAAAATAAAGCCATGTGAAGTCTATTTAACTCATGGTGTATGAAAAAATTTCTTTAAAAACTCAATTGCCTTAAGTTCAACAAGACAGAAAATAACAAATGCTGGTGAGGATGTGGAGAGATTGGGACTGTCATACACTGCTGGTGGGATTATAAAATGATACAGCCATTCTGGAAAGCAGTATGGCAATTCCTTAAAAAGGTGGAATTAGAAATACCTTTTGTGCTAGTTAAGTCTGTGTGTCAAGTTGGCTGGGACTGGTTGAGTGGCTGGGCAGCTGGATGTAGTATTCCCCTTGATGAGACTGGTAATCAACTCCATGGTGGAGTCTACTGTGAGCAGCTGAGTAGCTGCCTCAGGTCTGCTTCCTATATATAAAGATAAGCCTTGGGGAAGGGTCTCTAACGTATGGCACTCTTGAACCCTGCGTGTAGTCATGTTGCTGTTCAGCTGACTGCCATGCTTTGCCAACCTTGGGCCTTTGAATGGACTTGAATTAATGGCCTGCTACGTGGTTTGGTAACATCAGGACTGTGCCTTTTTACTTGTCAACCTTGGGCTTGTCAGCCTCAGCAGCCAACAGCTGTCTGAGTGAAGAAAAGCCCCTAGCTTCAGTAGGCCAGAAGCAGGAGGCAGAGCTGAAGACAAAGGTTAAGGGGCTTTCACCCAGTCCCTAGAGCCTAGCCCTTTGAACTCAGACTTAAATGCCCCAAACTGTTAAGAGAATAAACTCCTGTTTGTTAAAGCCATCCCATTTGTGGTATTTCTGTCACAGCAGCATTGTTGTTGTTGTTGTTGTTTGCCATCGAGTCAGCCCCGACTCATAGAGACCCCTCCTTGGGTTTCCAAGGCAGTATCACTACAGAAGTAGGATTGCCCAACCTTCCTTCCGAGGAGTGGCTGGTGGGTTTGAACCGCCAGCCTTCTGGTGAGCAGTCAAGTGCCTTAGGCACTATGCTACCAGAGCTCCCCACAGCAGCATTAGGTAACCAAAATACCTTTTGACCCAGCAATCCCATTACTAGGTATATATCGTAAAGAAGTGAAAGCCAGGACAAGAACAGATATATGCACACCTATGTTCATCGCAGCACTATTTACAATAGCAAAAAGATGGCAACAACCTATGTGCCCATCGACAGAAGAATGGATAACCAAACTATGGTACCTACACACAATGGAATACTATGCAACACTAAAGAATAATGTAGAATCTACAAAACATTGCATAATATGAATGAACTTGGAGGACATTATGCTGAGTGAAGGAAGTTAATCACAGAAGGCCAACTATAGTATTAGCTCATTATTGTAAAAAGTCAAAGAAGGGTTTATATATGGAAGGAAACTGTGTTGGCTACCAGGGGTGGGAGGAGAGGAGAGAAAACACTGCTTAAAAAAAAAAAAAGCATTGACCCATGTTACTTTAGTTTTGTGTATTTCACTGTACATAAATTATGTTTTGATAAAATGTATTTTTTAAAGAAAAACCTCAATTGCCTTGTTTATTCATTATAAATATTTGCATAAAACCTATACTGTTACCTGCCTGGCACTATGTAAGGGACTTGGAGATAGAGACCACTTAAAAACACATTCTAGGACCACAAGGGGCTTAAACTCTAGTTTCTATTTTTATTATCAACCATATATAAAGCTTACTATATGCTAGGCACCATGTTAACCACATTACAAATATTAACTCATTCATTCCTTATCGCAACATGATGAAGTAGGCGTTGTTATTATCCCTGATATACAGATGGGGAAAGTGAGGCAAAAGAGGGGTCAAGTAACTTGTTTAAAGTTGTGCAGCTAGTAAGTGGTGGAATGGAGAAAGACCTAAGAGGTCTAGCTCTCGGTTTGTTTCTTCACCATTCACCTTGTTGTTTTTCCACCTGCAGGCCCTGGCCAAGTTCTGGGGCAGAGATGTGTGTCCCCCATATTTCTACATCTTCTGTTGGGCACTTCCTCTCTTTCTTAACTTCCACCTTCCTCCTCCATCCCTCTCTGCTCCAGTTAATGATACCGGGCTATTGAATCCTCACCATCCCCTTCCCTCACCCCGATTCCCCTGCTTATCATCTCCTACTGTGGATCCAACTTTAAATCTCCATTTCTCTCCTGCCCTCCTTCCACACCCCTATCTTGCTTAATCTGAATTATTTCAATAACCTCCTAATGCAGTTTCCTCCAATACCTCTTTTCTTTAGAAATAAAGAATAAAACATGTTGTTGTTGTTTCTAGTTTTAAGTAACAGATGATCTTTGTAGAAAAATTAGAAGATATAAACAAGAGAAGAAAATTTAAATTACCCAAAGGCTATCCCCCAGGGATAAATTTTTCATATTTTATGTCACTCTCTATAATATATACAGAAATATCA
>NW_006921628.1:6288135-6309896 GCF_000298275.1 Orycteropus afer afer
CCTCACCCTGGGAGTGTGCAGTTGTCCCTGTGATCTGAGTCTCTCCCACACCATGTGACTTATCCTGCTCTGGTCTCAGTATTTCCCAACCCTGGTCCTTTGAGAAAGCTCTTCTTTGTGCAGGGCAAGTCCACCACAGAGCAGAGAAGTGGAAACAAAAATTCTCCCTTGAGCACCTTCCATGATGGTCTCTAAGGACCCATGATTCTTTGCTTGTCTGGTATCTTTCATTCCTTTATCTCTCAGGAGAGAGAATCTTAGTAAGTTCTTTCTCTTGCAGTTTTTTTTGGGCTGAGTCAGAGCCCTGAGATCTCAGAAACTGCATGAAAGGGGACTTCTAGACTCACCATACTGACCATCTGTGACATGGCCCCTCTCACAGTACCAGTCTCCAGGAGGCAGAACCTGCCAAACCACCTGCCCATTGCACTGACAGATATTTAGCTTTGGATGTTTTACACACGGACCCCTATACACACACACAGACACTGAGACACCCATGTGCATGCACATGTACGCACACAAAGATGTGCACGTGTGCAGTCACACACACACAGACCCATGCCCCAAGACCAAAATTGTTATTTTCCTAAATTAATCAACAGAAAGCTGTAGAACTGGGACTTTTTATCCTTACTTCTGCAGAACAAAATCAGGGCTAGTTTTCTTTTGTTTTATGGGATCAAAAAAAAGAAAGAAAGAAAACCCCTACAGAATTGCCACAAGCTGATTCACATGCTTTAAGAAATCCACTTGTATAATATGCCATTCTTAACGGTCAAGTTAGAGAAGAAAATGTGAACTATGCAGCTGGCAATCTTTCCACCTTTGAGCTGAGCTGGCTGATTCATCAAACTCCAATTTGACACATCCACTTTATCCTCTCAACTATTCCCTTGACTCACTAAAATTATTACTTCCCAAAGAGGATGTCTGGCTGCTCAATGGATGTATATAGATCATGCATTACATATATATATGGAGGGAGGGGGGGAGAGAGAGAGAGAGAGAGACAGAGACTTCAGAAAGTACTTCAGTTGAGATTCACTATTTGAAGAGATTCTATGTTTAAGAAAACAAGATCTCCCAGAAACAGCAGATCTTGAATACTGAATTGGAGCCAAAGATGGAAATGTGTTTATAGGATGAGCAGCATTTCTTACTTCTTTCCATTCAGCACCGTCCTCCAGCACTTGCGTGTGGGGTGCAGAGATAACAGAGCAGATGATATAGTATTATCAAAGGAAAATTCAGGGATGATGACAAGTCAAAAGCCTACCAACAAAAGGGTCTAGTGATTGTATAGAAGAAAACTTACATCTTCCACCCTCAAAAGTATAGCTCAGCTGACTTGTTATTCAATGTTTCTTACTAAATTTTTATTATAGAGTGTTTGATTATATGTTTAATCCCTGGGTGGTGCAAACAGTTAATGCATTCGGCTGCTAAGTGAAAGGTTGGAGGTTTGAGCCCACTGAGAGGCACTCAGGGAAAAAGGGCTCATAATTTACTTGTGAAAAACCAGCCACTGAAAACCCTGTGGAGCACAGATCTACTCTGACTCACATGGGGTCACCTTGACAGAAACTGGTTTACTGGTTTACAATTTACAAAGCCTCTTCCACATACCATGGGTCCTTATTTTCTCTCGTCTTTGCTGAGTACTTGTGAAGTACTTAGTCTGTACCAGGAATTGTCAGGCATTGCAGGTTCCTATGGAAGCTTCCAAAAGGGGTGCCTCCCCTTGTCTGAGGGCCAAGGAAGCTTCCCAATAGAAGTCACATAGAAAGCTGAGACCTGAAGGACAATCATACAAGGATGAGGGCAAGGAAGGAGAGGTTAGGAGATTCCAGGCAGAGGGACCAGCAGGTAGAAAGGACCATGGTCAAGGAAGTCCAACTCTGCTTAGCTGGTGTAGAAAATGGGGAAGGGAATGGTAAAAGGCTGCAGAGGCAGGCAAGGACTGAATCTTGAAAGTCACATATCTATATAGAAGGACAGTGTCTCACCATTTTCAGAAACCCCAACCTCTTTAGGCTTCATCTGGGGAGATAGAGAAAAAGCAAAATGTATAAAGTTGTGGAGCGTCAACTCAACCGTGTTTAGGAAGATTCTTCTGAATTCAGTAAAGGGAACAGACTTCAGGGAAAGGAAGGGAGGTAGGCAGACTTCCTAGTTGGCATAAGGAATGAAGGCTCAGCAAAGGAAGAAGCATTTGAGCTGGAGAAAGCCAGAAAGTTCTAGAGATATTTAAGAGGTAGATGTGTAGAGAGCTGGGGAAGGATTCAGTGTGGGAAATGAGGGAAAGTAAGCAGGCCATGAGAGCAGGAGTTCCTTCCTGGCTTTGGCAACTGGAAGGTACTATTCAAGGGGACACAAAAACCTATGGGGGCAGTGGGTTTTGTGGTGGTTCAGGAAGAAGGGGAGTTGCATTTTAGACAATTCAAATGTAGCCATCCAGAGGCCTCATTCAGGACTCTGGACACCTGCATTTAAGGGATGGACACAGGATGAAAAACTGCAAAAGCAACTAAGGCAGAGTGGCCAGAGGGGTGAGGGGTAAATAGAGTGTGTAGTCACAGAGGTCAGTGGAAGGGAGAATTCAAGTAATGACAGTCAACAGTACCATGTGGCAGAGGTCAAAATAGAAGAAGAGGCATCAGATGTGGCCATGGCAAGACCTAGTGGCCAATCAAAGCAGTTGAGTCATTTATTCAACATAAATTTATGGAGGACAGTAACAAGGTCAGAGGAGGAGTAAGGATGGAATCCAGACTGAAATGGGTTCGAGAGTCAACAGAAGCTGAGGAGAGTATAGACAGCTGGTGTAGACAACTCCTTTAAGTAATCTGGCTGTCATGGAGAGGAGGGAGATGAAAGGTGGTAGGATGGGAGGGTGTCTGTGATCACCAAAGAGCTTTTATTAAGAGAAGAAAGACTTAAGACTGTCAAGCAATATTATTACTCTCATTTTTATCAGGAGGAAATGACTTTGCCAAGACCCCTATCTAAAAAGTAGAGGGACAGGAATTTAAACACATGCATTCTAATTCTCTTCAAAGCATCCCATGTTGGTAGCCATAAATGGACCTTTACTGTCAATGCCACTGAGTTGGTTCTGACTCATAGCAATCCCCACTGGGTTTCCAAGGCTGTAAATCTGTATAGAGGCAGAATGCCTCATCTTTCTTCCATGGAGTAGCTGATGGGTTCAAACCCCCAAGATTTTTGGTTAGCAGCTAAATGCCCTAATCAGTGCACCACCAGAGCTCCTTAAATGGACCTTTCCAAATCAAACTCACTGCCAGTGAGTCAATCATAACTAATAGCAACCTCAATTGGGTTTCCAAGGCTGTAAATCTTTACAGAAGCAGACTGCCTCATCTTTCTTCTGTGGAGCAGCTGGTGGGTTCGAACCACCAAACTTCTGTTAGCAGCCAAATGCCTTAAACATTACACCACCAGAGCTCCTTTAATGGATGTTTAGTGATACAAAAACAGGTACTCTGGGCTACCTGCACTAGAAATGCCTGCAGCTTACAACGACAGACACTGAAGGGGCAAAGCTGTAACACTGAGCCATAGGTTTCTGGGGCTTGTGATCTACATGGTGTAGATGATGACACTGCTGCCATCAGAAAAGGCACTTCAAATTAACATTTTGGCCTAAAATAAAAGGAAATCCCAGAGCTATGCCCCCAAAAAAGACAAGTGTCATTTTCAATTCCACTACTTGGCATTCAAAGGGCTTCTTTTCTTGTCCCAGTTGTGTCATGTCATACAGTTTCATTCTCAGAGAAGCAGACCAGTGAGTGACCCCACACTGAGACAGAAGATAGGCTGAAGGCTTGATGTGGGACCCACTGGAGATGTGTGCCTGGGGGCTGGGTGCTCTGCGTCTGTACCCAGCCAATCCTGGAGCTAGCAAATTAAAAAGCATTTGAACCATATTAAACACATTTAGCTCTGAGAGAAAAAGGAAGAGGAGTGGTAATGAGGGGAAGAGGAAGAAAAAGAGAAAGACAATGACTTATGTCAAATATCTATATAGAAGGACAGTGTCTCAGCATTTTCAGAAATCCCAACCTCTTTCTCTATGCAACTCAAAGTCTTCAAGGACCTACAAAGGACTGAAAGATTCTATATTGCCAAGTCTAATACTGCCATTGCATCTGCCTATTTATTTCCGAGGGTCTCTGGGTGGTATAAATGGTTAGCATGCTGGGCTATTAACCAAAAGATTTGGAGCTTGAGTCCACCCACATAGATACCTCAAAAGAAAGGCCTGGTGATCTACTCCCAAAAAATCAGTCTCTGAAAACCTTGGAGAGCACAGTTCTACTCTGACACACACGGGGTCACCATGAGTCAGAGTTGGTTCGACAGTAAATGGTTGGTTATTTATTGCTAAAACCTGACTGTGAAACAATATCTTTATTAATGTTTCATTATACTAGTAATTCCTGAATACACATCCTCCTTTCAGATAAGGCTTGAGTCGTCTCAGCCCCTCCTCACCCCATCTCTGTACCATCTCCCAAGCCGCATCCTCCACCCCCACCCCTGGGGAGCTCTGGGTCCTCTCTGTGCTCTAGAAGTATGGGTAGTTCTCTGTCCAGACCTTTCTCTATGCATTTACTTACATATATACCTCTTCATTTTACTTGTCCCTTCTGCTTTTTCATTTTCCAAAAGCAAACCAAATTCTATTCCACCTTGAGAGTTTTTTTTTTTTTTTTTAATTTCATAATATCCATCAAGATAACTGCTGACACTTCGGCTGTAATAAAACTGGGATTAAGAAAAAGAAATCTAAAGGCTTTTTAGGGCTCGATTAGAGGCTTTGCTCTGCCTCCCAGTATCTTTGACTTGCTCTTCATAATCTAAGTAAGATCTAAGCAATGTTATTTCATTGAAAATTTATATCGGAGCTTTTTCAAATTCCTGGAACACGATTTCCCTTTAAAACTAACTATGGAGACCAAAGCCTGTTATACAAGCATCCAAGTCTGCAGCCGTGGGCTATAGTTCTTCAGATGCCAGATCACATGACTAATAACAAGAACAAGAGAACAGCAATAATAATAATAATTTATTTTTTGCCTAAAAGAAAAACATCATATGTTTGAAAGAATAGACAATAGAAAAAATTACAACTGTTGCCATCAGAAGTCATTTTGCTTATTCCTCAACACTAAAGCATAAAGTTCTGCTTGATTGGAAAGCACCAAAAAGGCAAAGGGTGGAGGGAAATGAAGCTGGCAGGTGGGCAGCAGCTAAGTCACATAGGGCCCTGTAAGGCAAGGAACAACAACAGTAAAAACCAAACCCACTGCCATCAAGCTGATTCTCACTCACAGCAAGCTCTATCGGTTTCCGAGGTGGTAAATCTTTATGGAAGTAAATTGCCTCCTCTTCATTACTCAGAGTGGCTGGTGGGTTTCAGCTGCCAACCTTCTGGCTAGCAGTCAAATGCCTTAGGTAGTACGCTACCAGAGTTCCTTGTAAGGCAAGGAAAATGGATCTATGTTCTAAGCCATGGATTCTTAACTGCTTCTGTGTCATGTACCCCTTTGGCAGCCTGCTGGAGCCTATGGGTTTCTTCTTACAAAACGTTTTAAAATTCTCAGAAACAGGAGCATATAGAATTATGAAAGACAATAAGAGGAGAGGTGAGTATGATGGTGGGAGTGGTCCACCTTGGCATGGAAAAGTATTTTATCACATGGTCTAGAATTGTCACCTTATAGTGATAATAAAGAGCAGATTGACTTTAAGGTGATTGTTTTATTGCTTTTTCTTGTGCAAACTGCTCCCCTCCATTTCCTTCCCTTCCATTAGTACTAGATTAAGGAAACTAATTATAATGAAATATAGTTATCAAAATATTAAAAAAAACTTGTTAATAGTAATATATAGCTTCTTCATTCATGCATTAAATAACAAGACCTGATGGTGGGTCTAATAACTACCATAATTTTGAATAATCATGACATTCCTACTTTTAGATATATGTAACCAGTATAATGTGAAAAGAAAACATCACTGCATTCTTTTGGTGACAAAGTCACAGGAACCACTGATACTGCTGTGGTTTGTTGACTTCAATTAATAAAGAAAGGGAATAGAAATTTCAGTTGGAGGCAAGTGAAAATAAAGATGCAATTTCTTTCCAATCCAAACGTAGAGACCCCATAAAAATCCTTCTGAATAACTGGAAGGTTTGTGTAAGGGGTGTAATATGCTCTGACTGAATGTTTTATAAAGATCTCTTTGGTACCCTAATCAATGGTGGGCATGAGGCAAATAAAATGCCCCAAGGTCATTTCCTATCCTGAAGCTGGCAGTGGCCAACACCACCATGGTCTTGCTGAGAGGTTGCTAAAGAACAGAGATCTTCCTTTATGAGCAGCTTCTGAGCTGGCAATGAAAAAGGGCATACTGTACGAATAATGCACCTCCAGTCCTCTGTGTAGAGTCACTTGATATTTCAGTGATTAATCTACCCAGCTACTAACTAAAAGGCTAGAGGTTCAAGTCCAGCCAGAGGTGTCTCTGAAGAAAGATCTGGTGATCTGCTTCCAAAAAACCAGTCACTGAAAACCCTATGGAGCACAGTTCTACTCTGATGTACATGGGGTTGCCATGAGTTGGAGTTGACTCAATGGTGACTGGTAGCCCTCTGTGCCAGGAAATGAGAGAAGGCTCATGGCCAGAAAATGACCCTGTGTGAGATAAGAAACAATCTCAGCCTCTACTTGACTGGATGGCTTTAAATCACTTTAATTCACCTCTTGGAGTGATGGCTTCCTGTAAAATGGGTCTGATGACAGCTGCCTCTCAGGCTTGTTCTGTGGACAGGAGAAGCTGCTGTACAAATTGCCTGCACCAATGAGGCCTAACCACAGTGTGCGGTGGCCAGGCACTCCTAATGTCTTTGGTCTACGATTTTGGTCATCAACTTCAGGAGTCATCTCACCTTGAGAAAGTCAAGGGATGACCCAAGACCATTTACAAAGCCAGGGGCTGGAAGGGACTTTCAATTCAACTCTGTTTTCTAGGTTTGGGACAAAAACAACTGGAGTTCCTCAAATACTCAATATTTACAACCTAGAATGTCCAGGTGAAAACATGGAAAAAGAAACTCTTCATGGAGAGAAAGCAAGGACATTTGAGAGGAGGATGTGGGGCTGTGGCAAAGGCAGGGGCTTCAGACATTCCAGATCTAAGCTTTGCTCTCTTGACACATTTGAAGAAAGGGGCTATGGTTGCCTACTTTTCAAAGGGAGTCTGTGTTGTAACATATGTGGGGCTTGGGGAGGGAGAACTAGACCTGCTGAGCACTCAGGAGAGGGGGCTGCAGGGCACTCTACAAGCAGCAGGAGTGGAGGACACCACTGCCTAGTTCTGTGCTTAGCCAAGGAGCTCCTGCCAGCCCGTCTGCACCCTCCTCTCCCCCTGACTGGAAAACAGGCCTTAGACTCTTCCTCTTTTTCAAAGATCATTAAAACTTTTTAACTTGTTTTGGAGCCCTGGTGGTTTAGTGGTTAAGGCAGTTGGCTGCTAACCAAAAGGTTGGTGGTTCAAACCCACCAGATGCTCTGTGTAGGAAAGATGAGGCAGTCTGCTTCTGTACAGATTTACAGCCTTGGAAACCCAATGGGGGTGGATTTGAGTTGGAATCTACTCGATAGCAGTGAGTTTTAACTTGTTTTATTTCAAACTCTCCCATGTGTTTCTGATTTAAGCAGCAGCTGGTACTTCCACTGGTCTAGAGAGGTGTCCCAGTGGTGCAGTGGTTAAAGTGCTTAAAAGTCACTACTTTGAACTTACCAGTGGCTCCATGAGAGAAAAAACCTGGCAATCTGTTCCAGTAAAGACTGTTGATATGTGCTGGTGAGTTGACTCAGACCCATAGGGACTCTTTAAGACACAGTAAAACCACCCCATAGGGGTCCAATGCTGTAATCTTATGGAATCAGATCACTAGATCTTTTCTTCTGCAGAGCCAAAGGTTGGTTTGAACCACCTACCTTTTGGTTTTGCAGCTGAGCTCTACAATCATTTTGCTGCCAGGGCTCCTCCCTCATACAGATTATAGCCTAGGAGATGCTATGGGGCAGTTCTACTGAGTCCTATAGCATCTCTAGAAGTCCGAATTTATTCAACAGAACACAATCACAACATACCTGTAAGAGTTCTCTAATGGTCCCCTAAATCCATACACAGTAACTAAAAACATTACGTTTCCTTTGGTCATTCCAGTACAAGGTCAAACCAGTTTCTAGGGTAAGATGGCAGAATAGGCAGAAAGACTGCATAGACCCTCTTCAACAAAGAAAAGGGGAACCAATTAACACAGATACAGAAGATAATCCTGGACCCCTGAGCCTTTAAGGAAAGGATATAGAGGTGGACTAAACTCCAACTAGCAGAAGAATTTGCATGAAAACACCAAAAATGGAGATATATGGAGCTGCAGTCTGGCAGCGATCCTGACAGCACAGACAGCTTGGATATTGCCCAGTGGTGGTAGGACCTAAAATTAACCTAAAAATCAGCCCTGCTAGCCAGGGACTGCACAGAGGACTGCTCTGGTGGCTGGGGAATAAAAGGGAAAGCAGCGAAGAGGAAGTCCGGCTCAGCTGTGGACTTTTGCCTGTCTGGAGGATGCTGCCATTTTACAAATGGTTAGACCATTTTGGATTATTGAAATCGACAGTGTTCTCCCAGATTCCAGGGACTTAAGAACAGGCTCCACTTACTGGGAACCACAAAGATATTCTGCACATTGATGACTGGAAAGGTGTGACATTCCGCTTGTTACTATTATACCCCACACCCTCTTGGTGAAGGGAGGTGCAGCCATCCCTCACTCCCACCCACCTTCTAGGCAAGCAGGAATTCCATCCCAGTCTGTGTGCTGGGACAGAGCCTAGGTGCCCCACCCCACCCAGCCCCAATTGTTTTTTTTCTTTTTTTAGTTTGGTTGTTTTTGTCTGTTTTAAAACTATGACTAATATTATTACTTTTGTCTTTATTCTTTTTTTTTTCCCTTCCCAGGTTCTAGTTTTCAGCTTTTTTTCTCTTCCCTGTTCCTGGTTGCAATTTTTTATTTCTTTCTTGTGGTGAACCCCAGTCCTTGTTTTTCCTTTTCCATTTTCCCCATTTTTTTCTTCATTATTCTCCTTCTCTACCTTTTTTTTCTTATTTCCCCCTCCCCAGATATTTATGTATTCCCCCGCCCTTTTTTTGGCTACTGTTCCTGTGTGATTATACCGTGTGTCTTTTGTCCATTTGCTTTTATTTTTTTGGTGGTTATTCAATTGTTATTTTTGTCTAACTGAGTGGGAGACAGCAATAGTCCCCATACACACTACACCGATACCTCCTGCAGCTTTATTTACTGAGTGGGAGCCAGCACTTCCTTCTTCACCAATGGGAAAACGATAAACAACCACTAAGAAGAGCCTCACTGTGATGTAGTAAATCACTTAGTGTGGCTTTTCCAGCCATAAGTCTTTGTAAACTCTGTGGTGGAATTTGCTGTGAGCAACTGAGGAGCTCCTGATTGCAAAAGTTATCCACCTGGGGTATTTCTGTTGGGTGCAACACAAAGCAATGGTCTGAGAGGTTCCTGCTCTCTCTCAGGTGCTTAGAATTCTGATGTTATGATTGGTTAGTTTGGCCACTCTACCAGGCTCAAAAGGAGGCCTCCTAGAGGCAGAAGAAGTCTCTCTCTGACTGCTAGTTGAGGAAGACGTGCTGCTGAAAGAGACATGCGCTCCTGAAAGAGACACAAGCTTCTGGGAAAGAGACACAGGAGAAACACATTTCTGAGTGAGACACCGAGGGACATTCACTGTTGGGAGAGAGACTGTGAGAGACTGTGAGACACTGTTAGGAGAGAGACTATGGGCTGGGAGAGAAACTAAGCATTTTTTCTGAACTTGAACTATAGCCTGGTGTTTCCCTAATAAACCCTGTAATCTGTGAGTTCTGTGTGGCCACTGCAGTGAATCGAACCCAAGAGAGAGGTAGTGGGTGCTTTGGGAGGAACAGTTGGTGAAAGTGCTGGAGGAAGGCAGCATGTCTGGCCTCTCAAGAATAGGCGTTGGGTTACTGACAGTGATTGTGTCTTCCTCTTGTGGAGTTAGAGGCGGTCAGAACATGTGGCCTCCTTGTTCTTTTTGCACTCACCCTTAGCTGCCCTTCACAAACAGTTAACAGAGATCTAATTGCAACAACTTCACAATGTTTTGGAGACAAGAGACTATCACAGTCCACACAAAGAAGCAAGATGAAGTGGTAGAGACAAAGGAGTAGGATACAGACCCAGAACACATCCCTGAGGAAGAAACAGCATTGGAACTCTCTGATAAAGAATTCAAAAGAACTATATTTAGGTACCTTCAAAGGATTGAGAGACAGATCAAGGAAAACACAGACAAAACCCTAGAAGAATTCTGGAAGAAAATACAAGAACAAAAAGGCAAAATAAATGAAAAATTAGAAATGATTCAAAATATAAAGATGGAAATCCAGAAGATTAATACTAAATTGTCAGAAATCGATAACACATTGGAAGGGCAAAGGAGTAGAACTGATACAATGGAAGACAGAATTAGTGAGACTGAAGAGAAATACCTGAATAGTTCTTTTGAAAGGGATCAATCAGAAAAAAAGATCAAAACAAAATGAAAAAAGCCTAAGGTTCATGTGGGATACCATCAAAAGGATTGGGATTCCAGAACAGGAAGAGAAAAATAAAACCACTGAGAAAATTTTCCAAGATTTGTTGGAGAAGAACTTCCCTGATATGATGAAAGATGAGAATATATCCATTCAGGAAGTCCACAAACCCAAAACAGGACAGACTCCAAAAGAAAAACACCAAGACATATCATCATCAAACTCATCAAAACCAAAGACAAAGAAAGAATCCTGAAAGCAACACAGAAAAAACAAAAAGTTACTTACAAAGGACAACCAATAAGAATAAGCTGTGATTTCTCAGCAGAAACCATGCAAGCATGAAGGCAATGGGATGATATATATAAAACCCTGAAAGAAAAAAATTTTCAACTGAGAAATATATACCCGGTAAAATTGTCCCTCAAATACAATGGTGAAATTAGGAGATTTCCAGATAAGGAGAAACTAAGGGAATTTGGTAAAATCAGACCAACCTTACAAGATAAGGGAGTCCTTTGAACAGGGAACCAAAAATAGCAAACAACCAACCATTAATACACAAGATGACATAACCCAGAAACCACAGCTATGAACATATCCAAAGTAAAATAAGCTTACAAGAGTGTAAACAGGGAAACAGAGACATCAATTGGCAAATGAGGATAACAACAAAACAAAAAGAGAGAAAATACTGTGTAGTTACAGAACTTATAAATGGTGAGGAAGTCAGGAGAGTTCCAAGATAGAATGGACTGGTCTAAACTCAGGGAGAAAATTATAAATCACAAGGTAATCTCAAAGAAAAATGATAAATCTTCACATCACAATAAAAAAGAGGACAAGCACAAATATTCAGCAAATACTACAACAACAGCAACAAAGGAAATAATAACATGATTCATGAACATAATGAGCTCAGCACAGAAAATAATATGGAACAAAGAAACCAGGAACACCATGAAAAAAACACATCACAAAATGACAGCAACCAATTCATACTTGTTGATAATTACACTGAATGTTAATGGATTAAATGCACCATTCAAGAGATGGAGAGTTTCAGACTGGGTAAGAAAACAAAACCCATCACTACGCTGTCTACAAGAGATACACCTGAGAGACAAAGACAAAAATAGACTAAAAATCAAAGGCTGGAAAAAGATACGTCAAGCAAATGGCAATCAAAAAAAGCAGGAATGTCAATATTAATTTTTGATTAAATTGATTTTAAGACAAAAACCACCATGGGAGACAAGGAAGGACATTAAATAATGATTAAAGGATCAATTGGACAAGAAGATATAACCATAATAAATATCTATGGAGCCAATGAAAGAGCCCCAAAATACATAAATCAGACTTTAAAAGAGATGAAAAGTCAAATAGATGACTCCACAGTCATAGTGGGAGACTTTAATAGACCACTTTCAATAAAAGATAGAACAACTGGAAAGAAACCCAACAAAGTTGCAGAAGAGCTAAACAATACAATCCACCAACTTGGCTTTATAGATATCTACAGAGCATTTCACCCAACAGCACCACAATATACATTCTACACTTTTAAAGAGGATGGGGCAAAGCTAGTTCCCCAGACCCCTAATTTTATCTCAATGGCTAAACAAAAAACTTTGATCGGGACTGTTTCACAGGGTTACATGGCACTAAGAAAGCAGTCCCCTGCAGTCTGAAGGTCAACAGTACAGCTCTTGCTTTAATTTGTGGCTCCTTTATGAGGCCAAGGCCATCGACTCCCCGGAAATCTCTTCTTCCATGTGTATTCACTTAAGGACTTACACAGGAGGAGGCCGCTGTGGGCAGCTGACCAAGGCTGACTAGCAAATTATACCTCTTGCCTTTTCCTTGGCCCTGTCATTACTTTTTTTTTTTTTTTTTTTGGTCAATGAAAATGCATTAACACTCCTCCACTGGAAAATGTTTCTGTTCACTACTGAGTGTGCCACCCTACTACAACTGCTGACAAAGGATTCCAAAATCATAGCACACAAAAGCCAAATGAACCCCCTTAGCAAAACCTCCTCCAGATTTTTCCACTTCATTTAGGCTATGTACACTGGCCTGCTTCGTTCAGGTCCCTGCTTTAACTCCTACTCCTTGCAAGAGTTTTGTTTTGTTTATGTTCTTAATGAATCACATCTGCTGTGTTTTAAAAAGGCATCCTAATTAAAGAACAGTCTTGTGTTTGCCATAATAAGATATGAAAAAGTGCACAGTGGTGCCCCCCTAACTGCCTATGTCTTCTTCTACCATCCAAGAAGTTGGAAAGAAGGACTTGAAGATGGTTACATGAACAAACTTAAATATTAGTCTCCCATTATTAATCAACATATAATTTATTTACCTTTTAATCATCTACCTAAAAAACCTATGGCACCCAAGACATCATGGACCCAGGAAATTTTAGCACTGGAAAGGATGTCTGGGGTTCAATCATCAACTGCATGATTTTATAAATGTGGAAATTGAATCCAGAGAAATGGTACAAGGACAGAGAGTTACACAATGACAGAAGTCAAAATAAAAGCTAAATTTCCTAATCCCTGGTGATAAGGGAAACATTAACAAGTGCCTACCCAAGACTAGACAGTAAAGACACAAAGCTATACATATGTTCCCTCAAACTTATCTGCTCTAAAATAAGTCAACTCTAGGATACCCTCAATTCACATCAAAAGAGTGAGGCAGCCTCCTACTGATTATTAATGTCTAATCTTGATGTTCTCCAAGCTATTGTCTATTCAGCAGCCAGAGACATCAGCTCAAAACACAAACTGTACTCTTGTGATCTTAGGACTCCCCAGTGATCTTAGGATGTTGTTGTTGTTGTTATGTGCCATCGAGTCGGCCCCAACCCATAGTGACCCCTCCTTGGGTTTCTGAGGTGGTATCACTACAGAAGTAGATTGCCCAACCTTCCTTCCGAGGAATGGCTGGTGGGTTTGAACCATCAGCCTTCTGGTTAGCAGTCAAGTGCCTTAGGCTCTATGCTACCAGAGCTCCTGATCTTAGGATCAAGACTCAGATTTTGAGTATGGCCTTTGAAGCTCTGCTTGGTCTGGTTCCTGCCAACTGCTCTAGTTTCATTGTCTACTATCTTGCAGCCACATTCACCTTCAAAGCAGCCTCTACTCCATCCTTCCACAGGACCCTTGTACATGTTGTTCCCATGACTACAACTTATTTACTCTTTCCTTTAGCCTAGTTAACATTTTTTCTTTCAGCTTTTACTCCCCCAGAAAAGCCTTCCTTGACCTTTCACAACTAGGTCAAGGGCCTTGGTTAAATGCCCTCATGACAGCATGTTTTTCTTTCCTTTAAAACTTTCATTTCCATGTGTTGTTATATTCTTGATACTGTGATTATTACTTAATATCTGTCTCCCCAAAAGGACTATAAATCACCAGAATCTTGCTTGTCTTGCTCCCCATTTTGTTCTCTCACCGTCATGCTTCAAGTATAACAGAAGCTCAATCAGTGTTAGTTAAAAACAAATAAATGCAGAAAAGAATAAAATATCTAAGGCCCTCAAGGACCTTACAGTCTAGAAATGTCTACCAAGTCGTCTGTACACTGGGAAGCCATTCAAGGATTAATGCTAGTTAGCACAGACCTTCACAAGAGAGGAAGTCCCCAGGTGGTATGAACGGTGAATGCACTCAGCTGCTAACTGAAAGGTTGGAAGTTTGAGTCCACCCAGAGGCACTTAGGAAGAAAGTCCTGGTGATCTATCTCTGGAAAAGCAGCCACTAAGAACGCTATGAAGTCCAGTTCTATTCTGACACCACGAGGTTGCCATGAGTAGGAATCCATGCAATGGCAGCTGGCTTTCCTGAGACAGAGGAAAATGACTTGATATCCTTCTTCCTTCGAAAGCACTCTTTCTTCTTTGAGACCACATTACACACAATGTAATAGCATATTATAGTTATTATATCAAAGTCTACTCAGCAAAATGCCACCCTTCTACAAACAACGTGAGACCTTTGGCCAAATATAAGCCCCTGCACTAAACAAAGCCCTTGGGTCCCAATAGCGATTTTGTGCCTTACTGTGGGCTTTCAGGGAGCCCAAAAATCAAGCCCTTCATTATATAACTAACAGAGACAACCCTCCCTTCATACCATCTTTGTTTTCAGACACATTCTTCATGACTGTCGCCAGCAGTGGGCTCATTTCTCATTTCAGACACTCCTCCACTTCCCTGCGGGGACAGTAAGCCCGTGGCAGGCCTATTTCCACAATCTGACAATAATTGAAATTAAATTTCAGCTTCAACTGCTGGTTGTATTACAGAGAGAGACCACACTGAGAAACACAACAAAACTTAAAACAGCAGTCTGGGGAGAGAATATGATGTAGTAGTGCCTGGATTGGTTAGAAAGCGGGAGAATGATTCTGTTTTGGCAAAGACAGTGCAGCAAAACGCAGTGAGCCTCAACAACTATTAAAAACACACTTCAAAAACATAATTGCAACCAATCTCCTTTTTCCCCATGAAGGCAAAGCAACATGAAATAGTGACAGTAAAGGAGAATAGTTTATGATTTTTTTAAAGCCAAGGCTTCTTCAACTGAACATTACATGCAGGTTTGAAGGAACTACCTATACCCAAACCATGTTAAGATGATTTTTTTTTTTTTTTTTAATTTCCTGTATCCTCTAGGCAAGTTTGTCAATTCCTATGGCTTCAATGGCTTTTAGGCAGATGGCTGGTGAGGTGGGCTCTGTGAGCTGGGATATTTTGTCCAAAGTGTAAACACCTCTGTTAGCTATAGGTGAATCATCTGCCTTTTGGGTTATCTGCAAATCAAAAACAAAGTCACCTTTCTTTAAGTCATTAGCATGAAGCTCAGGTTCATTCTGGGATCTATTCAGTAACTTGAGCTTTTAGTTTTCCACTGTTTCTGAAGCTGATAGTTAATGAAAACTATTTTAAACAAAACCTTATGTACCTTCTCCAAATAAGATAAACACTGAAGGTAAAAAGGAAGCTAAAGGTGGTAGGTCTACCTGGCAGGTGCTAGGTGAGGTTTCCCCATTCACCTTGGCGGAGGAGTAGGGAAGAATTCCACTCAGGTCAGGCTGAGAAAGCCTGGCACATTCTAGTTCTTACAAAGCTGGTCTCTTTGAAGTGGCTCCCTTATTTTCTCTGCACTACCGAGAATGCTCAAGAATACAAAGCACACTCACATTTGAATGTAAGCACCAAAGCGCATTCCATGTGACATATAGATGATCCACTGGTAGTCTACTGCTTCAAAATGACCTAGAATATACTCATTTCCATCACTTGGGTAAATAAGAGATGAGTGGGCACTGACAACTCCACAGGCAATCCTTTTATTCATAACCACATACAGCTACCAGGAGCAGTGTCCTGCACTTAGTAAATACCAGTCAAATGGAAAGGAATTGAGTTTGTTTGTTTGTTTTTTAACAGAAAATTTCCATTTCTACCAATATCTTGAGAGATCCCTGCAGCAACAACTGAGTTAGACTGAAAGCGGTGATGCTAACAACTCCACATCTGTATGAAATCATGTGTACATTTCACATTGCTTATATCCTCTTATCTATGGACTGATTATTTTATTAGCTTGTAAAAGCCTGCCATTATGTTCACTTATCTTGCTTTGTATAAGCACAAGGTCTCTTCAGGTAGACCTTGGTTTTGCCTCTGGTTTTATTGGTTTTCTTCAAAAATGAGGGAATGGAAATATGTGTATAGAGGAAGACAGATAATCTTTAAATGTTGCCAACATAAATTCAGTTCTTGTTTACAGTAAGCCTGCAAAGACATCATGAAACCTATGAACAATGAAGTGGCCACTCATTCATTTATCTAAGAAATGTTTATTGGATGTTCTCTATGTGCCAGACATTGTACCAGATGTTGTCAATGCGGCAGAAAACAAGAGCAGAAAGTCAGATACTAATCAAATAAAAACTACATAATGTGGCAGGTGATCATAAATATTATAAAGAAAAGAAATGAGGCTGGCCAAGTAGAGTAGCGAGTAGGGGGGGTGCGGTAAGTTGGTGGGAAATGGAAATGCAGTTTCATGAGGGACAGAAAAAGTCTGTCTAAGAACATCTGAAAGAAAATGAGGAGACCAGTCACATCGGTTTCTAAAGGAAAGCTTTCCATATAGAAACTGCAAGTGCAAAGGCCCTGAGCATGAGTGTATAGGAATGAAAAGGATGGCAGAAGCATAGCGCAAAGGGGAGAGTGGTGTATGAAAAGATCCAGGAGCAGCAACAAGGTCTGATCATCCTGGGTCTTCAGAGCCACTAGGAGGAGTTGGCAGTGCCACTGAGAGAGATGAGTGAGAGCCATGGGATGGAGAAAAAGCATGTAATCGGCTTAAAAAGGAACCCTCTGGCTGCTATACTGAGAGTAGACAACAGAGGGTCAAGGGCAGAAGCACAGAGAGTAGCTGGGAAGCCTCTGAAATCATATAGCCTTGAAGCAAGATGATAGGTGCCTGGAGCAAGTGGTCAGGCTGCAGAAGGCGATAATGAATGATTCTGGCTCTGTTTAAAAGAACTGACTGGTGGTGTTATCAACCCGTCATCTACTCATCAACTGCTGGATCTGAAGGAAGCTTTGCAGAATGAAATCAACAGATGGGGCATTTCGTTAAATGTTCCTGTTAATGATTATTTACAGAAAAGGCTCATTTTAAAACAATCTTGTTTGCCTTAAAAATGCACAGTACTCCACAGCTGACTTGCTTTAAGCAACACACACATTTTTATTTCTCCCTTCTTAGTATCATTTTTCCTTTGTAAGAATTACCAAGTACACATTTTGGGGGGAAAACATCCATTCAATAAACTTTGAGAGCTTGATACATTACCAAGCTCTTTCCAGGGCACTAGGGAGATAGTAATGCCTAAAATAGACAGTTATTCTTATCTATGCCTTCCTGTTACATGCTCCTGTATTATCATATGTTGGTATTAACACTAATGGAGGGCTTACTTGTGTCCCTATTTGCATTATCTCATTGAACCCTTGAAAAAAACCCTAAAAATACAAACCTGTTTCTGCTGAGTCAATTCTGACTCATAGAAACCCTACAGACAGAGTAGAACTGCCCCCATAGAGCTCCTAAGGCTGTAAATTTTTACAGAAGCAGACTGGCACGTCTTTTCCACGGAGCAGCTGGTGCATTCAAACCACTAACCCTTTGGTTAGCCGCTGAGTGCTTTAACTACTGCACCACCAGGGCCCCTCACTGAATCCTTACATGAATTATCATACAGATTTTCCAGCCACAAAAATCAAAACAAAGGTTAAATAAGTTCTCCTGGTGATACAGCTGGAAAGTGGTGAGGCCAGAATATAAAATGCCAGAACCAGAGCTCTAAGCTTCTACCTTCTCCTGGACTTAACATACAATCCAGCTCACAAGTCCCAAGACATGTGTTCTCTGCCTACTTGCTCACTATGAGCAGGACAAATGACTCATATTGACTTAATTTCCATATTACAAAATGAAATGGATTCAACCAAATAACCCCACAGTCCCTTCCAGAATTAGAGATTCTATAGCTCTCGCTCCGAAACTCATTGCTTACAGAATGTAATACCTATCTGTGAGGAAAACACCAAGGCAAAGCTCATCATAAAATAAATTAAAGTATTCCCCCAATTAAGGGAGCTCTGGTGGTGGAGTACCTAAGGCATTTGACCTGCTAACCAGCAGGTTGGGGTTCAAACCAATTACTATAATGAAATGTGCAAAGACCTGGAGTCTGAAAACCAAAAAGGAAGAACACACTCAGCATTTCTCAAACTGAAAGAACTGAAGAAAAACTTTAAGCCTCGAGTTGCAATATTGAGAGATTCTATGGGCAAAATATTGAATGATGCAGGAAACATCAAGAGAAGATGGCAGGAATACACAGAGTCACTGTACCAAAAAGAACTGATCGATCTTCATCCATTTCAGGAAGTGGCATATGATCTAGAACCAATGGTAATGAAGGAAGAAGTCAAAACTGCAGTGAAAGAACTGGCAAAGAACAAGACTCCGGGAATTGATGGCATACCGATTGAGGTATTTCAACAAACAGATGCCCCACTGGAGGCACTCACTCAGTTATGCCAAGAGATTTGGAGGACAGCTACCTGGCCAACTGACTGGAAGAGATCCATATTTGTGCCCATTCCAAAGAAAGGTGATCCCATAGAATGTGGAAATTAGAGAACAATATCATTAATATCACATGCAAGTAAGATCTTACTGAAGATAATTCAGAAACGTTTGCAGCAGTATATTGACAGAGAACTTCCACAGGTTCAAGCTGGATTCAGAAGAGGACGTGGAACAAGGGATATCATAGCTGTTGTCAGATGGATCTTGGCTCAAGGCAGGGAATACCAGAAAGATGTTTACTTGTGTTTTATTGACAATGCAAAGGCATTTGATTGTGTGGATCATGACAAATTATGGATAACATTGAGAAGAATGGGAATTCCCAAGCACTTGATTGTACTCATGAGGAATCTGTACCTTGACCAGGAAGCTGTCGTTCGAACAGAACAAGGGGACACTACATGGTTTAAAATCAAGAAGGGAGTGCGTCAGGGTTGTATTCTTTCTCCACACTTATTCAATCTATATGCTGAGCAAATAATCCGAGAAGCTGGACTATATGAAGAAAAACATGGTATCAGGATTGGAGGAAGAATCATTAACAACCCGAGATATGCAGACGATACAACTTTGCTTGCTGAGAGTGAGGATGACTTAAGGCACCTACTGATGCAGGTTGAAGAATACAGTCTGCAGTATGGATTACATCTCAACATAAAGAAAACAAAAATCCTCACAACTGGACCAATGAGCAGCATCATGATAAATGGAGAGAAGATTGAGGTTGTCAAGGAATTCATGTTGCTTGGTTCTACAATCGATGCCAACGGAAGCAGCAGTCAGGACATTAGACGACGTGTAGCATTGGGAAAGTCAACTGCGAAGGAACTGTTTCAAGTGCTGAGGAGCAAGGATATCTCCTTGAGGACTAAGGTGCGCCTACACAAGCCATGATATTTCCAATTGCCTGGTATGCATGTGAGAGCTGGACAATGAATAAGGAAGACCGAAGAAGAGTTGATGCTTTTGAGTTGTGGTGCTGGCGAAGAATGCTGAAAGTACCGTGGACTGCTAAAAGAACTAACAGATCTGTCCTGGAGGAAGTGCAGCCAGAATGCTCCTTGGAAGCAAGAATGGCCAGACTTCATCTCACCTATTTTGGTCATGTTGTCAGAAGGGACCATTCCATTCCCTGGAGAAGGATGTCATGCTTGGTAGGGTGGAGGGTCGACAAAAGAGGGGGAGGCCTTCAAGGAGATGGATTGATACGGTGGCTGCGATGATGGGCTCAAGTATAGCAGGGATTGTGGGGCTGGCGCGGGATGGGGTAGTGTTTCGTTCTGCTGTGCATGGGGTCGCTATGAGTCGGAAACGACTCGAGGGCACTTAACAACAACAATGTATTTCCCTGAATGGAGTTTGTATAGTCTTGGCTACCAAAAGCATCTTCTTCTGCCAAATAAAGACAAAGAAAACATCAGATGTACTGATTTTAGTATTCAGTAGATCACAATTTTATAAATTGATATTTTGAGGTGTGTGGGGAATTAAAAAGGAAAAAAAATCTCACTTACAGAACTATAGGGGGAAAAAGTCATCACAGCCTGCTAAGGAAAAACCACAAAAAACACTTCGTGCTTCCCTGCCAGACTGCTAAGGAGTCAATTCAAAGACATATTCACCTTCAATACTGGGTATGAAATTTATTTTTAATAAATTTCCTCACAGAGAAACCACCTGCTCATATTGGGTTGACTCACTCCATCAAATGATCTGCACAAAGCACAATCATATACATCAAACCAAAACCAAACTCACTGACAGTGAGTCGACCCCGAAACACAGTGACCCCTCCTTGGGTGTCTGAGGTGGTATCTCTATGGAAGTAGATTGCCCCATCTGCCTTCTGAGGAGTGGCCGGTGGGTTTGAACTGCCAGCCTTCAGGATGAAGGAAAACACTCACACCGAGAGAATTCTCCCAGACCACGTCACTTCTTTAACATATCTCAGAAGTTACCGAAGAATATAAGTTGATTGAGTAACATAATAATTTTGTTTACAGTAAAGAATAAAGGAAAAAGCCACCAGATCACCCTATTCTTCACAGAGAACAGGTACCAGACACAACTGGAAAAAGTAAGAAAAAAGACAAACAGCTTCTGCTATGGAAACCACGGATATAGAGCGAGGTCAAAGATGAGATTTGATGTAATTATGTAAGTCATTTGGTAAAAAAAAAACTCAATTATCTGGAGACGGAAGCGCAGATCAAACTTCCTAGGCAAGTTATTCACATAATTTTCAGGTGTAGAGACTCAGACTACATTTGTAGACAATTATTGCCTAATGACTTCTTACTACAAAAAATCTCAGCCAAAATAATATTAAGGACAAATGGTAAAAACTTAAAAGGCAGTTGAGATGTAAATTCTCAAGCACAATTTCTACTGCTTAAAAAAAAAATAAAAAAAAGGATAACACAGAGGGAATATACTTTTGTACATGTAAGTTTAAAACTTGCAAACACTGCTATTTAAATGAAACATGTATCACAAGGACAAAATCTAAGTCTCCCTCCCCACTGATTTTCACAGCTTGCTCAGACCTGCATTTAAAAACAATTTGTTTTTTTGTTTGTTTGCTTTTCTTTGATGTCCAAAAATGGAAGCTGTGTAAAATAGCACAAGAATCTGAACTATAAAAATGGCAATTTAATGTAATCCAAACTAACATTAAAACAGAAAGTGGGGGGTTCCGGCAAGATGACGGACTAGGCAGAAGGATTGCACAGACCCTCTTCAACAAAGAAAAGGGAAACCAATTAACACAGACACAGAAGATAAGCTTGGACCCCTGAGCCTTGAAGGAAAGGATGCAGAATTGGACCAAACCCCAACTAGCAGAAGAATTGGCGTGAAAATACCAAAAAAAGGAGACCT